>NC_090787.1:20800000-21140000 GCF_040054535.1 Antennarius striatus
CTGCTGGACACTGCTGCTCTGTCCACGATGTGGCCGTGATTTGTCCGTAGCTGGTTCCAGCATCACCTGTGAGCTGAAGACCAGACAATTACAGTCGTATCATCTTCAAGAAAATAATACATATACAGGTACGAACATTCAACTTGAGAACATTTGAAGATAAGAACCAACGGTCGAACAAATGAATGAATGTTAGCTCTGTGCCTGTCACGGTCTTCACTGACCTTCCTTCCTGATACCCCAGGTGTACACTTGGACATTTGCCACAATAAGGGGCAGGACAATGTGATTGCTTGTCTCGTGAGCCTTGTGGATACTGAGTTCATCTAGATGTTCTCTGTGTCTCATACTCCTGGTTTCCCTCCTTCGTCTTCTGGGTGCTTCAAGGATTCAGGTGATGTGAGGGCTTCAGGTAGCGGTTTCCTTTAGGACCTTGACTTTGTGGGGCGGGGGGACGGGGGGTCCTCAGCTGAGCAGCATTAACATCAAGTAACTGGGAACATCTGGTCCATGTATATTGTTAGCATGTAAATAGTCTACAAAAAGTGTATCCTGAAAATGTTTCTTAAATATTGTTCGTGGGTAACATTTACATACTTCCTTTATTGGAACAATAGTCGTCTCATTTACACTGCCTCTGTTTGTAAAACATTCTGGTTTTTCCTACACTGAATAAAGTCTGCTACCTCTTTACTGTCAATCAATGGCACCCTTGAGTATATTTAGGTGCTACATCACATCACAATAGCAAACAGACCAATTTATACTGTACGTCCATTAATCAACCCTACTGTCATGTTGTTACATCCTGCGAAGCGGTGATGCATTGTAATTGTCAATGTTTGTGTGTTCACCCATCCGTCCACCAAATATCTGCACAACCGCTGCAGGTAGAAAGAAAAAGCACATTACTCGGGAAGCAAAGGGGATGAAAATGAGATGATAACCTTGACCTTGAGAAAACTAGGTCAAGGTCAAATTTCAACTTTTGTACATTTTTTTTGCACATATCTCAGGAACCAGATAATATAGAAAGACGAAACAAAAGGCGTTATATTCAGGGAGGCAAGGGGATGAAGATTAGATCACAACCTTGACTTTAAAAAACTAGGTCAAGGTCAAATTTTCACTTTTATACCTTTTCAGGTACACATCTCTGAAACCTGATGAAAAGCAACAGTTTCAGGAAGCCAGAGGCACAAAAATGTGATGATGACCTTCATCTTTACAAAACTAGGTCAATGTCATACTCGATAGTACAATATAGAATTCATTGCTGCAACCGTTATGAAAGTAGGTCAGGCTAAAATTTTGAATTCAGGGGTATCACAGGATGTTCCAGTCTGTGACTGCCTTCTTGAGTTTGTGAGCTCTCTGTGTGTAACGTAAAGCTGTGGTGGATCTTAAAAAGGCGATGGGAGGAAACGTGATATTGGAATAGAGGGTGAACAGTGAGATCAGCTACAACAGAGATTTACTGAGTGCAACACGACCCTTTGAAGGTCACCCATTCATGTAAGTAATACACACACTGATGAACAAACACATGGTGATGAACACACAGCACAGGACAATGTTACAAAGACTCACAGGACACTATAGTATCAGATGGGAGTTTGAATAACTCCATAAGGTTGCTATGAAATATGAGATGTGTATAATGCAATTTCCTCCGGGATTAATAAAGTATCTATCTATCTATCTATCTATCTATCTATCTATCTATCTATCTATCTATCTATCTATCTATCTATCTATCTATCTATCTATCTATCTATCTATCTATCTATCTATCTATCTATCTATCTATCTATCTATCTATCTGTCTATCTATCTATCTATCTATCTATCTATATGTAGGGTAAAAAACATTGCAATCTAAATGAGGTAAACACAAGCACACAACAGAGCACTGTAGACCTGATTTCTGTCTAAAATATAAATTGAAACAAAATAGAATGGATTGATTCTGCACCTTCATTCCCAATCACATAACTACGGCCAGTCATCGGTTAGCATGTTTGGATATGAAACTCTGGCTGCGTCCCTCTGAGGATGCTGGGTGCATCTTTATCCGCCATTAAAGGTGATAGACTGTTGTCACATGTTCCGTCTTGATCCATGAGTAATGAAGTGCTCTGCCTGTCTCCTAGCAACGTTGACAGTTGGAGTTCATGTTAATGGTTAGAACAGCATGGTGGTGCAGTAGGTAGTGCTGCTGCCACACAAGGTTCAGATCCACCTAAGACCTAGAACTTTTCTGGGTGGGTTTCCTCCAGGTTCTCCAGCCTCATCCCACCACCAAGAGACACATTGCCTTTCCTGAATTGAGACACAAAGTTGTTCTTGATGTACAGGAAAAATATCATTTTACTTTTGTAATGTTGGAGTTGTTTGAACTTCCCCATACTTAATCCATTTTACAAATATTGTGATGTCAGCACAAAATCAATTTTAAAAAAACTTAAATAAATTCACAACTCTGCATAAACTTCACCCATGAATTTAAGCTAATTATCTATGGGTCGGATAGATGGACTTTAAAGCTGCCTCATGTGGAAAGTGTTGTTGCCACTTGGGGGCAAACAAACAAAAAGCGAACAAAACATTTTAGTAGGGGTGTGTTCGTTTCGCGGTTGGAGTCCTGCTCTGTGTGGAGTTTGCATGTTCTAACCGTATCTGCGTGGGTTCTCTCCGGGTTCTCCAGCTTCCTCCTACCTCCAGAAACATGCACTCCTGACGGACTGACCGGCTTCGGATTGCCCTAGGTGGGAATGCGTGCATGGGTGCTTGTTTGTCTACATGAGGCTCTACGGTGCATTGGCGTCGCCCCTGGAGTATCCCCTGCCTCACACCCCAAGTCGGCTGGGCTAGACTCCAGCACCCCAGGATCCGCAACAGCGGATGAAGTGGGTATGGAAAATGAATGAATGAATGAATGAATTCTTTTTTACCCCATGAATGGATTCATTCTCCTCTTAGTTTTGCTTTTGTCTCCACCGAGTCCTCAGAACGCCCCGTTTTTCTTCACCTTCTAGCAACAAATTTGTTATGATGAGTTGGTTATGAGTTGGTTTTCAGGTTCCTGAAAATACCTCCTTGCTGCTGTTGCATCCTGAGGATAAATGATTATCATGTCAGCCTAAATATATCACTGCACCAAAACAATAAGCTAAAAGAGGCTAAAAGGGCCCATTAAAGCTGCAGGGCAACACCACTATCTGTTAATACAGTCCTCCTAGAGGTTTGAGTCGAGGAACATTTCATGTCAAAGAAATAAATGTATTCAACTGTGCAGGAAGACTAGAACTGTCCCAGCCACCCTCCATGCTCCTCTACAGGCTCCATGTACGTATAATGCAGATCTTACATTTCCTCTCCCCTCCCTCATCGCATTTTCTCCTCCCCCTCCTCCTCCCCCTGTCCCATAATAAAAATAGAAGCACAGACCTGCAAGCTTTCACTCCTGTGTTTACACCATCATGACCCGGCCCACGGTTCTGTCTCTCCTGACAGTAGGGTTATTACTCTAATTCATCTCCGTCTTCCGTCCATCCTCTTCGGGATCCAGAGAGCAGAAACAAGAGAAAAGGAGCAGACAGGAGGTCCTCTGATAGCATATAGGTGCTTTATCTCCATACCTTTATAATGTGCCTTATAAAAATAGCTCTGCTAAGACTCCCTCTCCTCTGCCATTCCACTCCTCCTCTTCAAGCACTCAGGCTCTGCTCTGGGGAACTGACGGAGCTTCTCTTCCCAGACGTTTCATGTAGAAACTAGGAAATGCAAATGCAAAAATTAGATGCCTTAAACTCTCTGTGGATGTGAAGCAATAATTAAAATCCTTGTCAGTACAGGAACTTAATTACATTTTAGAAAAGTTTTTTTTGTGTGATTGGTTTCCTGAAGCATAAGTACCTTGGTAGTACCTCGAGATGCAAGCGGCTTGATATGCAAGTTTTTCTGAGATACGAGCTACTCGACATACAAGGTATTTGAGCAAAATCTGATATACAAGCCATGCTTTGGGACACCACCTCTTGTTGGTTAACAATTAATAAGTTAGGGGGGTTTAGGGCTGGAATGGATTAAAATTATTTGTTTGATTTACAAGCTCAGTCATGGAACAGATTAAACTCGTATCTCAGGGTACTACTATAGATGTTTTATTGCAGAATTACTTTTGAAGATAGAGATGTCTTGAGTCTGGATTAACATAATGTTGAAATAATTATAAGTTTTTACTTGCCCATGTTGAGCATATTTATTTATTATTTAAAACTGACGCATTGAGAACACAGTTCTCAGCTTGTTTGAATGAGTTTCACCTTTCTAGATTTCATACATTTATTGTTCAGAAGTTCAGTTAAAGGTAGAGTATTTGCTTATCTCACTAATCTTTCCTTGTGACTTGCCCAACCTGCTTATTTATACTATTAATGGGATATAATAGCTTCTACACAGCAGGGAACACCAGTGGAATTTTTCAACAGCACGTTTTTAAGGGAGACAATTATGAGATAAGGATATACTCCATTACTAATGGTCTCTTCTCGCTTCTTGTGCCTCCTCTTCCACACTTCTAAAGGTCAGGGTGGAAACTAGGAGACGATGGATGAAACAGACAAAATGAGAATATTTGAACTTGTAATTCTACGTGTGGAAGACGTGTTTAAAAGGCTGTATTAATGATGGATTACTTCAACACACACACTTATGATGAGGCAGATGTGCGGCTGAGGATGAGTGTCAAACTGTGACTTCAGATTCATTTGTATGAGATGATTAAATGTGCGTGTACCAAACAGACTCATCTTTCTTTTTATGTGGCTCACATCAGAGGAAGCTTTGGTAGATGTCAGGTAAAGACAGAAGGTGATGTTACCCTTTCAACGAATTATACTACTCTATCCCAATAAATTTTAATTGCTTACTCTATGCTTCTTTTCTATTCCGTTGTGTCCTTTAGAGTCCTGAGATCAAGCAGCTTCTCCTTAATGCAAAAGTCTTCGTTGTCCAGCGTCAGTGGTGTCTGCACGCTCGTCACATGCAATTGAGTTAAAATCAAATGCACAAGCTTGAAAAAGGGTCTTGCTATAAGTTGTGCATCCTTATAAATGGCTACGGTAGCATTCTCTTGGATTTTGCTGCCATTGTAGGACCAGAAGATCTGACGTCGCACCAATGTTCATTAACAACAGCGTCATTGAAAATAAAAGGGACACACTTCACACTTGGTCATCCTCTGCAACATTTTTCAGTCATAATTTGGAGGGAGCACTTCTTTACAGAGTGTGCATGTTTTCCATGACATGACTCCATGACTCCATGACCTTTTGACTTGGTTCCACATTAGAAGAGTCTTTGAAAGATTTTAGTGGCGCCACCAGTGGTGAAAATAAGAATTACAACTCAGTCAAGTGAATGTTTAGTGGGTGGGCCATATTCCGTTATATTATTATCATTAAATTAAAAAAGGACCATGGGCCGCAGTTGGCCCACCTGTCGGACTGGTGACGCCACTGGTCTAGCTGTAAGCTTTTGTTGTTCTAAATGAAGATGCTGCAGATTAATATCCGCTCTCTTCTATGGAAGAGAAATAGCATTACTGGCTCAGAGGACGAAAAAGACTGACGTGAAAGAGAACACAACCTGCAGCACGGAATCAAAGCCTCCTTTTCAGACTCTTTGTGAATATGAAATATATTGTAGACCAACTGTTACACCTGTTCTTTGACTGCATCCTGTGGCAGAATTTTTAAATTACCCCTTGGACTTCCTGCTGTCTGCAACGCTTTTCAAAGAGCTTTTAGTTTTGCTTTGGAGTGTTTGCTCCTCTTTTCTTTAGGCACATTCTTTTCTTTCTTCTCTCTCTTGTTTATTCTCTTATACAAAATGCCAAATGATTGTTGGCAGCATTCACAGTTATTCAATGAGGAGAAGAGAGGAGAGGAAAGGAGAGATAAAATAAGAGAATGAAGAGGAGTGGACAAGAATGGGGGAGGAAAGACATAGAAAAGGAAGGATAAAGGCACAAGAGAGCAGATCAAAGACGGAGAAGGGAATGGAAAACTGTAAGGGAAAATAAAGAGAGTTTTAAATAAAGTAAATTTGTGGAAAGGAGAGAAGATGAAGGTGAAGCAGTCAAAGCAGATGAGATGTGAGAAGACGAAACAAGGGCGTGACAGACGAGGAGACGGGGGGACGGTGAGAATGAAGAGGACATAAAGATGGAGAGGAGACAAGAAGAGGACAAGAAAGGTGAGAAGGAAGGAAGGAAACGAGCTTTTTGGATAAAAGTGTTAAAAAGAGGAGAAAAGAAAAGAGCAGGAGAGGAGAAAGAGAAGGATGAAGCCGGAAGAAGAGGAGAGGAAAGAAACGGACAGGAGTAGAAAGAAGAAGAAAAGAGAGGACAGGGGGGGATGAGAAGGCAGTCGTTCTTTCCCTGGGGGGGCACAGCAGGGGGTGGGGGAGGAGAAGTTAGACACCTCATCCCTCTCTCCTCCAACTGTGCCTCCGTCCTCAAGGTCACACACACACACACACGCACACACACACACACACCGGCAGGCAGGTTGGCAGATATGGCACTCACACACACACACACACACACACACACACACACACACACACACACACACACACACACACACACACACACACACACACTTAGTCAAGCTCAAATAGAAAAGATGCCTTCTGCCTGCTTTTCTCTCCCTGACTCTAACCAGCCAAGTCTCAGTTAACCATCTGGAGATAAGAACACCATTCTACACACACACACACACACACACACACACACACACACACACACACACACACACACACACACACACACACACACATACATTCATAAAATGTGTGTATTTGTAATAGATGATAATAGACCAAATGCCTCTATTGATTCTGTGTGTGTGTGTGTGTGTGTGTGTGTGTGTGTGTGTGTGTGTGTGTGTGTGTGTGTGTGTGTGTGTGTGTGTGTGTGTGTGTGTGTGTGTGTGTGTGTGTGTGTGTGTGTGTGTGTGTGTGTGTGTGTGTGTGTGTGTGTGTTTTATTTCTACCTGTGGAACATAAATCCCTCTTCCTCTTTAAAGCATCTCCAGACACTCCTCATCATCTCAAACAGTTCCTGCCTCTCCAGGTCAATTTATTTGTTCAGATTGTCTTTTTTTTAAAGACTATTATCTAAAACAACATCTTTTTCTCTCTCACACACACACACACACACACACACACACACACACACACACACACACACAAACAAGAGCTTGTTAGAAAAGGTAAACACTCTGTTTCTTGTCAGAGTCCTTAACAACAGCAGGAATGAGCAGCGTCTGTTTGAATCCACTGACAAGTCCAAAGTTTCTTTAGACTGAACAACAGTACAGGATCACGTACTGTGTGCCATCACAGAGACCCTTGATTCATAAAAAAACTTTTTTTTTTGAGTGTCACCCAAAGCTGGAGCCATTTTTGTATGAAGTTCTCCTCATCTTAGGAAGCTGCTGGCTGCTTGTCTTCCAGTCCTGACTATTTATACAGAATTGGATCAGAATGAAGGTGCTGGGGGCTACATACACGACGTTCACGTCCCAGCAGCGTTCTTAATGGTTGTATGAACGACTTTGAAGGTACTGGGTTCTCTTAATTCAGCCGTTTCATATGATCAAACACTTTATTTTAATCGTTTAAATAGGTGCAAATATGGAGGTGGCGAGGTCGGCACGCGGTTGAGTGGAGGGGAGGAGATGGGATGTCAGCCTGTGCTGCAGTGTAGGGGGGCCAAGGTGATATTAATGACATGCCTTACATTGTAAGAAGGGTGTACCTCACCCACCATGTGGGGCTCCTGCTATCCCCACCTTCACTTTTCATTTTTATGTTATTTTATTTAATTTTATACTGTTTATATTTTCTAGTTCAGTATATGTCCTGTTAGTGCTACACGTGTGTTAGTGTATGTCTTGTGGTCTGTCCCCTGGTGTCCTTAATTCTTTTATATTTAAGTCCCTCCGTTTTGTTCCGTTTTTATCATCATAGATTGTCTGACTTCTCTTTTGGAATGAAATCCATCTAAAACCCATGTCTGCCTTTCTGTTTTCTGGTTGTCATGGAAACTGTTAGCAAATGTATTGCTCCCAAATTTCCCACAGGTATTTAATTGGACGCCATGATTTAATTCCGAACTAGAGTGAATAGCATTCATTATGTTTCTCCATTAATTTATTGAACTTTTCCTGTCCTGTTTATGCAGGTTTCTTTCTCCATCTTGGTAATACTGCAGCTCCCAATTCATAATTCTGTTTTAAAATGCAAATTATGACACTGTAAACTGTGGGATTAAAATGCTGTCGTTTTTTTTTTGCTGTTGTTGTTTTTTCTTGAATTAATGTTGACTTCGAAACCAAAGAAAAGCTAAAAACCTCCTCTCCTATAAAATACCCCGTCTCTCCTGTTTGGGTCAAAATTGTTTCCCCCGTTCGGCCCCCACCCGACTCCACTCCAGATTGTTTTTTATAACTGGCTTAAAATTCACTGCTGTTCATTACCCAGCCCGGGTCGACTCCCCAAACAATGTGTTTGGTGTCACAATGAAACTGGTGTTTTTTATGGCGTGTAGCAGTAAAATGCTATTAAACAGATAAAACACTGACAACGAGCATCAGGAGGATTGTAAAAGGAATTGCCTTGATAAACTCCACATATCTGCGCAATGACACACCAGCAGCTCTTTCTGCTGTCGCTGGGGGGGGGGGAGATGAGGAGGAGGAGGAGGAGGAGGAGGAGGAGGAGGAGGAGGAGGAGGAGGAGGAGGAGGAGGAGGAGGAGGAGGAGGAGGAGGAGGAGGAGGAGAGACTGAGGAGCACATGGCCAGAACATTTACACAGCTCTATACCACCACCAGCTGGGAGGGGGTAAAAACGTCTCCTCTCCTCCGTGGAGCCTTACTCCCATTAAAATGCAATGTGTGAGACTGACGCTCGTTCTCAGACTGAATGAGGTGATAACATAGTTAAATAAAGCTCAATATGTTTTTACTATGATGTGTTTAAGGTTCTATGTGCATTTTATTAAAAATTCATCCCTTCACAACTTTCAGGGTGTTTTTTTTTGTCTTCTGTAAGGTACGTACCCCCAGAGCCTGTGGATGCTGTGGGATATAAAAGTCTAGTGCTTCCCTCTGGTGGTGACAGTCTGTGGCTGGTAATGTCATCGACAATAGTTATTACCTTTTTAACGCAGAGGGGCAGAATACATCAGTTTTTAACTGTTTCATAATGGGTGGAAATGAGAAAACAGAACATGTCAGTATGATGGACCCTCCTTTTGACTTATTTGAGTAAGGACGAACATAGGAACAAAACATTTCAAGAATGATACCTAAAGAGGTTATCCTTTATAAAACTGAATCCTCCATGAACCACTGAAGGAGGAACTTACTGATCACTGCAATTTTCTGTGGGGAATGTAAAAATATAAATAAATATAGTAAAATAGGAACTGAATTTCTACATCTGCCCCTTTATCCAGACATTATTTAATCGTATTTAATGAGTTCTTTTTTGATCTGTAACACATCCTGTAACACACAAGTTTTAAGGAAATGTATTTTGTAGTTTTTACATCACCTTGTCTTTTTACCGCATTTAATTGAATGCTTTGCAGATCATGACATTTTGATTTTGATTACATGATAAGTCAACATAATAATAATGGATTTGAATGATATATTGCTTTTCTCTAGACATTCAAAGCACTTTACTGTTCCCATTATTTATTCACTCCTCATTCACACTGGACGATGGTAAACTACAGATGCCCTGGGGCAAACTGACGGAAACGTGGCAGCCAATCTGACCACCACTGGAATATTGTGCCCCTGTGGGCTGCAGATGGATTGAACCCGGGTCAGTACCATCAGTCCATTTTAAATCATTATTACACGATAACAATACCCCAAGTGTAGTTTTGTGTTCTTTGTTGCTGCATTTTCAGTGTGAAAGAATCAATGAAAGTGAACGATTATATTTAAATTGAAGATAACCATCACAGAACAGTTGAGGCGACTCACGCAGATGTTCCTCAGTTGTTACATCCCGTCCGTCCGTCCGTCCGTCCGTCCGTCCGTCCGTCCACCAAACATCTTCACAACCATTGCAGATAGAAAGGTGAAAGAAAAAGCACATTAGTCGGGCAGCAAAGGGGATGAAAATGAAATGATAACCTTGACCTTGAGAAAACTGGGTCAAGGTCAAATTTCAACTTTTGCACATTTTTTTGCACATATTTCAGGAACCGGATAATATAGAAAGATGAGACAAAAGATGTTATATTCAGGGAAGCAAGGGGATGAAAATTAGATCACAACCTTGACCTTGAAAAACTAGATCAAGGTCAAATTTTCACTTTTATACCTTTTTTTAGGTACACATCTCTGAAACCTGATGAGATATAATCACAAAACAAAAAGCAACATTTTCAGGAAGCCAGAGGCACAAAAATGTGACGATGACCTTCACCTTTGGAAAACTAGGTCAATGTCAACTGACCACTTTTGTATCTTTTAAGGTGCAAAATTCTGGAAATGGACAATAAAAACTGAAAATAGTCAGAGGTCAAGGAAGCAAAAACAAATATAGAATCCATTACTTCACCATTATGAAAGTAGGTCAGGATAAAATTTTGGATTCAGGGGTGTCGCGGGATGTTTGCAGTCTCTCACTGCCTTGTTTGTGACTGAAAACGTCTCCCTGATTCAAGAATACTTCTAATTAAACCCTCAAACTTTCCTTCATGATGCGCAGATGACAAATAAACCCAGAAACACCTGTTTAATAGTCCCGAGTTGGTGACATCAGCCGCTTCTCAGCGCGTCTACGAGTCGTTATTATCCGCTTCTCTTCGTTACTTTCCGGCCTTCTTCGTTTCCATTCGGTCATTTCCGGCTCGCCTCGCCATCTGCCTTCTCGTCCTTCTCCAATCTCCGCGGTGTTGTTCCCGGTGACGCGGCGGAGGTGTAGCCTGACGCGGGCTCTTACGTGTCGGCCACAATAAAAGTGGAGTTCCGGAGGCCCGGGGAGTGACGGAGGAAGCGTGTACCGGTAAGGACGGAGCGGTGCCCGGCTGTGAGGGACACGGGAGGCGGCCCCGGACGGTGTCGGTGCGGTCGGGTTCGGCCCGGAGGAAACAAAGAGATCATGGCGCCTCGGTGTGTTTGTAGCTGGGGAGGGAGGCTGCGGACGGGTCGGGTCCGACACTTTTACACACCTCCAGTGATTCGGTGTTAATTTAACACCATTTTCTGTTTTGTTCCTTCTTCCGTTTATTTATTCTGAATAGAAATCGGTTCGTGTTGTTTGTTAGGAACCGGAACGGGGGCCTGGAGGGCAGACGCGTGTGTGTGTGTGTGTGTGTGTGTGTGTGTGTGTGTGTGTGTGTGTGTGTGTGTGTCTGTGTGTGTGTGTGTGTGTGTGTGTGTCTGGAGGGGGCGTTGCCCGGCCATGTGGCTCTGCTGTCACACACACACACACACACACACACACACACACACACACACACACACACACACACACACACATCCTAGTGGTTTTGAAAGCAGAGGGAGAAACGCGTGAAGCCAATCACGCTGCGGGGAGCAGACACGCACTGCGTGAAGTCACCGCAACGGTCCCGCGGTGGACGCAGCGCGGAACCCGAGGGAGCGCCTCTCCAGGCCGGATTAGATTATTAACCTAGATGGATTATTTTATGCTAAAATATTAATGAATCCCAGAATTGGAGGATTTTAATTTAATTTCCTGATAGAAAAAAATACAGATATGGTTATTTCAGTTAAATTACTTTTATTAATTAGTTGATTATGGACTTTAAATTAATGAGGATGAGTATATCAAGCAAACATTCATTAATAATACTGCTGTACTGTACTAATCGATTAGTACAGTACAGCAGTAATGATAATAATGACACAGTAATCCCTCGTTACTCGTGGTTAATGTGTTCCAGGACCACCCGCAAAAAACAAAATATAGAGCGACAAAGTCATTATTAAACAGTCTATAAGGGTGTGGGAAAATGAATAGAGATATAATGACCCCTGACCCCTGAATGAACCCCGACCCCAAACATTCATGAACTTGTGCCATAGATTTTTGTATTTTATTTTACTCATATTTATTTCAGTTGAATGAACTCAGGTGAAGTTGCAGATTAGATCCATGAGAAAGAATAGAACTGATTTGATTTTTTTTTTAAATTTTACTCTTTGAAAGCAGGGATTTGTAGATCATAGAGCAGCACAATCATATTTATTTTTGCACAATAATGCATTGTTATTGTGTATGCACAATACTATTATTGTGCATGCAATAATGCGTGCACAATAATGTATTGTCAGTTTATATTTCATGCAATTTCACTATAATTTATCTTGATATTTATTCATTCATTCATATTAAGGAACATATTTAGGACATTTACTTTTTTGCTGTTTGCCTGTTGAAAAGGTTTCCCCTTAAAGTTACTGACAGAGCCATAAGAAAATATTGATTGATTTATTTAATCATTAAATAATATACACTGTGTTAGCTCTTCATTTCTATATGTTTTAATAAACATTGAACCAGTCCGGCCCTCGGCTTGTAGCAAATTTGTTTTTTTGGCCCTCCGTGTGTTTGACTTTGACACCCCTGATGTAAAATAATTAATTATAAGTTATGTTAACGATGATAAAGTATGAAAAGAAACGCAAAAGTCCTCACTCACGCGCTTGATCTTTCCTCCAATAAGGAGAACGAGATGTGGTCTGAGCTGATGTTGTATTTGTCCACCAGTGCTGAGTCGGATCTGTCTTCAGCTCCTCAGATGAAGATGGAGTCCACCGTGGACGCTCAGCAGGGGGGGGAGACTGCTGTGACTGAGACGGAGAGCCAGCAGATCACCCCAGCACAGATCGCCACTTTGGCACAGGTAAGGGATGGCATTATCACAGTAACCATGGTTACCACCAGGTTCAGAAAGTGAGGATATACACATCCTTTAGTAATCCTTTACAGGAAATTACAAACGGGAAAAATGCCAGGATTGCATGACACACACAGCAGATAACGTGGTCACATTGATTGTGAATTGTAGGTATCCATGACAACAGGCCACGCTTCAGCAACAGGTCCCACAGTCACACTGGTACAGCTTCCCAACGGACAGACGGTCCAGGTCCACGGAGTGATCCAGGCGGCCCAGCCGTCCGTCATCCAGTCCCCACAGGTCCAGGCCGTTCAGGTCGGAACGCAAAACGTGTCCAGATGGACGGAAATGGAATGAAACCCCAGTTTGGTGACTTTCTGACCAGTCTGTTGGTTTTGTGTTCCAGATCTCCACCATAGCAGAAAGTGAGGACTCACAGGAGTCTGTAGACAGCGTCACCGACTCCCAGAAGCGCAGAGAGATTCTGTCACGACGGCCGTCATACAGGTGAGTGTGTGTGTGTGTGTGTGTGTGTGTGTGTGTGTGTGCATACACACACAGAAAGGAATTAAAATTCGTCTTCTAAACATGGAATTCTGTCGCTTGTTTGGCTCAACAGGAAAATCCTGAACGACCTGTCGTCAGACGCGCCGGCGGTCCCTCGTATCGAGGAGGAGAAGGTGGAGGAGGATTCGTCCGCTACAGCGGCCACCCCCGCCATCACCACGGTTACCGTCCCCACACCCATCTACCAGACCAGCAGCGGCCAGTACAGTAGGTGGAGCGAAGCGGTGAACACCACCTGCCTCATCCTCGTCCAGGGCTTCTCAAATTTAAAATGTTCAAATTCAAAATTGATCAACAGTCGTCACAAATTGTTTTATTGATTGTTGTTGTTGTAGGTTAAAGTGTTTCTTATTTTGTGCTCATAAAATTAAATTTGAATTTAATTTCATGAATTTTATTTTATTTTTCAGTATCAAATGGCGTAATAAGTCCGTCAAAAATGTTAAACAAGGATTTATTAAGTTCTTTAATTTCAAGAAATTTGGTTCAATTAAAATCTTTTCTGTTATAGAATAAAAAATAAAGTTAATAAAATTATTCTTTGTTATAAATTGAACTATATTTCTTTATTGTTTTGTTTAATGTTAATAAGGATACAATATTATGCAGAGGTGTACTTATAACAATTTTATAGACAATTGATATTAATTATAGTCGCGATGGAGAGTGGGGGGGACGCAAAATGTATTATTCTTCCGAGTGGGGGTGCAACAAAAAAATAACTGAGAAGCACTGCCCTAGTCAGACATCACAGGTCAGGAGGTATTATTAAAGAATCGTACTTCTGTCATCTGATCCTGACCAGTTATTCTTGTTTGTTCCCATTTTCCTCCGTCCTTCTCACCCATCACACAGTCGCCATCACCCAGGGCGGGGCCATCCAGCTGGCTAACAACGGGATGGATGGAGTTCAGGGCCTTCAGACTCTCACCATGACCAACGCAGCTACAGCCGCCCAGCCCGGAGCCACCATCCTCCAGTACGCTCAGACCAGCGACGGCCAGCAGATACTGGTTCCCAGTAACCAGGTGGTGGTCCAAGGTGAGCTGATGAGGAATCCTCTGCATTAAAGTTCACAAACTGTTTCGAAAATATATCAGGTTTTCAGAAATATAAAAACTATTATTAGGGGGTAGTTTGCAAAAGGTGTTGCGGTAAAATGAAAATGTAAATTTAAAAATGTTTGATATTGCTGTGACTGTTCTATACTTGTCTTTCTTTATATCCTCGATGTTTTCTGTCTATGGGGGTAATAAGGTTTTTAAGGACATCTTTTGGAAAATATCTTCAAAAAGGTGTTAAATTGTTTGCAAATATTTTTTGATCAACGGTCACGAACACTTCACACTTTGTTATTGATGCCTTCAAAGGAAATTTATCGAGGAAATTTATCGAGGCATTTCGTTTTAAAAATTCCATTCTTTACATTTTTGAAAACAACATTTCGTGACCTGACCCCGTGTGTTCTGTGGGTTCACATCTTATCCCCACGCTTTGATTTTGATCCGGACTGACCAGCCAGCAGATGGAGGAGGGGGGGCACCTGAATGGACATTCCTCTCGCTCTGGTCTTCATACCCCCAAGACAGGAAGTACAGCGACAGTGGAAAACACACAGATGATGCCAGGGCCAACAATGTATGCAATTATCATGTGGATGACATCAAGGCCAGTTTCCACTTCCTTTCATCAAAGTCTGTTCAGAGACAAACCGGAGATGACACACCTGATGACACACACACACACACACACACACACACACTGTTGTGTCATATGTTCCCAAGAAGAAGAAGAAGAATGTCAGCGGCACAGACAGCAGGAAGCCCCTCACCATCCTTAATGAGGTAATGTAAAGTTTAAAGCATTAAATTATAGCATTTTATGTACGACAGATTCCATATTCTTCCAAATCTCTTATTTGTTGCTTTTATTGCAGAATACTGGTACACACACCTGTGTGTGGCGCTGGGTGTGTCTGGAGTGGACATCCATCCACACAAATGGAATGCAAGCCGCCCCGGATGCTGCGCAGCATCCTGTTCAATTTGATCCGTGGTTTTCCTTTTACATTTTGTTTGGTTTTCTTACGTTTTCTGTGCCTGTATTTCCACTGCACTTATTTTCTGTCTAATTCTATAAATTTGTGTTAAACAAAACTTTGAGACATTGTTCACGACTAAAGAATGTTAAATAAAAATTTGATGGTGAAAAATGTTTTTTGTGTTTATTTAAGAGCAAAACAGAGTACAGTAGTCATTTCTGACCGGGAACACTAAAGTAAGTGTTGGGGGGGTGAACATACCAAAAGTGTTGTATATTTGGATTCAGACAAGTCTTTATGGGGTATTTTGCCCTTAGGTTCTTTCATTATGAAGTGTCACACACAGAAAATCATTTCTCTTCCTAATCGTAGTAACTTTCTGCTCTTGGAGCTGAGACTGAACAATATTTCCAGCTCTAAACGTTAGTTGTGCAAGTTGGCCCGACCCCAGTGGTCATGTGACCCACCAGATGACCCTCCAAATTGCCTGTAATTGTTTTCAGATACAGGGTCTAAACCAGGGGGGGTCAAACTCATCTTCAGAGAGGGCCACATCAGCATAGCGACTGTAATCAAAGGGCCAAAGATGTAACTAATGTAACTAATAAATGTAACTAAATGTAACTCAGTGTAATGTAACTAAATGTAACTACTCCTTAATGTAACTAATAAATGTAACTAAATGTAACTCAGTGTAATGTAACTAAATGTAACTACTCCTTAATGTTAAATAACTGAATTTCTGACTGATTCTAGTTCCAAACATTACAGTTAGACAGAAAAAACATGTTTGTTTGTTTCTCTGTTCTAACATAAATCATTTTAATTTGTCAGGTTATTAAACCCACAGAACTCCATCAATCAAGGATCAAACTATCAATCAATAAAGAAAAATAACATCAGACACAAGTTAGGACGTTAGTTCACTGCGTTTTTGTCAAAGTTAAAATGTTCTTAATTACTGCATTGTGGGAAATGTAGTTTTGGTCAACACACTGTTGACCTTTTTATTTTTAGACACTCTGACCTTTTAATGTCTCGCAGGCCACAGAAAATGATGTGGAGGGCCACATTTGGCCCACGGGCCTTGGGTTTGACACATTTGGTCTAAACAGTAGAAAACAGTTGTAGGGAATCCCAGAATGCTTTGCCAGTAGAGGCAGTGTAAATGAAAGATGACTACTGTATTTTTTCACACAGTTTGTTCACCTGTTCTTTGACTCTGTCCTGTGACCGACATCAGGTTTATTGTGGCAGCAGGATTATATAGAACAAGAATACTTCCATCTTTTCAGGGGACGTCTTTTCAATCTAATCCAATTTCCAGCAGAACATATAGATAATCTACTGATGACTTGACATGAGGTAGATAAAGATCTCAACACCCCCCCCCCCCGATTCTGTTTTGAGAGGACAGTCAGGACGTTTGGGATTGGGGTTAAGGAGAGGAACTGGGATTTGACCAGACTAACCTGTGAAGGATAATGTTCCCACTCTTCCCATCACACCTCAGCTGCCTCCGGCGACGTCCAGGCCTATCAGATCCGAGCTGCCCCCGCCAACGCTATTGCCCCAGGGGTGGTTATGGCATCATCCCCCGCCCTACCCACGCAGGGCGCTACCGAGGAGGTCACCCGCAAACGGGAAGTCCGTCTCATGAAGAACAGGTATGAACAGAGAGTGAGTTATCATAACATCTGGTGCCTTTGACCTTTGACCTCAGCGTGAACCTGCTGTTCTGTCTGCAGGGAGGCGGCCCGTGAATGTCGCAGGAAGAAGAAGGAGTACGTTAAGTGTCTGGAGAACAGAGTTGCCGTCTTGGAGAACCAAAACAAGACTCTAATTGAAGAACTTAAAGCTCTCAAAGACCTTTACTGCCATAAATCCGATTAATCCTGAACTTTGAGCTCCACTGAGTAGCATTTCACTTCTTTTAAAATACTTCTTCATTCTGCCTGCCTTACATTTTGCACACGGCCGGCTCATTTCCATGAAGTCTCCCTAATCCAGATCTGCTTAGACGGTCTCCTCCATAGGGTGTCAGTGTAATGCATTTAAAATCTTTCCATTGCAAGTACAAGAAAAAGGTCTGCAAACAGCAGGTCAATCCAAAGCCCAGATCTTATTCCAGCATTAGAGGTTTAAAACCTTCACAGACGCCCCACACACATCGGACAGATGGTCGTAGATTTATTTAATATCCACGTAACTCACTACGGACTGACATTCATGGCAGCTAAAGAGTTAAAGGTTTGAATGAATGTGTGTCTAAACTACGTCCTCGTGTGAAACCATCAGACATGGTTCAGTGGAATGCCCTCACAATAAGTGGATGATCACAATCGTGCAGGTCTGAAGCCTGTTTTGCACTTTTGAACCTTTTTCTTCTTCTCCAGCACAGACGTTTGTCGGAGATATAATTAAGTTAAGATTAACAGCAGGGTAAAAAGCATTTTTAAAGACAAGATGTGTCTTTAAAACCAGATTTCATATTTTTTATTGTTAGGGCCCAAATCCCTGTGAATTATGGTAACATTTAACTTTGCAACTCGGGTCTATTGAGGGTGTTTTTATGTAAATGATATTGAAACTAATCTATCAGTTATTCTTGAACCTAGTCACTAGCAGTACTGTTCAGGTGATTTGTTTAGAACTGTCCCCACATATCTGCAGGTGTGTTAAAGACTGACTGTACAAAAAGGCCCATTTATTCAGACATTCGAACATTTGAATACCAGGAAATTAGAGGTCCTGCTGTCCCGGTTCACAGACCGAAGGTGGAGCGTCTTCTCAGAATGAATCACATTTCATTTTTAAGAAAATTGCAATATTGTGTCTGTTTTGCAACGTCTGTTAACTTGTGTTAAACATGGATTACATCAGAGCCACCTTGAATAATTTAATGTACAGTACTAGATACTTTATGAAAGACAGGCGACATCTCCCCGTAATACTAATAATGCATACAGACAAAAGCTCTGTATAAAAAAATCTTCCTATGGGGTGTGGAGAGGACGTACGTATTTGTGTCTTTATTTTTTTATTTTTTGATATTAATGTAAATAGACTACAGCATGTGTAGATTTTGTGTATTTCTGTTTATTTGATATGAAAGATATTATTATGGCTCGTGTGAATCCACATTTGCATATTTGTAACATACATGTGTGTATATTAGAAGACAATATACATGGCAGCTAAGTGTGTGAGAAAAGGCCTTTGCTGGAGACGTTATATTCTGGAGTGCTGTTCTCTGTGTGAAGAGAGTCTGTTCAGAGCAGTCGGGGGCCACAGTGTTCAGAATGAACTTTTTTATTTTTAAGATTTAAAAGCACAATTATTCCTTCTAGGAGACTGCGTTAGATTTATTTTATCTGTTGTCTCACAGCAGGAAGGTTCAAGGTTCGATTTGATTCCTCTGACCAGAGTTTGTACCTTCTCCCCCCATCTGCGTGGGTTCTCTCCGGCTTCCTCCCACCTCCAAAAACAAGCACTTTAGGTGAATTAATTGTTCCAAATTGCCCGTAGGTGTGAGGGATTGTTTGTCTTACGTGTGGTTGTCTGTGTGTTCTCGTGATTAGGCAGATGAAAGCATTTACTCCTTTTTCCAGACATTAAGATGTAATATATGGGCAAAAATATAAAGATTCCTATCATTGTTCATAAATGGTTTGTTGGATAGAAACCTCCAGAGTCTACCTTAATGTAACGTTATAATAAAAGTATTTTCTGGTTGTCTGAAGTACCTTTCAAAACCTTGGAACACAGTGAGACTAAACTTAGGGAATAAAACATTTTGAGAAGAGTAATCAGTACTAAGAGGTTAATATGTGGTTGGGCAGGGCAGCACTCCAAGACTCAAGAGAATTGTTCCACTTGAGAGGAAAACTTTTGATAATTTTATTCTGGAAAAAAAAAAAAAAGATTGCCGCTGCTGTTGGGTCTTATTTGTGCACTGCATAGATTGATAATCATGTATGTACATAAATACATTTCTAGAACAGTAATAACATTTTTCTAACTTTTAATGTGATCAGTTTATAACCACTTTTTCAAGGTACCAAATAAAATGTCATGTATTGTATATTCCAGGTCAATCTGATGCTACATTGTTTGCTGTTTGTTTTATTGTGTCATAAAAGCCCATTATGTGACAGTATTGTTACTTTGAAAAAACACCACTCTCACACCTATGTTGCAATAAACTACTCTTTAGATTATTTTGTATGTCATTGGTAATTAATCAGTCAAAGGGACAATGCATTCATGATCTCAATTGATGAACAGCAATTGAGCACATTTTATAAATGTGTATTATTAAATAGTGTCTGATTGTTTTTCATGTAATAGTAAATACCTAGTATAGATTACTATACTGTAATTCTTAGAGAGTCAATACAGTGTATGTGATAAAGTCTACAGAGTACTTTTTCAGAAAAAAAAACATTGTGAAAAGCTGGGTCACAGTTGTTCAAAAACCAGGTAAAATTTATATTAAAAAATGCTTATAAGTGTATGATATACCAAAAATCTTTGAGACGATTCCTCAGACATGTTCTGATGTTGCAGCTAGTCAAAGTGGAGTTAATTATTACTTTTGTACAGTATATGTACCCGCAAGGTGGATAAGCGGGTGTGGACCAGGTGGTTGCTCCTCTACAAAAAAACAATGTATGGATGAATGTAATTGTTCTGTAATGAAATCTTTGGCAATTTGGTTTTTGCAAGGTTTAAGTTTCACATGACAGATTAATCAATTTTACAATTTTCTGTATTCTTTGTCTAGCTGCTGTAAATTGATTGAAATTATTTGCAGCAGACAAATGCTTTGAGGTATATTTTGAAATTTTAATGAAAATTAAGATGTACTTGACATATCTGCCTGGTATCAAATTGTTTGAATGAATAAGGGATGCTTTGATTGACAGACAGATGGAGCAATAAGACCTTTGTTTTCACTATCAGAAGAAAGGGTGTGTACCGGCGGCGGTACAGAAATAGTAGGGTTGTAAATACATTTCGTTTCATTAGATCATATCCGACAGACAGTTCGTTTAACCAATGAAAAGCTTCAAGGGGGTTTATTTTTATTATTGAGCCAATGGAAATGAATGAAATTCCTAATTGGGCGTGGCCGCAACATAACCGTTTCAAGAATGTTAACCCCTGAACAGATGGCGGCTTGAGGAGTTCTCCCAGCGAAAACCGGACCGGGCGGAGGCGCTGATGGAGGATCAAATGCCAGAGACCCGAGTTGGTTGTCCCGTGAGGAGCAGGGATGAACCCTGATCGAATCTGATCAAATCAAGAATTTCTTAACTTCGGTCCTGATTTTTTCTGGTATTATCTCGGATTTGTGGTGGAGGCCTCAGAAGAGACATCGGACTAAATTTGGCTCGTCGCCGACCCAGAGTGCAGGAACAGATCTTTGGGGCCGTTGAGAAAGTCTCGTAAAATGTATTTTCCAGAATTTGTCTGTTTTGTTAAAAAATGTATTTTATCTCTCGAGTCAATAGTACTACACTATTTATAAAAAGTGGAATTAATACTGAATATAAAAGAAAGATAACGAGAGAAGCTATCTAGATGGTTAGCCCGCTATTGTAGTTAGCTAACTAGCAGTGGAACTAGCATGCTAAATGAATGAATGAATTGACTCACAGCCAACTTTTACTGCTTATATTTACAAAAACACATCGAGTATTATACATCTACGCAATATTTATTCCTGCAGTTGCCTGTCTGGTCCACTCCTCGTTGACTGTTACTCTACATGTCCACAAATGGACATGAACGTGGTTCCTTGGAGTTGGTGGACTTGGTGATCTTTTAATGTATTAGTGACCACAGATCAGTCATGTTGATGGGACTGTGGAGAAGCTAATCATAGATAGCTACAGATATTTGCACTACTCGGATTTGGCTTTGAACAGCCTTCACCCGGTCTTGGGATGGGAAACACGGTGTCATGCTGCGCCTCCCCCGAGTCGAGCCCCAAACTCCCCTCCAGACAACCGGCAGAGCGGCTGGAGGAGATCCAGACGAGCACCGAGGTGAGCGACGACAACACCGTGCCCTACCTGCAGCACATCAGCGACAGAGAGGTCCCCGATGGTGGGTGTCATCCTGATGTTTCACACACTGTCTGGTCTGATGATGAGTTTAAGCTTTATTTGTCTCTAACGTGAAAGAATAAAAGAAACACCTGATTTCAAACACCAGAAGACGTAACTGCTGAACATCCAAAAGAAAATGTAAGGCAATCTTTTCAAGAGTTGTCATCCAACTCCCAGGACATGGATGAGGATGATGACACTTTTGGTGTCATGTGAACTCCAGCATCACACAGTAAAACAAATATCTTGTTGTGTGTTTAAGGCTAAAACCAACGGTTCTGTGATGCTTTGACCCATAATATGATTTCTTAATGAGAGCCAGTCACTAAAGTTTGCGATCACATTGACATAATTAGTTATTCGATAGTTTTCCTGGTGAAATATCTTGTTAACAGCACTTCTTATGTTATTTAAAATCTGCAAACTCCTTTGGTTACCCTGGTAACAGAAATTAACAACCTCCTTGCCTGAGGGAACAAACTTGTCAGATTCTTTTTGCTAAAATAAGGCTTTGTTGTTGCTGTCATGTGTCTTCTTTTCTCAATGTTGTTGGGGTTTTTTTTAATGTCAAGTTATTGAGAAGTGCAAATTAATTAGAAATAGAGATCATGCAGAAATCACAAAATTATATTCAAGTGTCAGCTGCTTTGCTCGATGCCCTTAAGTTCACCTCAGTGATGTGGCATCAGTCTTAGGGCGTCGTCCCCTCATTGACTCTTAAACCTCTACCACGTTCAATCCAATCATATTAAGGTACAGCATTCGGCAGTGTGAGGGTCAGAAACTGTCCTGACTACATCCCCCCTGTCTCGCTGTCCTCACATCACACATTCTGCTCCCTAATCCCTGTCTTTCATGTGATTATTATACCACCATTATCTCTGGTAATCATCTTTATGCCAACACAGAATGATTGATCTGAATTGATCATAATGACATTATAATACCCACACATTTGCAGCTTATAAATGATATTATATACTGTAAGTATACTTGTTTTACATCTTCAGTCCACTACTTAACACTTTTAAGTCACAAATGAAATCTGTAATTTCTTCCAGTGAGTTTGTTCTGCTGTTCCAGTCGGTTCATGATTGTAGATCAGTTCATATAGTTTCTCCATGATTGATAAAAAGTGAACGTACACCACGTACATCTCTCCTTTGGCCTCATCTGAAGTGAGAGCTGTTCTCTACACAAAGAGTGTCTGTTGTCAGATGATCTGAATTCAATTATCTTTTCTTAATTCAGCTCTTATACGCTTTTTTTCCCTTTTTTTTGTCTTAGAACTGGCCCTGGAGTCGAACCCATCAGACCACGCCCGAGCGAGCACCATCTTCCTCAGCAAGTCCCAAACAGACAGTGAGCGATCGTCTCTTGACACACACACACACACACGCAGCAGCGATACACACCGACTTTCTGCCCTGAGAACCTTTAAAAGCAAACACAGCAGCGCAAAAAGTTCAGCTTGAAACATTTAACGTTTGGTTTGTCATGACTGAACTGAACTGTTGGTAAGACCAGCCGATCAACCGGGGTTCAGCGGACGTTGATGAAATAGTTTAAACTGGATTCAGAGCTAGTTGTGGTCAAATGTTGATGGATGATGTTTCTTTTCATTTAAATTTATGTTTTTATCACTTTTACGACCACAGCTTCTGAAGTCATGTGCAGCGTGTAAATATCTTACTTCTTAGATAAATATGATACTTCTTAGATAACGTGATGGTGAGTTCAGACCCCGCTGCTGGTCAGGAACTCTTTTCCAGGGGACTTCCACCCGTCGCTGAGCCTGCGGTGTGTGTGAAGGGCTTGTGTTACAAAGGCTGAGTGTGTGTGAGGCAACAAATTCAGCTGACAAACCGCGGCCACTCAAGGGACTAGATGTTGTCACTGATAACGTTGTCATGCTAACGGTTGTGTAACACAGACTCCTGACTGATGCCACCAAGTTTATTCTGAACTCTGTTTCTAATTTGTTTTATTCCACTTCTCTCTTCTTTTGCAGTTCGAGACAAGAGGAAAAGTAACCACATAAACCACATCAGTCACGTGAGTGTGAACGTTTGAGTGCTGAATGGATAACCCAATGAACTGGTTGTCTGTTCAGGGTTTATGCCGACCAGCTGATGCGTCTGAGATGTTGTGTTTGTGAGCGGAATCCAGACTTGTGTTGTTTTCTGTGTGGGAAAAGAAGGAGAGCACCTGAACATGAACTCTGCCGTTTGTCCCGTACCATCAGAAAATATGAAACCAACCCAAATCATTTAAATACACCCGTTTAAATGCGCTCACGAAGACTGACTCCTGTGTGATATCGATGCCTCCAGGTGTCTCCTGGTCCGCTCTCCAAGAAGTACAGCTCCTGTTCCACCATCTTTATAGACGACAACACCGTCAGCCAGCCAAATCTCAAAAGCACAATAAAATGGTGAGACGGTTACACAAACACACACACAAACACACAATGATGTGCTTTCAGAAGTCAGTTCATTTGGAAAGAAGTCGTGTCTGTTTGAAGCTTGGTTGCAGTATTTTCCGCACTATAAGGCGCATCTAAAAGCCTTTCATTTTCTCAAAGACCGAGAGTGCACCTTCTAATCCAATGCGCCTTATATATGAAAAAAGTTTTTAGAATAGAACGTTCATAAGGATGAGTTCTCAGATGAGTTATTTGAGTTACACACTGTTCAATAGAAACAGTTTGAAGACTTCTTCAAACTGCTGCTTCTTTGGACTTGACTGAATGATAAAGTATGAAAGGAATCCACATGAAAATAATCATTAAAGACATCTATCATAAGAAACTTGACAAACTGATTTTAATGGTTACATTAAAGCTAGAAATACAAGAATTAATCCACACTTTGATTTTTGTTTTGTGTTTCTCCAGCGTCACATTAGCAATATACTATCACATCAAAAACAGGTAGGTGTTCCCTCCTCTCCGTTTGAATCATGTGATCGGGACGCGTGATGACAGACGTGTGCACCGTGTGTTCTCCAGGGACTCGGACCGGTCGCTGGACATCTTTGATGAGAAGTTGCACCCTTTATCAGTGAGTGTGGAACGAGTCTCGACCTTTCTGCTTCAGGTCAAATCCAGTCATCCTTTAATCAATCAGTCTGAGAAACTTCAACACGATGCTGCAATTTATTCAGCTTCATTTTCATATTAACTGAATAACAGAAATATTGTCCGTTTGGATCAGAGACGGAGTTTTAATCACTCAACTGGTGTTTCAGCCCCTCTGTGAAGCTGTGCTAACTTCCAAGTAGAACACATGATGGGTGGTTGTTGTCAGGGGTCATTCAAAGGACTGATTCAACACAAGTGTGTGTGTTTGTGTGTGTGTGTGAGAATGGTTTCCATTGAGCTGCAGACTTGTGATAATGAGACATGAGTGCGGTTCCATTCCAGAGAGAGGCTGATGTTTCCCTCCAGACTGAAGATGACATTAAATAAACTGGAGGGTTTAGAAAAACATTTGTACAAACACAAGTGTTTGTTTAAAAGTAACACGCAGGTGAACATTTCTGTTACATGGCTACCTTGATCATTTCCCCATAGGGGATCATTAAAGTTGATCTTCATCTTCCTTTTTTTTCTTTTTTTCTTATACAGTAATGTTAAATTGTAAAATGTTTGAATGTGATTAAAGTTTTTTTGCAAAAATCTAAAAAAAACCCCAATCTTTCTCACACACCTGTATCTATACAAGCTTTTCCATCAGACCAAGTTTTGACCCGTTATTTGCAGATTGTTGTTTTTTGAGGATCACGTTACCACATTTCTCTCCCCCCTCACAGAGAGAGCCGGTACCAGCGGACTACTCCCGCCTTGACCCAGAACACAAACTCATCTACCGCTTTGTCAGGACGCTCTTCAGCGCTGCACAGCTCACTGCAGAATGCGCCATCGTCACTTTAGTAAGTCTTTAGACGCTCCAGCAGCTTTGCTTTCACAAATGTAGAATCATGGTTTTATTGCTGGAATCCTAGGAATCACTTTGTGGAGTTTGTGGTGTGGCTGAATGCAACTTTGTTCTACAGCCTTTGCCCATTACAACAAATAAAATCTTTATTAATCATAAATTGGTTTTATTATAGATTGGTTCAGTAATATGTGTATCTAATTGATCTCTTTAATGTGAGAGATTTTCAGAGTTGTCCTAAATGCCAGACAGACATTGTTAGAATGTCTGAAGTGGACAGTAAACTCATTCACAGTGGAATTCAGATTGATAAACAGGTGTATTACCGCTAACTGGCCACCAGGGGGCAATGAAGTCTTTCATATGGACTTGACCTGAAAAAGAAGCCCCCCTCAGGTGTGTCCCTTCAGATCACAAAGCATAGAGGCCAGGGGCAAACATAAAAATAAACACATTATTTTTATGTTTTCTCATGCAGCATTATATGTGAAAGAAAAATTGAATATGCGCCTTCTAGTCCAGTGCAGAAAACACTGTAGAGGAAAGGAGACTGTTGGTACGTGATGCAGCAGCACTAACCCGGTTGTTCACTGGGATCTTCTGACTGAACACCCCCCCAGGTGTATCTGGAGCGCCTGCTGACCTACGCTGAGCTCGATATCTGCCCCGCCAACTGGAAACGCATCGTCCTGGGGGCAATTCTGCTGGCCTCCAAGGTGTGGGACGACCAGGCTGTGTGGAACGTCGATTACTGCCAGATTCTCAAAGACATCACTGTGGAGGACATGTGAGTGTGTTTCACGCATAAATGGGATGTTTCAAGCTACGTCACGTTTCTGTGTGCCTAGATAGAGATTTTCTATGGATTTCTGCTGATTTCAGCTAAAATTGAACTGTGATAAATTCTGTCAACTGTCTAAAATTCTTTGAAAAACATTGTAGCAGTGAGTTGGGTACCTTATTTTTACTGTTACCATCAAAAATTATCTTGCGTTAACACAATTATTCGTTGTGTTTTCGACGAACAAATGGATTGTCATGTTTGAGTCAAAGAACTTTGGCACAACCGATTGCATCCAACAACATGAGTTGTCTTCATGTCTTATTTTAGGTCTTTTGTTTGTTTTCTTTATCAATAGTTTCAATTTAAATCAGTTCTAAATGACTGAAAGCTCCCTGAACCCCCCCATCATTGGTTCAGTGTTAACAGTTCAGCTCAAAAAATAGTTTCCTTTGGGTGTAATGTTTTAACATAGATGTTAAGGTTAGGGGCTAATTATTATTATTTTTATTATTACTACTATTATTGTTAATATTTTAAATATTATTCTTATTCCCTTTCCCCTTATTTACTTTAAAGGGACAGTACCGTTAATTTTAAGTGACATATATGTTATTCATCATTATGAGTTGGAGTCTGAAGGCTTCGTGACGGACTGTTGTTGGATGAACAGATTGATGTTAACTAATATTTTTTGGGAGGATTTGTGAGTCAGCGCCTACTCAGGTAGATTCTGGGTTGACAGTGTTTGGGGGGAGAGGACGCTAGCGTTGCTTGTCGCCGCTTCCCCCTGCCTAGTCTAGTTGTTTTTTCTAGTTGTTTTTATTTTTTTATTACTATTTTAAACCACAGCTTTTGGCTAAACCCACCTGTTGGACTGCTTGTTCCGGACGGCTGTGTTGTCTTTCTGCTGCTGTGTCCTCCCTACACCGGCCGGTGTCGGGGATCGTTGTCCGGGTGTTCCCGTTGTCCTGTTCCACGACAATCCTACATCCCCTGGTCCTGTCTTTCCCTGCCAAGCCGTGGACCTTTGGACCTTCCTGGCTGTCACCGTTCTCCACCTCTGTGTTCACGCTACCGTTACTAGTCCATGGCTGACAGCTAACGTTAGCATCAGGATCGGACCTCCCTCCACCGAAATGCGGCAATATTCCTTCTTGCAGCTGCTGAAACTCAACTGCTCCAGCACTCCGTGACCAACTGGAACTGACCCCTCTCCCCCTGCCAAAACTCTCCTCATTTGAGTGCCTTGCCGCTAAGTGCAACCCCCCCCCCTGTTCCATGACAATACTAGTCATTTACCGACCTCCCAAACCAAACCCAGCCTTTGTCCCTGAGTTGCACGACCTCCTTACCACGCTCTGTGCAACATCCACCAATATGGTTATTCTTGGGGACATGAACATTCACGTGGACACTCCCCCCTGCCACTCTACACCTGAGTTGCTACAACTGCTGGACAGTATCAACCTAACACAGCATGTGGATGTACCTACACCAGGGGGCACACCCTCGATCTTGTCATTACTGACTCTGCTGCCCCCATTACCAACCTGCTGGTGTACGACCTGGGCGTGTCGGACCACATGGCCGTGTCTATGGAGACACTATTCCCCTCCCCCATTCTAAGCCCAAGCGCCAGATCAGTTTCATCAACCAGGATGCCTTGACCTGGGACCTCCAACATCTCTCCCCTCTGACCCTCTCAACAGTTAGTGACTCAGTAGGTTTCTACACGTCCCTGAGTGGCCTCCTGGATGTCCATGCCCCTGTGAAGACCAGGACAGTCGCGTTTTCGCGCTCTGCCCCCTGGTTCACCAGCGAGCTGAGGGAGATGAAGGTGGCTGGTCGTGTCCTTGAGCGGCGCCTCCTGGCATCAGGACTGACCGTGCACAGAGTGGCCTACAGAGAACACCAAAAGGCCTACTCCAAAGCCCTTAAAGATGCACGGTCGACGTTTTATTCCAAAATCATCAGTAACAGCCCCGGAAATTCCAAACAGCTCTTTTCCACTATACACAATCTCCTTAAACCCCCAACCCAGGTACACAGAGAGACCACCAAGAAGCAGTGCAATGACTTCATGTCTTTCTTCAGAATTAAGGTTGATGGTATTCACTCTCCTCCCTGGCTCCTCTGCTCCCGCTGCTCCAGCTGTCGTCCCGAAGTCTCCCAGCCTCTCTGCTGTTTCTGCAACCCCTCACAGCAAGACATACAGCGTGTCATCAGGAGGATGAAGAGCTCTACCTGTGCCCTGGATCCCCCCACAGCCCTGGTGAAGGCTAACATCGGTGCCATTGGTCCCCTGATCACCAATGTCATCAACCTCTCCCTACAGGCTGGCCATGTTCTGCCAGCTCTCAAAACTGCCGTCATCACTCCCCTCCTGAAGAGCCCAACTCTGGACCCGGAAGCCCTCGGTAGCTACAGGTAGCTCCAACCTCCCGTTCCTTTCCAAGATGCTGGAGAAGGTAGTTGCCACATCTTTGAGAAGTTCCGGTCTGGGTTTCGGTCAGCTCACAGCACTGAAACAGCTCCAGTAACGGTCACCAATGATCTGTCGATGGCGGCGGATGCTGGATGTCCATCCCTTCTTGTCCTCCTCGACCTATCGGCTGCGTTTGACACAGTGGATCACACCATCCTCCTGGATCGTCTGTACTCCACCGTTGGTCTCTGACTTGGCCCTGAGCTGGTTCCAGTCCTATTTAGCTGGAGTCCGTCACCCTTGGAGGCACTAAATCATCTACCCAGCCTGTCACCTGTGGTGTCCCACAGGGATCTGTCCTTGGCCCCCTCTTCTTCTTCTTCTTCTTTTCCTTTCGGCTTTTCCCTTCAGGGGTCACCACAGCGAATCAATTTCCTCCATCTAGCCCTGTCCTTTGAATCCTCTTCTCTCACACCAACTACCTTCATGTCTTCCCTCATTACATCCATAAACCTCCTCTTTGGTCTTCCTCTAGGCCTCCTGCCTGGCAGTTCAAAACTCAGCATCCTTCTACCAATATATTCACTATCTCTCCTCTGGACATGTCCAAACCATCTCAGTCTGGCCTCTCTGACTTTATCTCCAAGACCTCTAACATGTGCTGTCCCTCTGATGTACTCATTCCTGATCCTATCCTTCCTGGTCACTCCCAGAGAGAACCTCAGCATCTTCATCTCTGCTACCTCCAGCTCTGTCTCCTGTCTTTTCTTCAGTGACACTGTCTCTAGACCAAACAACATCGCTGGTCTCACCACAGTTTTGTACACCCGTTCCATCCTGCCTGTACATGCTTCTTCACCTCTTTTCCACACTCTCCATTGCTCTGGACTGTTGACCCTAAGTACTTCAAATCCTCCACCTTCTTGATCTCTTCTCCCTGTAACCTCACTCTTCCACTTGGGTCCCTCTCATTCACACACATGTACTCTGTCTTACTGCGGCTAACCTTCATTCCTCTCCTTTCCAGGACAAACCTCCACCTCTCTAGCTTCTCCTCCACCTGTTCCCTGCTCTCACTACAGATCACAATGTCATCTGCAAACATCATAGTCCATGGAGATTCCTGTCTAACCTCGTCTGTCAGCCTGTCCATCACCATGGCAAACAAGAAGGGGCTCAGAGCTGATCCCTGATGCAGTCCCAGCTCCACCTTGAACTCCTCTGTCACACCTACAGCACACCTCACCACTGTCTTACAGTCTTCATACATGTCCTGCACCGTTCTAACATACTTCTCTGCCACTCCAGACTTCCTCATACAATACCACAGTTCCTCTCTGGGCACCCTGTCATCAGCTTTCTCCAGATCTACAAAAACACAATGCAGCTCCCTCTGGCCTTCTCTGGACTTCTCTATCAACATCCTCAAAGCAAATACTGCATCTGTAGTACTCTTTTTTTGGCATGAAACCATACTGCTGCTCACAAATGTTCACTTCTGCCCTTAGTCTAGCTTCCACTACTCTCTCCCATAACTTCATTGTATGGCTCATCAGCTTTATTCCTCTGTAGTTGCCACAACTCTGCATATCTCCCTTGTTCTTAAAAATGGGCACCAGCACACTTCTCCTCCGTTCCTCAGGCATCTTCTCACCATCTAAGATCCTGTTGAACAACCCAGTCAGAAACTCTACTGCCACCTCTCCTAGACACTTCCATACCTCTACAGGTATATCATCAGGACCGACTGCCTTTCCACTCTTCATCCTCTTCAATGCCCTCCTCACTTCATCCTGACTGATCTTTGCTACTTCCTGGTCCACAACAGTCACCTCTTCTAGTCTTTCTTCTCTCTCATTTTCCACGTTCATCAACTCTTCAAAGTACTCTTTCCATCTTCCCATCACACTACTGGCACCTGTCAATAGACTTCCATCCCTATCCTTAATCACCCTAACCTGCTGCACGTCCATCCCATCTCTATCTCTCTGTCTTGCCAACCGGTATAGATCAGTCTCTCCCTCCTTACTGTCCAACCTAGCATACAAGTCATCATAAGCTTCTTGTTTGGCCTTTGCTACCTCTACCTTCACCTTACACTGCATCTCCCTGTACTCCTGTCTACTCTCCTCAGTCCTCTCAGTGTCCCACTTCCTCTTGGCTAACCTCTTTCTCTGTATACACTCCTGTACCTCCTCATTCCACCACCAAGTCTCCTTATCTACTTTCCTCCCAGATGACACACCAAGTACTCTCCTACCTGTCTCCCTGATCACATTAGCTGTAGTTGTCCAGTCATCTGGAAGCACCTCCTGACCACCCAGAGCCTGTCTTAACTCCTTCCTAAAAGTCATGCAACACTCTTCCTTTTTCAGCTTCCACCATTTTGTCTTCTGCTCTGCCTTTGTCCTCTTCATCTTCCTCACCACCAGAGTCATCCTACACACCACCATCCTATGCTGTTTGGCTACACTCTCACCTACCACTACTTTGCAGTCACTGATCTCTTTCAGGTTACACCGTCTACACCAGATGTAGTCTACCTGTGTGCTCCTACCTCCACTCTTATAGGTCACTCTATGTTCCTGCCTCTTCTGGAAGAAAGTATTCACTACAGCCATTTCCATCCTTTTTGCAAAGTCAACTACCATCTGTCCTTCTGTGTTCCTCTCCTGGATACCAAACCTGCCCATCACCTCCTCATCACCTCTGTTTCCTGCACCAACATGTCCATTGAAGTCTGCTCCAATGACAACTCTCTCACTTCTAGGTATGCTCTGCATCACTTCATCAAAGTCCAGCCAGAATTTCTCCTTCTCCTCCAGCTCACATCCTACCTGTGGAGCATACCCGCTAACAACATTGAACATCACACCTTCTATTTCTATCTTCAGACTCATCACTCTGTCTGACACTCTTTTTACCTCCAGGACATTCCTAACAAACTCCTCCTTCAAGATAACTCCTACTCCATTTCTCTTCCCATCTACACCATGATAGAACAACTTGAACCCTGCTCCTAAACTTCTAGCCTTGCTACCTTTCCACCTGGTCTCCTGGACACACAGTATGTCTACCTTCCTCCTCTGCATCATGTCAACCAACTCTCTACTTTTTCCTGTCATAGTTCCAACATTCAACGTCTCTACTCTCAGTCCTATACTCTTGGTGTTCCTCTTCTCTTTCTTCGTGCGAACGCGCTTTCCTCCTCTCCTTCTTCGACCAACAGTAATCCAATTTCCACCGGCGCCCTGTAGGTCAACAGCGCCGATGGCGGTCGTTGTTAACTCGGGCCTCGACCGATCCGGTATGGAAGTCATAGGTTTGATTCGCATCTTTGATTTGGCAAAAGTTTTACGCCGGATGCCCTTCCTGACACAACCTTCTGTATTTATCCGGGCTTGGGACCGGCACAATAAGACACTGGCTTGTGTCCTCTTGCGGCTACATTGTCCTTGGCCCCCTCTTATTCACCCTATACATGCTCCCCCTCGGTCGTGTCATCAGCAGGCACGGCGTGACATTTCACTGCTATGTGGACGACACTCATGACCAGCTCTACATGAGGACGGAGCCGACGCCTCCTACAGCCCTGTCATCATCTCCATCACCAGCTGCACTGTCAGCCTGTCTGGGGGAGACTAAGGGGTGGATGAACCACAGCTTCCTTCAACAGCTCCAAAACCGAAGCCATACTTGTCGGTACTCCACACCAAGTACGATCTTCCCCCATAACCTCTATCACCTTTGCTGGTCAGGTCATTCCACTCTCCAGAGCAGTCACCAACCTGGACGTGAGAATGGACCCCCCCTTGACATTTGACACCCACATCAAGCATCTGTGTAAGACTTCCTTCTACCGCCTTAGGAACATTGCCAAGCTCCGCCCCACTCTCTGTCCGATGCTGAAGAACTGGTACACGCCTTTGTCTCCTCCAGGCTGGATTATTGTAATGCGCTCCTCGTCGGGATCCCTAGCAAGAGCATTCACAAGCTCCAATACATACAGACCTCATAGGATCCTGATGAGGGTGTGGAAATACCACCACATCACCCCCATCCTGGAATCACTGCTGGCTCCCCGTGGGACTCAGGATCACATATAAGATCTCCCTCCTCACCCACCAGTGCGTACCCGGTAACGCTCCAGCCTACCTAAAGGAGCTCCTCGTCCCCCAGACCTCCTCACGCACCCTCCGCTCCAGCACAGCCAACCTCCTCAGGGTCCCCAGAACCAAGTTGCACAGCATGTGGACCGAGCCTTCTGCTCGGCTGCTCCAGTCTGGAATGCTCTCCCTGACCATCTGAGAGCCCACAGGCTGGGGATTCTTTTCAACGCGGCTTAAAGACTCACCTTTTTAAAAAGGCCTTTCCTTTGTCTTTTCTGTGTACCTTATTGTTGGGTTGTGCTGTTTTTATTAGTTTACTTCACCATAGGTTATTCTTTGTCTTGTAGCACTTAGAGATTCTTATAATGTAAAGTGCACTATAAATAAGATGTATTATTATTCTTATTATTATTAGAGGAGTAACAGCAGGAGTGTGTGCCGCTGAGAATGTTGTCTTTGCAGCCGGTTGATTGTCCTCTGATTTGCTCACCTGGTTGATGCGTTTTGCTGGTTCTAACCACATGTTTCAGCATCTAATGCCTGTTGGTATTACTGCTGTGCACATTGGTTCAGGGGGTTTCTGAGGTCCACATCCTGAAGACAAGGACTGAGGGCTTGTGAACAAACACACCAGGGTTTTTGGCAAAACATGTTTGTTTCACCGCAGAAAGGAAATAAAACAAGGACACACTTCAGGCGGTCGGATGAGGAGCAGCGATTGAAGCTGGAGCGTCTGCTGCCGCTGGAAGCAAGTGAAGAGGGTGTGTGTGTGTGTGTGTGTGTGTGTGTGTGTGTGTGTGTGTGTGTGTGTGTGTGAGATTGAAAGTGCCTCTGTGTGATTTGGGATGATGCGTTCACTGCGTGTGTGTTCTTTCTGACCTCCACTCTCTGGCCTGATTTCATCGCTGCCACTGAAGTGTCTTTGTGCGGCCGGTCGGGTCTGGATGGAGGGACGGGGGGACGGGGGGGACGGCTAGACAGAGAAATGCAGGGTCTCAAGTGCTCTCACTGCCTCTTCATAATGGCACTGGCTCTCGCCCACTCCATTAGTTGCCCCGGGAGACGAGACATCACACACACACACACACTCATTCCCCCTCTCTCACCACCCCTCCTGACCAACAAAGCATCCTAGATGCGGTCTCCCTGGCGACCACCTCCCTTGGCTTCGATGATGAGGAGGAGGCAGGATGATGAGGATGTAGCCCGGAGAAGATGATCTGATTCTGATACATGTCTGATTACCTGTGTGTGTGTGTGTGTGCGTGTGTGCGTGTGTGTGTGTGTGTGTGTGTGTGTGTGTGTGTGTGTGTGTTTCCAGTACGAGAGTGTGTCCTGCGGTGAAAGCCACAGTCGCTGCTCAGGTAGCTGCTTTAAAACCAGATTGTTCTTCACTTCCTGTGATGAACCGGAACAGACAGGAAGTAGAACTATTCTTTTCTTCTGAAGGTCAGCTGAAGGTCGTCCCGGGTCGCTGCTCAGGATCCACATCCAGGTCTTCATGTCCCTTTTGGATCCAACAGGAGCCTCTCTCATGTTTCATGTGTGCTTATTATGGGTCAGTTAAAATAGGTCATTCATTGAGGTGTGTCTTATAATCCAGTGCGTTTTGTAATCCAGTGCGTCTTATGGTGCAGAAAATATTGTGGAATAAGTGGGATTAACCCTTCTCCAGGCTAAAGCAAAGACGACCATTCCCAGTTCTGTACTTTATTTATGAATCCAATCGGTAATGTTTGGTTAAGATGACTATTTTAAGTTTACAAAAATGACATTTTATTTTTTGATACAGTACAGGAAAAACCCTCGCCGTCTTTTCATCTATCGATCGATGGAAAAAGGAGTTTGAGAGTCGACCTGAGTCCACTCCTGGATGTTTGTCTGTGTGGATTAACGGTCACCTCTCATCCCTCTAATCCAGGAATGAAATGGAGCGCCACTTCCTGGAACTCCTCCAGTTCAACATCAACGTTCCAGCCAGCGTCTACGCCAAGTATTACTTCGATCTGCGGCAGCTGGCCGACGACAACAACCTCAGCTTCCCTCTGGAACCCCTGAACAACCAGCGCGCCCAGAAGCTGGAGGTGAGGCGCCCCCAGAGACGGCCCCCCGCCGTCCAATCAGCTTCACTCAACAACGTTTCCCGTTTTAAAATAACTCAAATCATTTTAATCCGTTCCAGCCTTGAGATAAAATGTGTGATAAACACAAAAGTCAGCTCAGATTAAAACACACGGACGTCGTGTGTGTGTGTGTGTGTGTGCGCGCGCGTGTGTGTGTGTGTGCGCGCGCGTGTGTGTGTGTGTGTCCTTCAGGCCATTTCTAGACTCTGTGAGGACAAGTACAAGGACCTGAGCCGGGTGGCGATGAGGAGATCCTTCAGCGCAGACAACCTGATCGGCGTACGACACTCCAACGCTGTGCTGTCATAGGTGGGCCCGCCAAAGATCCAGCCCCCCCCTCGAGGACAGTCACCTGACAGGGTCAAGGCAGCCAATCAAGCAGCTTTCAGCTTCGAGTCCCGTATTTATTTCTGACGAGGAAGAAATTACGCTGCTGCTGAAGGACTAGACTGAAGTTATTCTGTTTTGCTTTATGTCACTAAATCCAATCGAGACTAAAGCCCCCCCCCCCCCCCCCCCAACATGAATGGATCATGTATTATTTCGTACCGCACACACACTTTTAACTCTTCAAAGGGCTCAGTCGTTTCTTAAAGCAGCGCTTTAGGTTTTTATTTCTTTTATTTCATTATCAAACGGTAACTTAAGGTGAATAATTAGCGCCTTTTATGGGGACTACTTTTAGAAGCGGAGTAATCCGTGTTTGGTTCTTTTCTTGCGTCCCCCCCCCCCCCACTGCAGGAAGGTGTGTGTGAGATAAATACAGTAACAGTGTATTTGTGACAGAAGGAGCATGTCAGTCAGAATAAGATGTTTTTAGTCATCTCTGAATAAATCCGACCCCCGGATCGCTGGTTTGGATCGACCCTGAATCAGTTGGCGGTTTTGGTCTTTTAATGTGATTTATGGACGATGGGAATTATTGATTATCAGAGGACAAAGCTGCATCAAAGTTTTTACGTCACTGAGGTTTAAAACCAGACGGTGGGGGTTCGTGGTTAGTGTGAAGCGATGCTGAAGTGAACAAACCTGACCAGCAGGTTACCGTGGTGATTGTCCCAATCAGAGCTTCTGAACAAACTACAAAATCCTGAGGGGAAGATAGATGGATGCCCCCCCCCCTTCTTTTTGCTTACTATGTAGGCTAATAGCTGTGAAACGTGTTTGTTTTTCATTAAAAAAAGCAGATGGAGTATTTTGAATAAACACTAATCCTGTTACAACAAAACCATGTGATCATGTGAAATCTGTCACCTTCAAGTGAACGATGGATGGGGTTTGTTGTTGTCGGGGGTAACCGCTCCGGGATCCTGGACACGCCTCACCCACAACACACACACACACACACATTAAAAAGTTAATAAAATACATGTATATGGAACGTCACATGGGGCAAAAGCCCCCAACACGTCAGTGAAGCAATCACCTGGATAAGTTGTATCAGCCTTTAGCATCAGTATGCTAACATGCTTTAAAAACAAAAAAAATTAACAGTTCAAACGATCAAATTCCTAAACTCTGACTTTCCGCTCACACACTCGGGGGGGTGAGTTGATATTTTCAGCCAAACATTTGTATCCTGAACAAACGGGTTCGCTGTCAAATTTCATCTGGTTGCTGTTGGTGTGTAAAGTTTTGCATGTTAACATCATGTATTAGATCGATAAATGAACGTTTTTTTCTAGGTGTTTTAATTATTGTGAATTGTTTGAATTTTATTCCTGTAAAGTTGCCGATGAGTTAAATAATCTGATCTATGGAGTACTGCATTCCTCCACCAGTGTTCACATATAAGTACTGTAATAAGTATTGTAATGCTTTGAGATACGAGTTTAATCCGTTCCTATTTTCCCATTTAAAATAACTAAATTTAATCCAGGCTTGTAAAGCCTCAAACCCCCTAAAGACATCTTGTTATCCACCAGTAGACATGCAGACTTTACCTGCGTATAATTAATTCTATATAAACAATGATATGAAAAGAAACCAAAAGTCACAAGAACACACGACCTACTTTACTCCGAGAAGGAGATCCGGTCTCAGCTGATGTATCCATCCGCCGACTAGCGGTGATGTCCCAAAGCACAGCTCGTATCTCAGATTTTGCTCGTATGTCAAACAAAAACATGGACGACTGAACGACGGCTCCTCTCTGAAATACCTCCTGTGTGGCGCGACTCGTTTCTCAAGGGACCAATGCATTTACATCTTTGTTGCTCCGTCCATGTTCTGAATGAAAAGGATGACAATTTTGTAACGTGCACTACTTTTTGTAACAATGAATGATACACAACTTTTCAGATGTGCCCAACAACAGCTGGTGTAGAAAATGACAAATGAAAGATGGAGCTTACACACGACACCAGCACCAAACTCAGGATCAACTCGGGTTTAATTCCAACATTAGAATCAAAATTTACAACACCTTATATAGCCTTTGAATGACTATCAATATGAAAGCACGTTTACACAACTAATAAACCTAAATGTCAGGTTGGACCAACACTTATTGGCAGTCACCATCACTCGCTTCATCACAGTTGCTCAAAGTAACTTAATAAATTACAAGTGGACAGACAGCAGGTTAAAAACACTCAAACAACACAATGAAATATTAACAGGCAATCACAAAGATGGAGAAAGAAACAAATAACTTTGTGCTTCATTTTCCAAATCTCCTGATGTGGCTAAAATAATGGAAAATGATCAAATGCTTGTTTCATCCAACCAACAATTTAAACCAAATATTAAACTTACAATGTTCCAAACTTAACACAAAAATAGAAAACTAGTGGGGCTTCTGGTAAGTATCAGTATCAATTAATCTGACATTTGTTCTTTGTGTTTGATCAATAAGATATCAGCAAGTGGTTGAAATATCAGAGATTAATCACATATTTTGACAGAGTTATTCAGATTAAAGGGTGTATAAAACTGAGCATCAGATATGTCATAAAATCATTTAAAGTTGGGGTTCTTAGAGACCTCTAGCAGCTCACATTGAGCATAAGAAGTCATAAAAACAATCCACAACATTGCAGTAGCATCTACATTCCTGTAATCCATACATTTTTTGTGTGTATTGATTGCAGGAATGCTGATCTGACAGGTTCCTGAAGCGGAGAACATGAAGTGATCGATTCCGTGGAGAACCAGCAGAGGGCGCTAAAGACCCAGCTCAGCTTGATAGTTCACACAGCTGGGATAACATGAGACTTACACTGATAGACTCCATCAGCAGGTCATTCATTTACAGAATTAAAAAACTCCTTTTAATTCCCCCAAATACTGCCAAGACTGAGGAAAAAAAAGACAATTCCTCTGGGCTGTAGCGCCTGTCGTCACACAAAACACACCAGATCACACTGACACAAGGGAACACCATTATGTACACGTTTATACTGTTCACATCTGACAAGATTTGTTTCTCTGATGTCACACACTTAGCTTCTGGCAGTGGCATTGGCTGGTTACATCCTAAACATATTCACATTATACAACTAATTTGCTTTTTTTTTTTACACAAATAATTTACAATATTTACATAAATAAATAGGTTTTCCTTCTCAGTGCTCGGACTAAGCAGATAGGAAGTAGTGTGTGGATCCATTAACGCTCATACTTGCTCAGAAGCACTTTGAAAGGTTGAAGTCTGTAGAAAAGTCTCTTAAATATTTGTTCTTTTGTTTAAATTCTTATTCACATGTTCAGTCCTTTCGTGTTCCCTTTCAATGCTCTGGATCTGCTGCTGCGCCTTCCTCAACATGAAATCCAGCTCATGTGTTTGTCCACACTCACATTGTGAGGTATTCAGATCCTCTATCAGTGCAGATGGAGCAGAGTGTGTGGTTCATATATGAGAGGGCACCGCTTTGTGGTAGATCCCTGAGGTCAGCCCAGTTCCAGTATGACCAGTTAGGGCTGTGCTGGCCTCGCTGTACATGGACGATGGTCCGGTGGCTTTCCGCAGCCAGCAGGGGCAGCAGCGAGCTACAAACCTCCTCCAGGACTCCAAGGTTTTCCCCGACCAAATCCAGACCCCTGAGGTGATTCCCACCACCAAACACATGAAGTACTTGAGCATGAAGATGGCGTAGTCCGGCCCCACGCCGGACCGCTGGCGCTCCGACGGGCAGGAGCAGGCCAGGGCCCGCTCCCAGCCGGGACGGTAGTACTGCTCGTAGACCAGACACGCCACCACGATGGTGGCGGGAACGGTGTAGAGAACGGTGAAGAGCCCGATGCGGATCATGAGCCGCTCCAGTTTGTCCGTCTTGGTGCCGCCTTGCTTGATGATGCTCCGGATGCGGAAAAGAGAAATGAAGCCGGCGAGTAAGAAGAGCGAGCCTGTGAAGAGATAGACCACCAGGGGCGCGAGAACGAATCCTCTGAGATTCTCCAAACTTTGGTTCCCCACGTAGCAGATCCCAGCCACGGGGTCTCCGTCCACGGAGCTGAGAGCCAGGACCACGATGGACTTCACGCTGGGGATGAGCCAGGCGGCGAGATGGAAGTACTGGGAGTACCCCGCGATGGCTTCGCTGCCCCATTTCATCCCCGCAGCCAGAAACCAGGTGAAGGACAGCACCACCCACCAGATGGAGCTGGCCATCCCGAAGAAATACACCAGCAAGAAGACCAGGGTGCAGAGGGCGGGGCCGGTGGTGTCGTACAGGATGTAGGGCTGGTCGCTGTTCAGGCTGTTGATGGTGCCGCACGCCACCCGCTCGTGCCCCGCCACCAGGCGGATGATGTACCCCAACGAGACGAACAGGTAGCAGGCGGCCAGGAAGATGATGGGCCTCTCGGGGTACTTGAAGCGCTCCATGTCGATGAGGAAGGTGGCCACGGTGGTGAGGGTGGAGACGAAGCAGAGCACCGACCACAGCCCCACCCAGAAGCTGGTGAAGACGCGTTCGTCGGCCGAGAAGTAGGGCTGGTGGCAGGGCTGAGCGCAGCTGGGGGGGGGGCCCGTCTGGACCTGGCTGTACAAGGCGTGGGACTCCCTCTTGATGGGGACCAGCGGGTCCCGACAGCGGCACTCCCTGTCACACTGAGGCCGGCTGGGGGGTCTGGTGCGACCTTTGGGGGTGGGTTTGGGGAACAGGGGTGCCGGGGTGGTGGTGTCGCTGCTGTTCCGGTCCATGCACAGGGTGTCGTCGCCCAGTTGGGGCAACTTTTCGCAGCTCATCCTCTCGGGCCACTCGAACCCGTACTGGCTCATCAGGGGGGAGCAGCCCCGTTTGGCCCGTTCGCACACCGAGCGGCAGGGGGGCAGTGGTTTGCGGTAGTCCGGCAGACAGATGGGGGTGTACATACTGCACAGGAAGAAGAGCAGGTCTGGGGAGCAGCGGATCCGGACCAGGGGCCAGAACTGGTGCACCTCCAGCCCGACCTCGTCCTGGGTGTCGTGGTTGAACTGGTTGGGCATGTAGGTCAGGTTGTAGCCGATGCCCCGGCACATGGGCACCGTGATGGGCTCACACACCAGGTCTTTGGAGGCCCCCAGCGTCAGGCCAGGACACTGGAGCAGCAGCAGCAGGAGAAGGGCCCCGCAGGGGCCACGCTTCACTTTAGACGCCATACAGAAAATATATTACAGTATTAAAAATAATAACCCTAATTTTAAGTCCTTAAACAATAAAAACAGGAATGTTTCTTCAGTTCATCTCGGACTTGGAGAGTTTCCTCCTGATCCCTTCAGCTGCTGATAATCGATGCCGTTTGTCCATAAAGCTGTCAATCATTCACCACAAGCATTCTGGAGAAAGTTCATCTCCGGTGGTCACGTTTCAGTGCTTTTAACGATCCTGAAACATTTTTCAGCAGCTCTGGTGGAGGAGAGCTGAAGCTGAAGCAGGAAAAACGAAAGAAAAGAAAAAAGTCTCCGATCCGCGCGTCCGGATCCGTGCGTAACGGAGCCCCGACGCGTAAAATCCACTTTGCGCTCCTGTGCCAGTTTATTCCCGCACCTGCATCCAGATGAGTTTGCTTTTCTATTCAAAGTTTACTGATTATCACAACTGATGGTTGTGCAATCAATCAATCAATCAATCAATCAAAAAGAAAAAAAGACACACAGTCCCAAATGTTCCCAAACGGATTCAAACTTATTCCGCGTTATAACGTCACGCTTCGTGCGGCTGCAGCCTCCTGTGAGCCCGGGACGGAATGAAGTCCCTCTGACGCCGCAGCACCTCCTCATCACCTCCTCATCACACGCGGAGGGAGTGCTGCGTTCACGGCCCGGCGGAAATGTCACCGAGGCGCAGAGGGGATTCCGAGCAAATCGAGGGTGGAAAGAAAAACCTGTCCAATCAGCTTCTGTAAAAAGTCAAAAGTCGGCAGTTGTTTTCTACAAACGCATGAAAGGCGAACAATAAGCCTCAAATATATGACCACCATCAGTTTAATCATCATCACTGATCACCAACGGGACATAAGTGAAGTTTATAAGTTTATCAATACAACTATTAAAGTTAGAAGGGCAAAATGAACTTGGATAAAATCATTGAGGAGAGAAAATTGATAGACAGACAATGTCAAGAAGCATTTAAAGTAAAATACTTTGAATCTAATTGAATCTAAACAATGATAGAAACTTGCTGCTTTTTCATTCGCTACCGATTTAATTTATTTGCTCCAAATCTGCCAGAAAGTAAAAAGTACATTTATTCCATTGATGTAAAGACACCTGAGGTACTGTGTTCATTATGGTACAATAATACTGACATACTTTTTTGCTCAAATTTACATATTTAAACAAATGTTTAGTTAGTCAGTTAATTCGCAGTCATTAATTTATAAACTGATTAATTTTAATTAGAAATATATTAAAGACGGCTTAACGGACAGACCATAATGTGGTGCACTGAGACCCATTAGAGGTCTTTGGAAAACAGCGGGAAGTGAACGCACCATCGAGTTGTATTTATGACTTCCTGCTTGTGGGAGTTTACAGGACAACACACACACACACACACACACACACACACACACACACACACACACACACACACACACACACACACACACACACACACACACACACACACACACACACACACATTGGTTTTTCAGAATAACAGGTCTGATTTGTCTCTTGTTAAATTCACGCCTTCCCTGATCCTGTTTTCATCGTCTCATGTTTCCTGTTTGTTTGTTTGTTTGTTTGTTTTGATCATTGATTGATTATTTTCACCCTATTGATGACATCGTTTTTATTCCAGCATGTCCAGTTTTCAGACGATCACACTGAATGAATCCTGCCCATGTCCATGTAGGGAGGAATATTAATGACTGCTGATAAAGCTCTAATCTAGGTTTGTCATTTCCTGTTAGCTCTGTTTGCTCTGAAGGTGACAGCAATGCATGATGGGCCGTGGAGCCGCCAGCAGGCCGATCAGTATTTATTTATTTCTATTCTCCATCACATCCGAGGAAGACTTCCCTTCTGTCTTCTTCTCTCCCTCTGATTTCATTCTCACCCGTCCAACATTATAAAGACCTGATCAATGATTCAAAATACAGATGAATGTGTCGTGTTCAATAAGTGATTTTATGACACAGCTCTGTGTCTACACACTCACATCCCACACCGGACAAAGGTCACACTGCTGCGTGGGGACAAAGGTCTCAGGGTGTGTGTGTGTGTGTGTGTGTGTGTGTGTGTGTGTGTGTGTGTGTGCTCAACGTATCAACACAAATCAGTCCTGTGTGATTTACCTTTCAGGTCGCTTTGATGAATGAAAGCCAGCGATGAGAAGTGTGTGTACACACACACTCTGATGTTAGTTTCATTTTTTTCTAGACCCGTCTGACTGAGACAACGTGAGAACACAAGGAGAAAACACTTTGTGTGGTCTGGTGAGCACACACACACACACACACACACACACACACACACACACACACACACACACACACACACACACACACACACACACACACACACACACACCTGGGCGCAGCGACAGACCATCTCCTGTCAAAACAAAGAATGTATTTAAGATCTTCTGGTGCCAGTCGAAGTATTCTTCTTCTGTTTTCCACCTCTGTTGCTGTGAGTGTTCTTCAGTCCTGTGGCACCACCTGATGTCTGTCTGGAGCACCAAAGTCACAAATGTCCCAACAACCGAACATCGGCTCCGAGACTGTTGGACAGGACCTTCAAGAACTGTAACCTTCTACATAACAACAGCATGTAGATTCAGCATCCTGGGGTCGACACAATCACTGATAATGTGATAAATACAGATCAATATTTCTTCTGTTTCAGGTTCGCTGTTGGTCTCCATCTGCTCTCGGGGGGGGCTAAACTACGTTCCCCAGGGTGTCCATCATTTTGTCTGCAGGCAGGACCATGACAGCTGGGCGTGACCCAGAATACTGGTGAGGGTCAGGAGACCAACACCGAGATACAGGTTCCTGGATTAGTGGGGCTCCTCCAATCCAACAGGTGCTTCATTACTTTCGTGTTTCTTTTCTTACTTTATCATTGCTGAAGTAACTAATATCTAGTTAATTATGCACAAGCAAAGTCTGTCTATTGATTGATATTGGTTGTTTATTCCTTTATTTTTCACAGTAATTGTTTCTGTGTTTTTGAAGCAGACGTTAGACGTTGTTGGGTTAGGGTTCATTCAGTCTTGCATATGAACAACCACCAAAGTGACTTAAAAACGTGTCGCAGTGTGTATTCGCAGATTTGCTTTGTTAGTTTGGTTGATCTGAAAATGATTAATTTTATCATTTATTGATTTGTAATGTTGATTATGTATTAGACGGTAAGAAAAATAAATTTAAAAAAAATTAAAATACATAATTTGTCATTAAGTGACATCAGAAGTCAGCTTCAACCTGACTGAGGATTTATCATCATTATCTATCAGTAATATTGATTAATTCGTTCATCTACTCAAAGACCAGACAATCATGATCGTCTCAATTCAATAAAAGAACCCCCCCCCCAAAAAATGATCAAATCTACAGAAATGAATTATCTACATACTTTATTTCACAATGTAGAGAAAAGTCAGAAACAAAGTAGATAAAACGTAGAATTTTATGTTCCGTTTCATTTCTGTCTGCAATCCTGCTAGTAACCCCGAAAGATGTCCCTCAGGTTTTAACCCCCCCCCCCGTACTTCACAACATGATAATAATTAATAATAAAGAGTAAATATGTGTAGTTATAGCTGACAGAACGCAGCACAGAGCTGAGGAAAGCTGGAACAACCAGGTCACAGGGAGACGGGGGCCCTTCCAGCTTTTGTGTGGCAGCTCAGTGTGTGTGTGTGTGTGTGTGTGTGTGTGTGTGTGTGTGTGTGTGTGTGTGTGTGTGTGTGTGTGTGTGTGTAGAGGCTATACCCCCTCCTCTCATTTTGGGAGCCCAGAGGCCCGGCCCCTCCCTCTATGACCGTTGTCCACCTCCCCCTCCTCTTGTCTTTTTCTTTCCTCCTTAAACTGTCTTTTGTTTTCATTTTCGTTGGCGTTTCTGCTCCGTCGTTGTTCGGGCCCTAAATGAGTCTTGACTGGCCCGCAGGCCACTGGAGAAGCACAAAGGACTGCGTTCTATTCGCTACAGTTGATACATTGTGGACATCCCATAATGCACTAATTGGGGATGACAATTAAGCACGGTCGACACTCAGCTTCAATTTGCCCGCTGCTCGACATTCATCACAAGCAAACGATTCAGCCTCTCGGCTCCCGGTTGGAACATTTTCTCACATGAAGGTTTTCAGCTTCAGGTCGAGATCCTGGAATTAAAAAACCTTCTCATGAAACAAAAACCTCATGATCCTTCAGCTGGGAATCGTAACCTTCCAAAGACGAGCTCATGATTTTACTCACGGTGGAAAAAGTTCCTAGATCCTGATTTGAAGTAAAAATACTTCATTACATTAGTTTCACAAAGAAAGAAGACGAGGAGCAGGAGGGTTTTTAGTGGTTTAGTTCATGTTAAAATAAAAGTGTAACTTTATTTGCATCTTAAAACCACTGGAGATGTGATGAGCAAGAGAAGGTCAACTTTTTAAAAATTAACATTTGAGTTTTCATCCAGTAAACACCAAGAGAACCGACTAAACTCCACGTGCTGACGAGGTGTCAACTTCACAAAAGTAAATTTACAGTAGAAAAAGAAGATTCAAACATTTATATTCTTAAAGATGCTCTTCCTGCATGATTATGATTACTCACAAAAATAAACCCACAAGTCACCTCAAAGTTGCAGAAGACATCAAACCTAAATGCATCCAGACAAACAACACGAGTGTTTCTCCACACAGAATTCACACACGTTGAATATAAAGAGGATTTTCTTTATTGGCATCAGTGGCTAGCAGTCAGATTTGAACAAAACCAAACCGTTGGAAGGGCTGATTGAATAAATAAATTAACTTGTTGTACTTGCATAAGAGTTTGACATGAAACAAAAGTCATATATAAATAATAAAGTGCCAAAGAGAGGAGTTTAAGTGCAGTTACTCTGCTTAAATACTGTACAGTATAGTTTCCAAACATGTCAAGTAAATACAGACGATCAAATGAAAGTTTTATCCTGAAGTCGCTCACACTCGTTCGTCTGTTCACACAGCAGTGAGAATCATTTTTAGCAACAAACTGGCCGTCACATTTCATCTGACACAAGTGGGTGATCACTACAGTTAAAGGATCGACAGGTTTAACTAGTCTCACATAACAGATTAACCAGCATGTTGGTATTCATGCTTCTAATTACAGCTGGAGATAGAAAATATACGAAATGATCAGGGCAGTGAGAGAAAACAATGTTATCAACTAAATCTAGGCGCACCTAACAGCCTTTCATTTTCTCAAAAACCGACAGTGCACCTTATACATGAATTATTTTTTGTTAAAGGCCATTCATTGTAGGTGCGCCTTGTGGTCCAGTGCGCCTTACAGTGCAGAAAATACTGTAAATGAATGGAAAAAGTCACACAGATGAAATACAAAAACAAAATCACATCCTTGTTTGTTTTAATACAGCAGGAACAAAAAGGCGGTAATAACTTAAACATTTATTTTGAATATCACACGACACGGGAGGAGTTAGCGCAACATAAAAACTGACGTTAGTGCATTTTCCTGTCATATTTTAACTATGATTTACATTTTGTTCTGGTTACAGTATCACACACACACACACACACACACACACACACACACACACACACACACACACACTAAACTTTTCACAACAATTGAAACACATTTCCTTCAAATTTTGTCTTATGGCTCCAAAACACTAAAACCAAACCACAGATCAGGTGAATGAGGGAGGGATTAACACTGTAATCTAGATGAACGGAGTAAATCTGAGTTTCTCATAGGTGGCAGGACCTGCTTTGCTTCACTGACTCACGTAAACCATCCTACAGAGACGAGCACAGCCAGGGGGAAGTCTGTTTCCCATTTGAACAATAAGCCTTTTTTGTTCTGGTACAAAATCAAAATCATTTCTTTCCCTTTTTGTTGGATTCCTGTGTGACGCCGGCCCACTGGACATTCATCATCCTGGTGAACTGTCTTTAGACCAGGATGGAGATGCAGCTTGTTCCTTGAGGAAAACGTTTAGTCATGATTATGAGGTTATAAAGGTCATCTTAGACATGCTAAAAGCTGAAGCTGAATCATGTGACAGACTGCATGAACAAAGAGAAGAAAACGACAAAATGAACGAATGAGTTCAAAAAACATCTTTCATTTCACACCTACGAGTGGACGGAGGGACTTGTATACTTCCATCGGTTATCTGTCATTTCTGTTTAGTTATCTGGGGAAACTTCTTCACAAAGTTTTCAGTCACATGAGGATCAATGGAGACGAGTCGCCACGGCGAAATAAAACCAGATAATCCAGTTCGGCATTTGCTAAAACATATTGATTAGTAAATTATCAAAATAGTTAATGGTTCACGTTCTATGATTAAGAAATGTTTTAAATACATTTAGCAACAGGTGCATCAAGATTTGTTCATTTCTAAAAGTGAAAATATTTTTGCTGCCTCTTCATCACTGTGACGTCATTGATTTGATCCTCAACAATTAATTTTTGGTTTCTCACCAAAACCTCCAACTGTTCATTCCGGCGAATCGGATTCATTCCTATTGCAAATTAATTTAGTAAGAAAGTGAGAGTTCATTCATGAGAGCTAAAAAATGAAGACAGATCTTTTTTTTTCTCGTTTCTGACTTCATTGTTACTGACATGAACCGCCAGCAGCTGAATTCTGGGTAAAGACGGAGCCGTTTCAATGGAGCAGTTCTTTCATCAGATATGAAATATGACTCTCATATGTTCATTTGTTCTGGAACAGAGAGGCGGAGTGGACGCTCTTGTGTTCGACCAACCACATCTTCACATGTTAGAGGCTGCTAGCCTGATAAATAAATGATAAATCACTTTCCAGTTCAATACATTTTCAGTCCATTGATGACTGCTGACAGAGGTGGAAGTTCAAAGTGAAGACGGTCATTTCTCCAGTTTACCAGCTGTGATTCGATATTCAACCCCCGGAGTAAGAAATACCTGAAGGGAGTGATGTGATGACGACGATGGTAAAAGACGTCCTTGATGTCTTTGAGTACAAAAGAGTGGTGGGGGGGGGGTGTTCATTGTTACACACACAAAGACAAACACGCCGATGCATCAGATCAGGTCCTCGTGACACTCATCCTGGAGTCACACACAGATCAGAAACAGGCACTTCGTCCAGCATCGACGCCCGGCGGCGCCTCAGGAGTCCTGGTAGGGCAGGTGGAAGCATCCGGGGGTGTCGTCGTCCGGCGACCAGAAGGAGGACGGCCTCTTGTGGTGGAGCTCTCGGCGAACGCAGCGAGGACACGGCTGAGCTTTCTGTCGACATTCAGTGTGGAACACGGCGCCGCACATGTCACACCTGCAAACGTGAAGAGGAACACACTGATTGGTCGACAAGTTTCTGCTGTGTGTAAAACCTGCTGGTTCAACACACCACCACTTAAAGAAGTACAATACTGGACTTACAGTACTTTCTGCACTATAAGGTGCACCAGAATATAAGGTGCACCTTCAATGAATGGCACATTTTAAAACCTTTTTAAAACCTATGAGGCACACAGTCGGTGCACCTCATAGTGTGGAAAATACTGTAGTTTACTCCACTGTCACAGAGGAGAAAACTCAACATGTCTGTGTTTAATACTCTCAGGAGACCTAAGACCATCTGTTTGTTATTTTCATATGAAAAAACTTTTCCAACAAATTTCCAAATAAACACATTGTTACATTTTCCATTCTTTGAGTGTGTGAAGCTAATGCTAGCAGGCTTAGCATTAATGTTAAACAACCTGCATCTAATTTGCTGTACAGATTCGACAGCAGTATTGCTCTGTTAGTTTATCTATCAACTAAAACATATTTATTTAATATTTCCAAATATACCCGCACTTACCGGCATATACCGGTAAGTGCCACAAAAAGGTTGGGGACCGCTGTATTGAACGACCCAGGAGGTGGTAAATGTAGCTACATTATAAGGTTTTAGTGGATTGGTTGCAAGTTGTTCAAAACCTCAGAAACAGTTTGCTGCAATGCCAACTTTAATAAACTGGAGGATCTAAGAATGGTCGGCTTCCTGTTATTACTCACTTCCTGCACCAGTAATGTCTGAGTAACAAAGTCAACAAAATCCATTTTAGCCCCAGTCGGTCCAGCAGATACAGCTGCTATCAGTTAGCGCTTAACACTTCCTTCACACAACATCTCAACGGGTTAGGGGTGTGTGTGTGTGTGTGTGTGTGTGTGTGTGTGTGGGTGTGTGTGTGTGTGTGTGTGTGTGTGTGTGTGTGTGTGTGTGGGTGTGTGTGTGTGTGTGTGTGTAAGAGATAATCTGGCCAGCCCACAGTCTTCCAGGAATCCGTCCAGATCAGCTCTTATCTCTCCGCTGACACTTTCTGGACTCTGATAGCTCTCTATGTCCTGCATGAATCCTCTTCAGTATCTGTCACTCCAACCAGCATCCTCATCAAGCAGCGTATTTACATTTTGGATATTGACTAATCGCAACACACAACATCAATTTTAAAAGATGAGGCATTTGCCAAATAATATAAATGACAACTTCTTTGTTTAACAACCTCACCTCTATAAAAAATGTGAGGACTGAAGAGAATATGATCACTGCAACAATGCAAAGGTGGAGGCAATACAACTGGAATAGTGTATTTTGCATATTGGAGACATAGAGTGCAGCGTTCGTCACTGTGGATCACAATATTCTTCTCAGGAGATAACAAGATGATGTGGGCATTAAAGACATAAACTGGTTTAAGTCATATCTGTCTGACATTTCAATTTGTTCATGTAAATAATAAATCTTCAGGAAGCAGAAGTTTTAGCTCTCTGGCTCCTTTACTCTAAAACAATCTCCCAGCCTCAGTCTGGGGGGGCCGACACCCTTATCTTATTTAGCAGTAGACTCCAAACCTTCCTCTTTAATAAAGCTTACCATTAGGAACAACCTAGCTTCCTTTAGATAACCTGCTATAAGCCTAGACACTTCTCTTCTTCTCCTTTCAGCTTTTCCCTTCAGGGGTCTCCACAGCCAATCAGTTGCCTCCATCTAACCCTGTCTTCTGCATCCTCATTGATTTGATTCCCATGTTTTATTTGCCAAAAGTTTTACGTCAGATGCCCTTCCTGACACAAACCTCTGTATTTATCCGGGCACAATAAGACACTGGCTTGGCCTAGACTGCTGAGGTTATTTGTCCTGTTAAAGGGAGTTACTTTAATTACTTTAGGAGCTTCTGTTCTTTCTTTGCTTTTTGTTGCTCATAACACAGACGCTTCACATGCTTGTGAGATACTGTCAGATACCTCTTCTATGGCAGAATCAAGCCCAAAATAAACCTACAGTAGTACCTCGAGATACGAGTTTAATTTGTTCTATGACTGAGCTCGTAGGTCAAACAACCTTTCCCCATTTAAAATACAGTAACTAAAATCATTTTAATCCATTCCAGCCCTGTGAAAAAACCCCCACACCACCTAACTTGCCCAGGAGGTGAACCAGCACCTCCCACTGCCAATTCACACTTAGAATTTTTTTTTTGTCCGACTTGGGTCTTGAACCAGTAAATTCCGGTCCCCAGCCCAAAACTTAGTGGGCTGAGCTAATGGCACCCCTTAAAACTTGAAGGTTAAGATGCTTACCTCTTGGTGGCGTTCTCTTGGAAAGGGTAGATGACCTGCCCGTTGTGGCACAGCTCACAGATGAAGCCTTTCTCTCGGCACAAGCTGCAGCTGAAAACATGGGAGCTGGCAAACTTGATCACCTTGGACAGGAAGGGAGCCAGTTTTCCATCAATCACCTGGATGGAGGGGCGAGGGGAAGAATTAAAAAAGAAAACACAATTATTGACATCACAGACATTTAAATTCACAATACAGTCAGAGCTGATGAAAGATCTGATGCTACTGTGGTCAGGGGTTACTGAAGTGGTCAGATCGGGATCCCTACATGGGTCTGCATTACAGTCGATATCTTGTTTAAAAGAAAATGTTTTGACTTACAAACATTTTATGGCTATTTTCTCAACGTTATTACAGAAGCAAAATGAAACGTTCAATATTTAAATAAGAAAAATAAGTAAAATTGAATGTAACAGGTAGGTTGAGATGTCTGGTTACTGTTTTATAAAAATCTGAATTGATGAAACTGAAATTCAGCCAAATATATTTAAGAAGAAATATATTTATATATAGAAATAAATAGATTATTTATTTATTAATATTTATAAACATCTAAAAAATATAGAAATATACTATATAGAAATATATTTAATACTTGTTATCAATCAATGCCCCATGTGGCATCCAGGATCAAAAAATTAGACAGAAACTTAATCTTAGGCATGTCCGACTCTTAGGCAACGTCTAAGTAATGTTTTAGATCTTATATATAATTTATTTGGAGAGTTGATATTTGTGATGTAATATAAGCAGAAAAAGTTTAAATACAAGCACCAACTCAGTAGAAATCAGTATTATCACATTTTAAATTGTCATGTTAAAAAAAAAAGGATGTAAAAAGACAGAAACTGAAGTAAAATCAGAAACACTGTTTCTGTTAGGTTTTGTGATCAAATTTGTTCATAATATAGTTTTAATATATTGATTAAAAGTATCTTTATAAAACTTAGATTCCTCCCAGTCCTGCAAAAATGACTGGTGGCAAGAAGAGAGGAGGAAAATGGTTAATGAGGTGAAAAACTTTTGAAGGCCACACTTGGCAAGTTCCTTTATGAAATAAACAAATGAAGAGGTGTCAGTGGGAGTCCAGAACACTATTATACTAAAGAGATTCACAGAGAGAAGCAGATAGCGACAAGAAAAGTGCAGAATCACAGAGGAAAGCAAAAACAATCTGGTCAATCATTTTTGTGATGCAGACTGAGCTTTATGAGCAACGAGGAGCGGAGAGGGAGAATGTAACAGAGGAAAGTAGGAGAAAGACTGTATATATATATATATACACACACACACACACACACACACACACACACACACACACACACGAGAGAGATTTGATTTTTAAAATCAGGTTTATTCACAAAATCCGAATTACAAGATAATCACATCTTTTGGACACAAAATCCAAAAGAGATTCACGCAAACAGGAACTCACATTTCAAAACCAAGTAATATGAAATGTAGGTACATAAGCAAAACATACATGAATTAAACCAACCACTGACTGAACACAAAGAGACACACTCAACACGGAACATAAGTCACCTTTGACACACCACAGAGCGAGAGAGAGCCTGCATTCAGTCACAAGTGGTTCCACCTGGCAGAGCCCTGGACCTCCTTATTGTGTTCTCCTTCATGCCGTTTATTACAGGTTGGGGAAAAGAGGAAATCATGCTCTATGTATAACATGAATGTTTCAGGCTGTGACCAACCTGAGTGACTTTCTAGACTACAAGAACTGTTCAGGATTGTTACTTATCATTAATACCACTTAATGTACAGACAGTGGAACAAATAACACTCTGTACAAGTTAAAATATGAGTTCAGATCAGAGCTTTTTGTGTTGTTATATTGTATTTTATTGTTGAGTTCCATTACTTTCACTTTTTACTTTACTCTTTTGAAAAACATTTCTCCATTTAAAATAACTAAATTCAATTTAATTCATTCCAGCCTTGTAAAAAAGCCTGCAACTTTTTAAATTATGAAAAAAAACCTCATCTTCTTTACCTACCAATAGACATTCATATTTTACCTGTGTATAATTAATTATATATAAGTTACACAAACAATGATAAAGTATGGAAAGAAACAAAAAATGAGCTACGTCTTTACTCCAAGAACGAGATCCGGTCCATTTCCAACCGAGAGGTAGGACCTGATTTAGACCTGTGCCTTCAATAAATCTATTGACATCAACAACTAACTTTTTGCTTTGTCTGGTTTTCTTTGTCTTATAATCCCCGGAAACAGTTTAATGCAAAAACAGACAAATATTTTTCTAATTCTGCAAATGTCCTCCCTCTGTCCAATACAACCTACACCAAACTTCAGCAGCTTCGCCCAGCCCGGTCCAAATGTTCCACATGACGAATGGTTCCCGTGATGGAGGCTGACAGGCTCAGTAATTAAGGCCCTCTATAATTGAACTGGTCAGAATCAAACGGCTGGCAGCACAGCTCTGGTGGCTGACTGGTGTCGAGTGACAGAAGTAAATGGATAGACGAAAACGGGGATAGGGCAATTACTTAAAAATATATTGCTTAGTTACACAAGACTGATTTACTAGTGCACAGCATCACATTAATGTCAGAAAATTCACAAACGACTTCCTTCATTTCCTCATAGACATTCCATACTCCTGCTGTTCCTGATGCAATAAATACTGTATGCGGTGACCATTTTATTACCTGCACAAAAGGGACACTAGTGGGCAGGGTCTCAATGTTACTATTTTTCAACAAAGACTTTCTAACTTCTACCTTTTGTACTCAATTTAACCCACATTCAGCAGGGACAACACCAAAGCCACATATTGATGGATGTCCTGTCAGGGCCAGTCTGCAGTTAGCCTGCTTGCAGATCTGATTGACATTTAGGATCAGCAAGATCAAAACGACTACTGTCACCCATTTGTTGACCAATGTGCATTATCATTAATGATTTTATAAACCAATCAATTAAAAGGTTTGATTTCTTGGGTAATAAAGCAACATGATAGAAGTATAAATGGGATAAATACTCTAAAACTCACACCATCTCCTCCAAAGCGAATTTTCAACATCTCTGGTTTAGAAAAAAACCTTCCATATTTGCTATATGACACTGAATCTAACCATTCAAATGTATTAACATCTTACCCTTCTTTGCCTCCAAGCACCCCCAAACACACCACCTTCTCTTCCTCCATCCATCCTCTGAAACTCCCTCTCCAGTTTAACCCCCCTCTGCTCCATGCAGAGTCCTTGTGTTTCAAAACCTCCTAATCCCCTAAAACTCAGAGAGCCAGCTAGGATGTTTTGGTCTATCTGATCTGGGGGTTCCCCAAAAACTTCCGGATGAGAAGTGTGTACATATTGGCACACATAATTCTGGCTATGCCTTCATCATAGATTAACAAACAAACTTCACCCTGATGTGAAATAAAAGTATATTCCATTAAAAAGCCAAAGCAAAAGTAGTACAGTATTCCCTTGTTTGTTCGCGCTTCAAGATGCACGGCTTCACTACATTGTGGAGGTAGGTGTCACGTAATATCGAAAATGCATGCTATCGGTTGACCGCATCCAGAAGTTTGTTGCGTTCTGAGACCCACGGAACACAGCGCACTTCTGTGAAACACAAAAGAGCTTTAAACAATCTAAAAGAGTGTGGGAAAAGGTAATAAAATATAAGGTGGTTTAATATCAGTATGGGAATGTTAAAATAGTATGTTAAAATCACCATAAATAATAAAATAAATAGTTCATCGACTTTTGTTTGTTACGGGTGGTCCTTGAACGCATTAACTGTGAGTAACGAGGGATTAAGTAGTACATTCTGCAGTTATTTGTTCTGGTTTTCAGGTGTCAGATTTGTTGGGCAAGCACTTGGTGACATTGGTAAGGAAAAACTGCCCTTGAACAGGCAGAAACTTCCTGCAGATCCAAAGGAGGAGGGAGAATGACTGGTAGACTGTTGTGGAGATGGAGAGAGGTGGGGACAGCTAAAAGCATGTCAGCAGTAGTGGGAAACAGCAGAGGTTTTCCACCCTGTCCAAGTTCAGCGAGTCAGAGGGGATGGTAGATCCACAGCGGTTTTTTAAGACTTCTAGCATAACTTCTGCTATCCTTTTGCTGGCTTCAATGGGTCCATATTGTAGTGTTTGGGTTTTCCACTAAGCAACCCATGATGTTCTCATAAACAGATGCTCAACAAAGTAAAGCATGTCAAGATCAACAGATGGTGGACTTAAAGGGTGACTTAGTTCTCTACTCTTAACAAAATGAGTGCAACCAATGATGTCATTAATAAGCAACACCCAAACACCCTAATCCCAACCCAAAACCACTAAAAAATAATGGTGGTAATACAACATGACTATTTCATTCAGCTGCTTTATACACTGAAAACTATTCCAATTATGATGCAAATTTTTTTTGGTTTGCTGTAAAATTTGCAGCAACTTTTTAAAAGTTGATTATCTAAATTCAATAGTACCTCGAGATATGAGTTTAATTTGTTGTAAGTATCTGAAGCAACATTTCACCATTTAAAAATATATAAAAACATTTTAATTAACCCCAAACCCCAACTTGTGAAAAAAAACATTTTTATCAATTAATAGACATGCATACTTTGCCTTTGTATAATTATATATAAGCAATGATAATGTATGAAAACAAATACAGAAGTCAAAAGAACACACAATCTACTTCTGAGAAAAACGTGAGATCCTGTCTCGGCTGATTTTCTATCCATCCACCAGTACATGGGACAGAACGAGATCTGGTCACAGGTGATGTTGTATCCATCCACCAACTAGCGGTGGTGTCCCAAGCATGACTCATAGCTTGGATTTCTCTCGTATCCCGAACCAAAATATGAACACAGCGACGGCAATTATCTCAAATAACTTGATGTATGTTGATCAGCTCGTATCTCAAAGTAGTATTGTATTCTGATACAGGCATACCATCCACGCATTCATTCATCTTCAACGGCTTATCCGGGGCCTGAGTCGCGGGGGCAACAGTCTCAGCACGGATGCCCATAATTCCCTCCCACTAGACACCTCTTCAAGCTCTTCTGAGGGGATCCCAAGGAATTGCCAGGTCAGCCAAGAGAGATCAATCAATCAACTGTTATTTAGATAGCACATAATCACATTAGCAGACATTTCAAATCGCTTTAACAGACAGTCTCTCCGGCGTGTCCTAGGTCTTCCCCGAGGTCTCCTACCGGTAGCACCCGCCTGTAACACCTACCCAGGAAGACGTCCAGGAGGCATCCAGAACAGATGCTTGAGCCACCTGAGCTGGCTCCACTCAATGTGGAGGAGCAGCGGTTCTATTGCATTTTGTGACAGAGCTCATAACCCTATCTCTAAGGGTGTGCCCAGCCACGCTAGGGAGGGAAATCATTTCATGCAGGATCTTGTCCTTTTGGTCATGACCCACAGCTCATGACCTAAGGTGAGAGTAGGAACATAGATTGACCGGTAAATCAAGAGCTTTGTCTTATGACTCAGCTCTTTCTTTACCACGACAGACCTATACAACGACTGCATCACCACAGAAGCTGCATCGATCCGTGTGTCAATCTGACATTCCATAATTCCCTGACTCGTGAGAAAGACCCCAAGATACTTAAACCCCTCCACTTGGGGCAACGACTCTCCACCACCTTGGAGAGGGCACACCGTTTTTTTCCATTTGAGAACCATGGCCTCGGATTTGGCCTCATCCCACTTTCTCACCAGCAAAGCACCCCACTGTATGCTGAATGTCCAGGTTTGATGAGGCCAACAGGATAGCATCATCTGCAAAAAAACAGAGATGAAATCCTTCGGTCCCCAAACTAGACTCCCTCTGGATCCTGGCTGTGCCTCGAAATTCTGTCCATAAAGATTATGAAACAAACCAGTGATAGAGGGTAGCCCTGCCAAAGTTAGAACGGGTCTTGACTTACTGCCGGCAATGTGAACCAAGCACCAGCTTCTGCCATACAGGGACTGGACAGCCCTCAGTAAAGGGCCCTGAACCCCACACTCTGAAAGCACTCCACACAAGATACCACAAGGGACAAGGTCAAATGCCTTTTCCAGATCCACATAGCACATATGGACAAGTCAGGAAAAATCCCATGATCCCTCGAGCACTTGATGGAGAGTGTAGAGCTGGTCCAGTGTTCAGCGACCAGGACTAAAACCGCATTGTTCCTCCTGGATCCGCGGTTCAACTGTAGGTCTAATCCTCCTCTCCAGTACCATAGAATAGACTTCACCATGAGGCTGAGGACTGTGGTCATCCTATAGTTGGAACACACTGTCCAGTCCCCCCTTCTTGAGGTACTCAGGGCAAATCTCATTCACCCTTGGTGCCTTGCCACCAAGGAGTTTCGCAACCACCTCCCTGACTTCAGTTTTGGTGATGGACGAGTCCAGCTCTGACACCTCAGCCTCTGCTTCCTCTGTGCAAGACAGGGTAGTGGGATTGACGAGATCCTCAAAATATTTTCTTCACCGCCCGACTACTACCATAACAGGCACCTGAGACATTTCAACCACAGCTAAGAGCAGCCGCTTGGACAATGGAGGTGGGGAACATGGTCCACTCTGACTCCCTGTCCCCAAAGTCTGAATCTCGGAGAAGCTCTCCCTGAGGTGGGAGTCAAAGACATCACTGACAGAGGGTACCACTAGATGTTTGGGCCTGCCGAGTCTGTCCGGCCTCTTGCTCTGCCAGCGGATCCAGTTCACCACTAGGTGGTGATCACTTGACAGCTCAGCCCCTCGCTTCACCCGAGTGTCCAAGACAAGTGGTCGGAGGTCTGATGATATAACAACAAAGTTGATCATCGACCAACTTTGTTGTTATAGGGTGTCCTGGTGCCATGTGCACTTACAGTATGGACATCCCTGTGCTTGATAAACGTGGTCATTATGGACAAACTGTGACTAACACAGAAGTCCAATAACAGAACACCATTCGCATTCAGATCAGGGAGGCCGTTCATCCCAATCACCCTTTCCAGGTCTCACTGCTCATGTGAGTGTTGAAGTCCCCAAGAAGAACAATGTAGTCCCCAGTCAGAGCACTATTTAGTACCCCTCCCAGGGACTCCAACAAGGCCGGGTATTCCGCACTGCTGTTTGGACTGTAGGCCGAAACAACAGTGGGACACCTGTCCCCAACCCGAAGACACAGGGACCCTTTCGGTACCTCTCAACCTCCTTCTTGAGCTCAGGCTCCTTTCCCCCAGTGAGATGATATTCTATGTTCCAAGAGCCAGATTCCTTGTCCGGAGATTGGGTCGTCGAGTCCCATGTTGTTGACTGCCACCCAATCCATACTGTACCCGTCTACTACGGTTCCCCTCGGCAGGTGGTGAATCCACCAAAGGTTTGGCCCATGTTGTCCTCCTGAGTTCAGCCCGGCTGGGTCCCGTGGGCAGAGGCCTGGCCACCACACGATCCCCAACCCCGGGCCTGGCTCCAGGGTGGGGCCCCGGTTCTGCCATACTGGGCAATGTCACGGTTCTAGATATTTTTATGCTCATCGGAATTTTGAGACTGCTCTTAGTCTGGCCCGTCACCCAGGACCTATTTGCCAAGGGAAATCCTACCAGGCACATAAAGCCCCTGACAACACAACTCCTGGGATAATTTGGGCTATCAAACTCCCCCACCATGATAAGATGGCATTTCCAGGGAGAGGACAGACATACCCTTAATTTACAAATGCAATTGTAAATTAAAGGCGGCACGGTGGCGCAGTGGTTAGCGCTGCTGCCTCACAACACGGCGGACCCGGGTTCAAGTCCCGCTCTGTGCGGAGTTTGCATGCTCTCCCCGTGTCTGCGTGGGTTCTCTCCGGGTTCTCTGGCTTCCTCCCACCTCCAAAAGCATGCACTTCGGGTTGATTGGCCGGTCCCAAATTGACCATAGGAGTGAGTGTGTGTGTGAATGCTTGTTTGTTTCTATGTGGCTCCGCGGTACACAGGCGTCGTGCCCGGAGTGTCCCCCGCCTCACGCCCTGAGACTGCCAGGATAGGCACTGGCTACCCCGCGACCTGCGTTAGCGGATTAAGCGGGTTGGAAAATGAATGAATGAATGAATTGTAAATTAAGGGTATGCCTTAATCCTTTAATTTTGGTGACTGAGGAATCTTATCTTCACAAATGGAGTTTAATTGGTTACTACGTTCCCAATTAGTACTTATGGTCACAGTCTGATGTTTGAGGAACACAGTTTATTGTGCATTTGCAGGGGAAAACCTCCACCTAAACTCAAAGCCATGAGCAGAAACTGGAAATCTTTTTGAGAACCTTTAACATTTACTTAAGAGGCCTCTGTGTGTCTGGACAAGTGTGAGTGGAGAGGCATGCCAGGCATAGAGGGAATGCCAGGGTGTCACTGTGGGAAGCCTGCTACACACACACAGTTATTTTCCTACTACTTTAGTGGTCACACAAAGGCCAAGAAACAATCTTTAAATCAGCAGAGGAAAAGGCCAGAGTGTCTTTAAACAAACACGTATGCTTCACCAAATGAGCTTGTTCCTAATCGGGGCTGTGGGTGGAGGCTATTTGTTGCGAGGTGAATAGAGTAATGTGGTCCAGGGTTTAGCCAGGAAAGGTTAGCCTTCACTGACCTCTGAACAGGAACAAAAAAAGCCATGTTGATTAAGGGCGTCATTTTACTCAGGAGGCAATTGAAAAGAAACAAGCTTGTTAATATGGAAAACCAATTAATAAGGATAGTGCTTGAGAATCTGGCGGAGGGGGGAGGAGAGAGGGTGAGAAAAAGACAAGCTGGAGCATTGCAGACTCTACCATTGTTAAAATTAGTGCTAAAGCACCAGTGTGGGCTTTATGAGTGATTCACAAAGTTAAGCATTAAAAGAGAGAATGAAGAGCAAACATGCATTTAACACACGTTTGTTGAGCATGTGTGAGGCCAAGGGGATGTTGGGAAGAATGGAGGGATGTCACGCTTTGTTTTTCTGCCTGTTGATTCTGAATGTGACCAATTAGTGAAGCAGAGGGACACAGAGTGTGGGACTGGAGCGGGAGGAGGACGAGGGGTCCAACTGCTTTTACCATGAGAGTCTGTGGCTGCTCTGAGTCAGACGGGTGAAAGAGAAAATAGGGCAGGGTAAAAAATAATGAACATAATGACAAACAAAAGAACTTTTCAGTCATTTGTGGTCGCTTTTCTCTGACCCCCAACTCAGTTCAACGACCAGATAGTGAAACACGAAAGGCCAAGATATGTTTTCTTTCTCATCTACAGCTTTTGCCAAAGAAATTTACTAAATTTCTTACTTCATTCTTATGAAATACTATCAGGTGACTTTTAATGAAAAACTTGAACAAAGTGTGCTAAAATCTTTCATTAAAGAAGAGAGTGTTTGCATTACTGCCGTTGATAGCAAGTAAAACTTGTACTTCAAATATGATAATTTGCTAAAAATCTGCAGACTGAAAAAGATTTAAATTATAGGTTCAGTTGAGTTAAAGGATTCCATAATGAAGATTTGATTTGAATTCTTTCCACTCGGCCCAATTGTTTTCCTGGATTAGAACACTTGAAAGGCTAACCCTGTTCTAAATAGGGCTACTAAAGGATAATACCCTCTCTTATCGCTGCTAGGACATGGACAGTTGCCAAAGAATCAAAGGAGAGGTTATGTTTACTGAGCGGATAAGGTTAGAGCTATTAGATGGTTTTCCATCTCCCAACAAATCCAATAAAAAGACAAGCAACTCCAAAAATGCGATAGTTTGTCTTCAATATTTTCTTCTGTCTTGGCTTTTAGGTCCAAGTCTTACAGTTCAAAAGGAAAACCTTCAGCAAGTCTTAGATAACAGGTAACAAATAAATCCACTAGAATAAATGTGTTCTACTGTTTTCTGAAAATGTTTCATGGGACTACTTCCTGCAGCGAAACGAAGTGACTTGCTACACATTGCCGAAGTTTGTTCACGGAACTGTCTTTAACTAGTAAGTATAGCAGCAAAGTGTCACAGCCAAAGTTTAGCACCTTATGGCTGGAAAACATTTTTCTTGATAGCTAGTCAAATGAGCGAGCTTATCGGCTATCTGCTATCAAACAACCTCCTGCAGCTCAAACATGTTGCTTTCTTACAAGAAATAAGATGACTAATGATTTATAGTCACAATAGGAACTACTACTTGTAAATACTGTTAAACTGATTAAACAGATCAGGATTGTGGTCAGTGTTAGCTACTAAAGCTAGACAGAATATAGAGCAGGATTTATTCATTAAACTCTCTCTCTCTCTCTCTCTCTATCACACACACACACACACACACACACACACATTCACATATATCTACATACATGTAAACACGCACACGCCGCAGTGCACTGGCGTCGTGCCAGAGTGTACCCTGCCTCACAACCCCAGTCAGCTGGGACAGGCACAAGCATCCCGCAACACACGAAGGTGGAAGAAGCGAGTTTTAGGATGAATGAATGAACACACACATATACATGCAGTATATGCATGTACAGTATATACACACACATTCATATAAACATACATATATATATATACACATACACACATACATATACACACATCTGTGTGTGTGCATACCTGCTGCAGGTCAGCCATGGAGTATAGGTGAATGTGCTGCAGCAGATATTCCCGGGGGAAGATCCTTTGAAAAGACACAAGAAAGAAGTTTAATTTTTAACTATAATCAATATTATGCCACAACACAGACAAAACAACGCAACTTTAATTAAAAAGGGGACAATATCCAGCTTCATTGATCCAAGACTCAGGATTATAGTACACTGAATGATAAGGATCTACGTAATATATATCTTAAATATATTGTTTTTTTCTTCTTACATATACTGTATATTGGTGGTAGTTTAAACACTTCTCCTTTGTTTCCAAATATGAAAGAACGATCACATACTGAAATATGAGCTCTACCGATTTAATGTTTAACCAGCAGCCTCTCTGTTCATAGCACAAGTAGACATGTTGGTCAGACGCATTCCATCATCTATTATGTGGTAAAAGTGTGTGTGTGTGTGTGTGTGTGTGTGTGTGTGTGTGTGTGTGTGTGTGTGTGTGTGTGTGTGTGTGTGTGTGTGTGTGTGTGTGTGTGTGTGTGTGTGTGTAAATGGCATCCTCTTAGACTGCTAAGATGGACGGCACCATGTTAAATCCTGTCTGAGCTGTGATGAGTGTCACCAAAGCAAAGGAATATGTGTGTGCATTCATATGCATAGTGTGCGTGTGCGTGTGTGTGTGTGTGTGTGTGTGTGTGTGTGTGTATTGCAGGTCTTCTGATAAACTACTCTGTTTGGTACATTACCAGTGGTTACCACATATGCATTACAAAGACAATAACGATATATGCATTTGTCTCCAATAATCAAACACCATAATCGGACAGACACACACGCACGTATGCACGCACACACAACTCACACATTCCTTGTTTATTGTGTAGTCAGTGCCCAGATGCACACACCCTTAAAGTGTGTGCTGAAATTGATAAAACTGCTTGAGAACCAACACATTTGGAGATTACACACAGAAGACACACAGATCATGTGTGTATGCCAACAGAAAACTATGTTTAGTATCTGATAATATTTGATACTGCTTTTTACTTTGTTGTTTCTAGTCTAGCAGAAACACCGCAGTGATTCTGATGGTGAAGTGAAGGTGGGTCCGTTCTTAAAAAAGTGTGTGTGAACCAGCAGATGTAGGAAGTCCTGCAAATATACACATGTATGTGTGACTGTTTGCTCTGAGAATGGATACACACATTAAATCTAATGCAAACCAAAACAATGTACAGTATGTGCACAAAATGTTATCTCTGCCAAAGATACAACTTTAATGTACTGTATGTTTACACAGTGTAAATTGATACCACTGGATGTGGTTTGTGTCGGAAACACTACATGTATTTGTTGTATATTAAAAATCAAACTGTTTCCACAGCAATCCAGTGAAGCTTTAACATCATCGATGACGTTCACACCAATAAATGCTCATTACAAACTCAGGCGCCTCAGGAGATAAGCAGTTGCAGATACAAAAGGCTAATCACTAGCAGATGACATCACAGTCAAACAAACATTTCTGGTTCATTCAGCTATTTTTATATTGATGGTCAAAAAGCAATGCAACCCATTACACAAAATCATTTTGGGTAGCTCAAAGAATCATGATGTAGTACTGTGACAGGAAGAGTATGGTGGTGTCTGTAACCCATCGCTCCCAAATCTAATATCTAGAAACAGCCATTGACCTGGTTTCACTGAAGTAATGTAGCTAGCATGAGCTTCATTAGTGATCTAACTAGAGCTGTTAAAATCCACAGTAGTTGTTATGACCCTTGATATCACTGAAAGTTTCAGATTGAAAAAGGAGAAGTATATATTTGATTTCTTCTCTTTGAAAGTGGGCTCTGTCTAAAGTCTGGTACGTACAGGCTGTCCCATAAAATATGTAAACCCTTTAGCAGCTGATAACTAAATCTTTGTTGTTTTCTTGCAGATTATATGCATTGAAGTCAATGATGGCAGCCAGACTAAAGTAAATGCTACTGGAAGTATGAAAATGCAGTCAAGTGCAAAGACAATTTAGGAGGGAGTTTTAAAAAAAACTCGAATTTGGGATGAGTTTAAAGCTGATGGAACTGTTCAGAACTTCCACAAGAAGCGTTCTGCAAGGCCACGAACATCACTAAGACCCATGAAGGAAGAAAGAGTCCTGGGAACGTTTCATCAAAATCCAAAAAAGTCTGTGCGGCAAGCTTGTCGTGAGGAAGGGACACCCTCGTAAATTATCTTTGCACTTCAACTGAATGTCCGTACTTCCAGTTGCATTTTAGAATAAATTTACCTTTTTTTTAGTGTAGTCTGGCTGCCACTATTGACTTCAATGCATTTAATCTGCAAAAAACCCACAAAAAACTTAGTCATCAGCTGCTAAAGGGTTTATACATCTATTGGGACACCTTACACTCACCGGACACTTTATTAGGTACACCTGTCCAACTGCTCTTAACACTTAATTTCTAATCAGCCAATCACATGGCGGCAACTCAGTGCATTTAGGCATGTAGACATGGTAAAGACAATCTCCTGCAGTTCAAACCGAGCATCAGTATGGGGAAGAAAGATGATATGAGTGGTTGTTGGTGCCAGAAGGGCTGGTCTGAGTATTTAAGAAACTGCTGATCCACCGGGATTTTCACGCACAACCATCTCTAGGGTTTACAGAGAATGGTCCGAAAAAGAAAAAATATCCAGTGAGCGGCAGTTCTGTGGGCGGAAATGCCTTGTTGATGCCAGAGGTCAGAGGAGAATGGCCAAATTGGTTTGAGCTGATAGAAAGGCAACAGTGACTCAAATAACCACCCGTTACAACCAAGGTTGGCAGAAGAGCATCTCTGAAAGCACAGTATGTCGAACTTTGAGGCAGATGGGCTACAGCAGCAGAAGACCACGCCGGGTGCCACTCCTTTCAGCTAAGAACAGGAAACTGAGGCTACAATTTGCACAAGCTCATCGAAATTGGACAATAGAAGATTGGAAAAACGTTGCCTGGTCTGATGAGTCTCGATTTCTGCTGCGACATTCGGAGGGTAGGGTCAGAATTTGGCGTCAACGACATGAAAGCATGGATCCATCCTGCCTTGTATCAACGGTTCAGGCTGGTGGTGGTGGTGTAATGGTGTGGGGAATATTTTCTTGGCACTCTTTGGGCCCCTTGGTACCAATTGAGCATCGTTGCAACGCCACAGCCTACCTGAGTATTGTTGCTGACCATGTCCATCCCTTTATGACCACAATGGACCCAACTTCTGATGGCTACTTTCAGCAGGATAATGCACCATGTGATAAAGCTGGAATCATCTCAGACTGGTTTCTTGAACATGACAATGAGTTCACTGTACTCAAATGGCCTCCACAGTCACCAGATCTCAATCCAATAGAGCATCTTTGAGATGTGGTGGAACGGGAGATTCGCATCATGGATGTGCAGCCGAGAAATCTGCGCCAACTGTGTGATGCTATCATGTCAATATGGACCAAACTCTCTGAGGAATGCTTCCAGCACCTTGTTGAATCTATGCCACGAAGAATTGAGGCAGTTCTGAAGGCAAAAGGGGGTCCAACCCCTTACTAGCATGGTGTACCTAATAAAGTGGCCGGTGAGTGTATATAGCAGTGTAGGTGTTCTTGCTTTGGTTTGGACTGGCGCAGTTGTCTTTTTCACAGCAAGTTCCAATATTGTAAAGTAATTCTTGCTATTTAAATTCAGTACCACGCATGTGACACTTACCTAATACAACATTACTGGAATACTAGAGTGTGTTTTCTCTCTGGTTTATTGCAAACACAATTACTTGTTAGGTTTACCAACTCAGACTTTGACAGCCTTTACTCTCCATCTTAAGCTGGTCAAATATTACAACATGCAGTCAAACACATAAAAGTGTGATATGATTAGGGTCTGCAGAGCAGGGCTCAAACTCCAGTGCTCTGACTGGAGTGGTTGTGTATGGCACTGAGTATCCATGGATCTCTGTCTGCATGCAGCAGACATCTCTCCTCAGAGCGCCCCTGAAGTAGACGGATGAGTTTGGGAAGGTTTTAGTGCCACGGCCCTCATCAATCCTGCAGTGTTTAGAAGTGGTGGGGTACTAGCCGGCACAAGCTAATGGGACAGAAGTAAACAGAACACCATGATGCCGCTCGTCTATGCGTTGCAAAGAGAATGACTGATTTTTTTGGATAATGAAAGCACCACTAGTTCTGGTTTGAAGCCTCTTGACAATCCTGAGAATAAAAGACAGCTGTGGTACGGGACATTCAAATTCTCCTGAAAGTTACACATTCTAAGTGTGTCTCATGATAAATGAAAAGTTCATTCTTTTTAATTCCATTAATGTTCTCAAAACTATTTTTCCATAAGTATGATTCAAAGAAAGTAAAACATGTTAAAAACCATGTTAAACATCCTGATTAAGTTTTATTTAGGTTCCAGTCTCTTTGTTAAGGTGGACGACCCTCCTTCAGACATGGCCTGTTGCATCAGAATGCATTTGCGGCCTGCACCTGGGGCGAGGAGCATCCATCAGCTCACAGACGAGTCTTCCAGTGTGGGACCCCACTCAGATAAACACCACCCCCCTCCCCCTGACCATATACACACAGGCACACATTCTTAATGTATATGTAGCCTACATACATACAGGAATGCATGGAGATAAAATTTATGATAGCACGTATGCATACACTCAGACATATTTGCAAACACACATTCACAGATCACATGTGGAGATGTTGAAGATCTGTGTAATCAAGCCCCTGGTAGTCAACGGCAGGAGTTAATAACTAGTTTTCAGTTTGTGTCTGATGACACAGAGCGCTAATCTGAAACATAAAAGATAGCCGACCTGTTTGTCTTATCTTTTTTAAACTGGAGGCATGCCTGACCACAGACGGGAGGACTGATGGTAAACTAATTCCTAAACCTCAAGTACCACATACCTGTATGAGGACCACTTCACATATAAGGACAACAGAAACTCTTTGTTCAGTGACTGCAGAATGTTAACAGGGAAAGTCTAGTAAATCTCAGACTGCCTTGATTGGACTTCTTAAGGTCAGACTGAAATATGGTAGCTGACGGTATCTTGGTTGCCTTGTTTGTTTGGTACACCGCATTAATCATAAGTGATGTGATCAAGACAAATGCACGGATGTTCATCTGCAGATGTTTAGCGCAGTGATGTGTGTACTGAATATGAGCCGTAATTCAAAACTGTAGAACTGCTGAAATGCAAAAACAACAAACCACTCCTGAATGCTGCTGTTTTAAGCAGCACCTGATTGGAGATCCTACTGACGACAGTCAAGTTTAATATCTAGATTTTCATTTACTTACAAATGTCTGTGCTCACAAATTAACTTTTAATTCTCTTTGAAATCCAGTATTTTCCTTACTATAAGGCGCACCTAAAAGCCTTTAATTTTCTCAAAAACCGACCGTGAGCCTTATAATCCAGTGTGCCTTATATATGAAAAAAGTTTTAAAATAGGCCATTTATTGAAGGTGCGCCTCATAGTCCAGTGCGCCTTATAGTGTGGAAAACACTTTATTATTTTTTTTCTTCCTTGATACACCAGACTGCTTCATTCATGTACCAACCAACATTAATGCTTAACAAACAAACCATTACCTTATTTTATACTGATTCAAGCGTGGTTGGGAAACAGCGCTCTAACTTCAGAGGCATTTGATTCATTTCTCATGTGCAGAAACAAACCTCGGCACTGTACCAAACATGACCGTAAGGCTACCTTCGTCTGAGGTCCTCGGCAACGGTTGCTCGGCAGCTGAAGAGGTAGGCCCGCAACGACTGGAGCTGCTGACGGAGACGCAGGACAGTACTGAGAGGCTCACAGTGGTCGTACAGACAGGGGTTGAGTTGATGGACGTCCAACAGGGGCTCCTCGTACACAAACTCCAGGAACTCTTTGGCCTGCTTCGACACCTGAGGGATCACATCACAAGTCTACAAGCATGATTTTTAAAACAAAAAGCCACATTTAGTGACCTTGCCATTTGCTGCTATTCCCCACCATCATGTGAAGCTGCCTGTACTGTGTAGCAGTGACATGCAGCCAGGTTCATGGCTGGTGAGACACTGATGTTAAAGTTTGTTTGGAATCTAGTCATGCAAGACAAGACGTCAATTATTGATCTACAGCCCTGTTTTATCTCACAAACCTCAACAATCAGAAATATCACAGGCGAATCGTTTCACTTAGCGGTTAGAGAATTAGACCAATCCAAGTTAGAGTGACAGGTCAGTAAGTTTGAAAACAATAAAAAATAAATGCTTGAAAAGCATTTTATAATCTTTAGAATTATTCCTATTTTTAACCCAAATGTGCCGGAGAACTGTTCCTTCTGTTCTCGCAGAGAAACTGTTTTCACTGCTTCCTGGACTGTCAGAGACTCGAAAATCTTTTCCTGTTTTTAAAGAGAATCTTTCTCTTATTTGGTCTCATTTTTAACAAGCAGGTGTACATTATTGGTTCTAAACAAAGGAAGAATCTAAAAAAGGATTGGTATATTTTAAACTTTCTTCTGGGCCAACCAAAGATGGCGACTTATCTAAGCAGGAAGGAAAAAGGTTGAAGGTTCATCAAACTGCGGTGCAGAAACCATTTTAAGAAGAATGTGTCAAACAAGGATCAGAATCGATTTAACTTTTTCAGAGTTAAGAATGATTTAGACAATTTTACAAATCTATGGTTCAAAACATTCAAAACATACAAAAAGCAGAACAGTACATTATGTCAAAAACATAAAGATTAAATGTGGCTCGCTGGAGCGCGATGCATTGCCGTTCTGGCTCCGTGCTTTTAAAGCATACTGACTTGGTGGTATTCTTCACATGTGAGGGTGGGCTTCCCTACCTTGTGCTTGCTGGTGTCCCAGTTGTGCAGTAGGCGTGCAGGGATGAGGAAGGCGTTGTCCTGATGGCAGCTCTGACAGTAGTACCAGCCACTGTAGTAGCAAACCTTTGCCTTTCCTCTGGAGAGACCAACAGGATGTTGACACCCTGAGGAGAAAACCACTGTGTAAGGACGTGCGTCTCAGTGTGTGTATGTGTGTGTGTGTGTGTGTGTGTGTGTGTGTGTGTGTGTGTGTGTGTGTGTGTGTGTGTGTGTGTGTGTGTGTGTGTCTACAACTTCATAAACACATATCTGACATAAAATAATAGTCAAAATTTCAGAACAACCACACTAATATCTGAATGTCTAAGAGATCAAGGAGAATCGAATTCAACGATCTTTAATTGTCCAAAGTGGGCGTCAAACTAACAGCAATCTGTAAACCCAACGATAAACCTATTGTTATTACGGACCTATTGGGGACCACACAAGTCATCAAATGATCAATAAGAGATCAATATGAAATATCCTGTGTGCCATTCACACGTCCCAACTAGCTAATCAGCCTTAAACAGGTCAGTTGTTAGTATTGACAGTGTGCTGGAGGCGGCAGCAGCAGAGATACAATATCAGGAGAACACAAAGGTAGGGCAAATAACTTGGCGTTAATGTGTCGGTTTATTGCCACTCACTAAATACCACACTGATCCAGCCAGGCAAACATGTAGTATGATAAACAAGATATCCAGCGTGGAAAAGACTCATTTACACTGGATGAAAACAGATGTAAACCATTTTATTATGCTTATCAGAGAATTGTCAAAAAGTGTTTGAATGGAGATATTTGATGGCTTCAAGACTACTCTGAAATTTCACAGAAATCCACATGTTCAGCACAAATGACACTCAAATGTCAAAATACAAATTGCTTGAAGAATTTTGATGGAACTTGATGGACAGCGACAGGATGGATCAATTTTACATCTGGACAAAGAAGTGATTTTTTTTTTACTTCCTAAAACAAAACATGAGGCAGCCCTCATGGACCTCAATGGAGCAATGGTGACTGTGGCAAGGAGGTGAAGACACAGGTCCAAGCTAGCTGGAACGGGTGGAGGAAAGTGTCGGGTGTCTTACGTGACAGAAGAGTCTCTGCTAGAATAAAGTGACAATATATAAAACAGTGGTGAGGACAGTCATGATGGACAGACTGGAGACAGTGGAGCTGAAAAGAAGACAAGAAGCCGAGCTGGAGGTGGAAAAAAAGAAGATGCTGAGGTTCTCTAGGAGTGACGAGGTTGGGTGGGATCAGGAATGAGTTCATCAGAGGAAGAGTCAAGGTTAGATGTTCAAGAGACAAAGTTAGAGAGAGCAGACTTCAACGGTTTGGACATGTCCAGAGGAGAGATGGAGAGTATATTGGTAAAAGGTGTTGAGGATGGAACTACCAGGACAGAGGAAAACCAAAGAGAAGGTGGATGGATGTAGTGAGGAAGACATGAGGGCAGTTGGTGTTAGAGAAGAGGATGCAGAAGATAGTCTGATATTGGAAAAAATGACACGCTATGGCGACCCCTAACGGGACACGCCCAATAGAAAAGAAGAAACTTCACCGTCATCTTTTTGTCAATGCTGAAGTTCCCTTTTACCCTAGAGTTTAGTGCATCCCCTAATAATCTTATGCATGCTAAGAAAATCTGCAAAATTCATTAGAGGAAATCCCATAGACAGCACACCCTCAGTTCCTCCAGTAGTCACAACACAGCAGACTTCAGTAGGAAAAGGTTTTGCCCTCAAAGAGCAGCAGGTCTTCTTCTTTATTCAAGCTGATGTCTGCCACGCTGTCTGCTTTGTCTTCTAGACTCTTTTAAGTTAATTCTTCACCCAAACACCCGGACTGGTCCAGGGGCCACACACAAATGCCACAACACTGTGACAGGTGTCCCTTATCCACACAATCTCAGAACACGAGGCCAAGACAAAAACATTTGGTCTCCAGCGAACGAAGACGGGCAGAGAAAAAAAGGACCAGGAGATTGCAATCAAGGTTTTAGAAAACAGAGGTGTGGAAAGCTACAGAAAAAAGAACGAAAGAGAAGGAAGACGTGTGTCAGCCTGTGGACAGCAGTGCTTCGACCCGAGAAACAAGTGAGACAAAAAAAAACAGAAATGCAAAAAGAAGGCTCGAGCTATCAAGAGATGAGAGGAAAAGAATGAACAAGAAAAGGAGTAGTAGGATCAAACATGGAAAGAAGGCAGCAGATAAAGAGATGATACTCCAACTACTTTTCTATCTAGACTTCAATCAGAGAACTGAAAATGACAACGTTCTCATCAGTACTAAGAGCTGAATGCCTGTTCTATTTGACAACAGAGAAGAAAAGAAAGGCTGAGCAACAGTCAGTCAGTGGATGAAAATCCTAGACCATATGTACACTGCAATATCTTTATTTTTTTGATACGTAATACCGTGGCACAATCTGTGTGTTAACTATGTATAGCTGGACTGTTAATCCACGACAGTCGGGTCAGTAATCTGTCAGTCCTTCACTTCCTGTTTCAATTATGTGGCGCTCACCTTCAGAGGACACGTGAAGAGCTACAGTATTTAAGAAAACATATGATTGTACCATTTTCTACTTGTACCGTATATTTCAGAGCTGCAACAACAAATAGATCAGTTCATTCTGACTTGCAATACTTCTGCCATTTTCACTCCATCCCAAAAACACATCATTGTGTTGGACATGAGAGTAATTAATAAATGTACAGGTACAATTAAATTTACCAACAAGGCAGTCACAGATTCCAACAGCCACTCCTGAATTCAAAATTGTACCCTGACCTACTTGCATAGGTTAAAGATCATAGCTAGTGCTCTGATCTACTGTCATTGATCAAAGCACTAGCTTTGGTCTATGGTTTTACTCACACTAGCCTTCTCCCTCATCTTTCAATCTTACACAGTTCCTGAGTGGACAAAAGTGGACATTTGACCTTGACCTAGTTTTCTCAAGGTCATTTCATTTTCATCCCCTTTGCTGCCTGAGTAATGTGCTTTTTTTTCATCCTTCTATCTGCAAAGGTTGCGAAGATGTTTGGTGGACATACTAACGAACGAACGGACGGATGGACAGACAAATGGACAAACACACCAACACTGACAATTACAATACATCACCGCTGTGAAGCGGGACGTAATTAAAATGTTTCTTTTCCTTTTGAAGTTATTACTCATCGATGAGATGGGAGAAAAAGACAACAGGTCTTATCATTCTGAAAGACCCGGCTCAAACACACATGTGAAACTCACATTGGGGCCACAGACACACAGAGTTCATGCGATCGTTGGGCTGGATGCTCTTTCAAAGAACACCACAGACTGCTGGTTGGGAGCCAGCGCACAGAGGGGACGGTCAACAGTGAGACCGACTGTGTCACTTCGAGGAAAGAACTGACCACCAGGCCTCCATTATGGTCTGCTGCTGCTGGGACCAGCGGAACAAAGTGTATGTAGCATGAAAACACTGTAGCACTAAATAACAACCTTTAACCTCAACCTCAAGTTCCAAATGCAGTATTGACAAAAAGAACAGAGGATAGCTGTAGATGTAAGGTTCTTCTGAACCGATCACCATGCCTGTAATGTACTCTACATAGAAAAACACACATTGAAGCCTCGACAGATAAAGATGGGGGGACTGCGGAAGAAGAGAAAGGATAAAATAGCAGAGCATACAAATCTTCTGGTAATGTGATCCTGAGCAAAACAGCAAGAAACAGCAAAACAGTCTGAAAACAGAGAGCAGCGTCGAGAAAACATTTACACAGCCTGAACCAACAAGGACGTAACAGTAATGTGGCATGAACAACAACAGATATACATACACACACACACACACACACACACACACACACACACACACACACACACACACACACACACACACACACACACACACACACACACACACACACACAAGGTGTGAAAATTAACGACAGCAGAAAACTAATTTCCCCTTCGGTGGATGAATAAAGGATTTAATTTTTATTATCATTATTATTATTACTACACACATGGTTAAATGTTTTTCTTTTGATTAATCACTTTTTAAAATTAACATCTCATCGTAATAATTAATTGATAAAAGCAGGGGAAGAACTGAACTGTTGTTCCATAAATTATTACATGTTCTCGGTGTTTTAAAAAGAAAAAAATGCGCTTTTAAAAAAGTCCAATTAAAGCCATTATGAAAACATCTTTTTGCTTCTCCACTACGTCTATTTGCAGGTTTTCTCTTTCTCCCATAATTGGAGGTTTAAGTGTTGACACCACCTACCTTGCTCCCATTTTCAACTCTTATGAAAGCTGCTTATTTAATCTAAGAAATAACTTCCTCTATCATTAGCACACAGAAACAAAGGCTTTCTCTACCTGCCTCTGATCTTTTATGAGTTCTTCTGGGACGAAGAGAAAGAGGGACAGAGAAGAAGATGAATGGGAATTTAAACGTAGCTCAAAGGTCTACCGATTGTACTCCGGCTCTCTGTAGTGGGAGAGGGTCACTTTGACCTGCTCAGGGTGAGTGTATGGCCGGGAGAGAGAGAGATGTGGAGAGACACCGAACCACAAAAGGTGAGAGCGATGACATCAAGGGAAAGAGAAGCTCCAGCTTTCATCTGCCCGCCACTGGTTTTAAACCACCACACCTCCAAGAGGAGGGTGTGTGTGTGTGTGTGTGTGTGTGTGCGTGTGTGTGTGAATTAAAACTGAAAAGATGAGCAAAGCCTGAGCTTTGATGTCACACCAACCAAACACTCAAATGAAAATGTGGACAAATGGAGAATACCATGATTAAGATAGTGAGTGAGTTAGGGAGACCGCCCATCTTTTGCTTTTGATGTGAGCCCACCTCCTACTTCCTCGATTCTCTTATATTTACCGATTACCACTTCATCCACCCCCCTCACCCCCAACAGATTCAAATGGTCCATAAGGGGCCTGAGAATGTACCCACTGTATGTGTGTGTGTGCGTGTATGCTTGTGTTTGTGTGTGTATGAGAGAGAGAAAAGAGAGGTGATGAGGAGTCATGTCTTCAAACGATCGCTAACGTGTCCTTTTTTTTCCTGTGTCTAATTACATGAATACATTTTACATTTTCATGTTAAATATCCTCGATATGTATGGCAGCAGCTTACATATGCAAAGAAAAGATGTGAATCAAGTTTAAAAAAGAAATCAGAGGAAACCTAAGTAGTGCACTCAACATCAAGAGGTACGGCTGAGAGTGGGAGCTTTAAATAAGAAATATCCAGTGTTTATTCAGGTGAGCTGAAGACAGTGTGTCTGATGTTCAGCACCAGCATGAGTTCCACCTGTAAACGTGTAATGTTTCTGTATCCTAACATATATCGTGCTCCCTCGCGCATTCGCGCTTCAACGCTCGCGACTTCACCTCATCGCGGATTTTTGGTAGGCAGTCACGTGATAGCATACGCGCATTTTACTGGCTGACGGCATCCGGAAATAGGCTATGTTCGGTGAGTCTCAGGCTTCCGTGAGACACAGTAGTGTTTTAAACAGTCTATCAGAGTGTGGAAAAAGGTAATGCAGATAGAAGGTGGTTTAATAAAGCTAGTGAAAGTGATGTTCAAAGGTCAATGTCCCAAGTGAAGACTAGAAAGTTATAAAACCCCAAACTTTTATGCCTTGGTACAAGACTTTTTCAGGACCTGCTGAGAACATTGTAGGAGACTAAGAACCGATACAGTCAAATGAAAGAGAGGGGCAGAGGGAGACAAAAAGAGAGAAAACCGCTGAGCCTGAATGAACTGCTCAAGGGTAAAAGAGAGGAAAAGCAGGAAAACAAATGGATTGTGTGAGCAGAGGTGTGGCCTGTACAGAAAATGGACATATCCAGCTGTCCCTCCCGTCCAGCTCTACCCAGAAACCCTTCAATCAAACAACTCTGATCAAGCCTGACCACTGTAGCATCCCCAGGCCGCTTTCATTCATTTTCATTCATTCATTCATCCATTTTTCCTCTCCCCCCTTAAGCCTACCAATTATCATCAGTTGCCCCCAGACTGCCTCTGTTCTTGTTCCTGTTTCAGCTGGCCTTTCAAATAACCCTGCATTAATAAGCCAGTTGTTACAAATAAAAAGGGAGGTAAGCAGTGATTATTCAAAGCCCCCCGACTAGAAAAAAAGAGGAAGCCCACCTTTCACACCCAGGGAGAGTAAAAGCACCGCCTGCCATTTACGGGGTGACACAGGGGCCTGGCATGGAGACTAACAGTATTAACAAGAAAAGGAGGGAGAGAGCCGCGAATGGCTCAGGATATAAGGAACAGAAGAAACTAATTTAAAAAAATTAACAGATGACTAAAAGGAAAATGCAGAATTTCTGGCTTTAAAATATAAATATTTGGGTGTCATAACTAACAAGCATTTCCACTTACACCCTCAATGAAAAACACGTTCTTGCTTTTTTACTACGACAGTAGAAGTCTATTTCTCATGAGTCTTCAGGGGTGGCAAGTTTCATTGTTCACATAAAATCCTTTATCTCATTATCACCATGGACCAATAGAGTCCGTGGTGATAAATTTCAATTTCCCAGTTTGTGATCAATAAAGAATATCTTATCTTAGAGTGACTAAATCACTGTGAGGCCGCATCGAATCAACCGTCTATTCCCCGTTTCATTTTTCCCTCACTAATGAATAACACCACTGGATACTTGAACTCCTCCGCTTGAGGGAGGGACTCCAATCCAGAGTGGGTGCTCCACCCTTTTTGGGTTGAGAACCACGGCTTCAGATTTAGAGGTGCTGAGCCGCATCCAAGCCGCTTCACACTCGGCGGCAAACTGCTCCAGTGCAAGTTGGAGGACACCATTTGGCAAGCCAATTGAAACATGTCATTTGCAAAAAGCAGAAATGGAATCCTAAGGCCACCAAACCTGACACCTTCCACCACTTGGCTGAGCCTAGAGAGTCTGTCCATGAAAGTTATGAACAGAACTGGTGATAAGGGACGGCCTTGTCAGAGACACCACCAATGGAAACAACTTTGACTTAAGACAGGCAATTCAATCAAGTCCCTGACTCTGGAAATACAGAGACTGTCTTCTTTTTAGCACCACTGTCTCTAATCTGTTCATCGTGGCTGTCCTCACCACTGCCTTATAAACTTTGTCATTCATTCTAGCAGAGACTTTTCTGTCACATACGACTGATGATGAGATGAGTACTCTGGTTTAAACCAGAATTATAAGACCATTTCTGCTTACAAGGTTAATTTCAGCAATGTGTATCTGAGAAGGTATCCTACCTGCACACCTGAAGCTCTGAGCAGTGAGCCCCTTCTCAACAGCCAGACATGTGAGAATACTGAGGAAACTGGTGGTGACAGACTGTCTCTTGGCTCTCTGGGTCTCTCGCTGCCTCCTCTCCCTGGATGGTTTTGATCTCAACAGCACTCCCTGAAGGCCCAGGGCTCCTTCTCCCGATTCATCCCCCTGTTCTTTGGCAGGCCTCAGCGCTCCAAGCACCTCCTGCAGGGCCTCCACCCATTCATGTGCTTTGAGCTGATCATCTGCTCGAAGTCTGAGCACTTCTTTGGGGAACACTGCCTTGAAGCTGTCCCCTCTATTGGTCCATTGCTCTCCTCTTTCCGACTCTTGGTCATGCTGCACGGCCAAGCAGGAGGCTAGGGAGTACTGGAGGACAGGCTGGGACACGGATCCACGGCCCTCAGTAGGGAAGGCTCGGAGAGCAGATCTGGTCAGGACAAAGGTAAAGGCCAGCCAGTTGTTCTGATCCATCAACTGGTGGAGCAGACCAGTTTTTATGACATCCTGACAGCGTTGGGTGAATAAAGGCAGAGTAGTGGGTCTGCTCAGGATACCAGAATTCAGTTGAAGAGAAAGAGAAGCCTCTGCTGAGCTGGGGGTGTCACTGTCACCATCAGGCCGGGTATCGAGCCCGGATGGAGATGGTGACGAGGAAGGTGACATAGGCGCAGGAAACTTAGTAACCTGTTGGACCTCCACTGCAGTCTTCCTATGGTGGATTTCTGGCCTCAGAGGTCTGGCTGCCTGCACCCTCTCCCACATCAGACGTCTCCATTCCATGGCCTCCCATTGATGGGCGGCCCTTAGCTGGAGACGCGTGCTGTTGAAGAACAGGGCCTGTAGCGTGCGTGGATCTGCAGGCTGAGTGATTTGGCCGGAATTGTTGCATGGCGCTGGTGAGATGACGCTCTGGCAGTGTGACAGAGAGTAGGCGGTTCCCAGCTGACGGTTGGCGCTGCTGTCCAGGGTGTACAGCCGGATCTCACAAGGTGTCAGCTCCACGTGGCATGGCGTCCAGCGGCCACGGGTCCCCTCACGCTGCTCCATCTGACCCTGCTTCACCACGGTGCTGCTGCTGCTGCCTTTATCGGCTGGACAAAGATAGAGGGCAAAGGAAATGATCATGTGATGTGTGAGCTTAGGATATGCACAATTTGCAAAAATAAGAACTTTTACCCTGAAGAACACTCCCACCTACATTGAAAAAAGCACTTGTTCGATATCTTACTTAAGAAATGAATGGGACAGCGACTCAGAGCGAGTTACTACTCAGAGTTCTGTCAAGGGTTCCAGCTAAACGCAGATTTTAGAGAGTGCCAAAATTGCACACTTTTACACTACATTGATAAGTCTGGAGGTGAAAGAACACAAGACATTCTTGGCACCATTTTTTACTGCTAACACCTGAAACTGTTAATAGAAACAAGAGTATTCACTGAAATCTGGCTAGAACCACTATGTCCAGGTCCGTCTCCAAATGCATTCCTGCATCCCAAGCCACCTCTATGTCATTGAGTCGTGTTTTAAATTATCTTCACTTAGTAAAATGATAAATATACCGCTTCTGACAAAGACTTGAAAGGATGCAGTAGCTCTCTGGAGAAGGGACAATGAATGCTTGGAACAGATGAATCTATGCAGTAAATCAAGTCAACAATTGCTGCCATGTTATACAAAAGGAGATGAATACAAACTTTCCAGAGACACCTTTAAAGAACTGACATGAGAGCAGTTGATTTATTCGCAGTGGACTTTTCTATTAACATTAAATGAACAGCAATCATATAACACTCACCAAACTGCTCAAAGTACTTTACAACACAAGCCAACATTCATCCTATTTCACACAATCACACTAGTAACAGAGGTTACTGGGCAAAGTCAGGCCAGTGATGGAACAATACCAGCTTATACATGCCAACTCTGATGGAACAGCCAAGAGACACAACCTCCACACTTACTGAAGGGTTAGGGTTAAGGTTAGTCTATTGTTGCTAAGGAGTTTTAGAGTTTTCAATACATAGCAAGTTACATGTTTGGATATTAAAGGTTTGTCTTCTCTGTCCACTGGTGGAACTTTTTCTGCCAGGTTGGCTCAATCCTTACATCTGTCATTATTGGGTCATTTACCTACATGGCATGAGAAACATGAGAAATTTGTATGAAGTCTGGGAAATGTCTGTATTGAAAGAGATAACTCTGGCAAGGTGTTTAGTGATGAAACAGTTTTGTTACGGAGGCCAGTGAGCAAACTGTCCCACTTCTCTAATCCAGAAGACAGAAGAATACCTTCTTTCTTCTCCCTTTTATCACTGCTTGATGTTGAGGAGATTTTTTGTCCTCATTTATGTCTGATTATAGTGTTTCCTCTTTGATAAGAAGGCCTAAATAAAAGGTAGAAAATAGGTATGACCTCTACTCTCACAGTTTTAACAACACTACCCTGTTAGAAAGACAACTAAACACACACATTAGTCAGGAAATCTATCCTAATGAAAATGTTAATATACTGGTGAACTAAACTGCTCGGACATCAATACATTCAGTTGTGCTGGTTTTAACAAAATATTGTGGATACCTCCAAATACATATAAATCATTTACATCATTCTTCTCTTATAAACTTAAACCAAACATCAACCTTCACCTCAAAACATAAAGGGACTGCTGCCAGCGACCCATTAAGTATCTGCTAGGACAATGTCTGACTGTGTGCTACATTCACCCATCAAGTACCCCTCCAGGCATGCTCCAGAAAATCTGCTCTTTTCAATCATATGGCAATATGAGTATCTTTAGACAGTGAGAGTATCTTGCATGGACGTACTATATATTCTGGGAAGACTACACAGCAGGACTGTTGACCACTAAGGCCTAATTTAAGATGGGTACTAACAGAACGTTTTGGGATCTGCATTGTTTAAATCAGCCCTTTTACCGTAATCAAAATCTACAAAATAACTTTTGCATAATATTTTATGTTGCCTGTCCTGTCAAGCTTTAAATTTAACTTATTAATAAACTGCTTGGACTGATATATTGGATGAGTTAAAATCTAATTTAAGAAAGGAAAAGAGAGTTTTGTGCATGTTATCTAAGATGATCTTAAAGTAATTAGTCCAACACCATAGTAAGAACCACCAATAATGATAATGACAAAACACAAGCTGTGCCCTTTGACAACTTGTTTAGTCAGTGATTCCTGAGAATCGTCTTATTTTTAGAAGTTAAAGAAGTAGTGCTACACTATAGACAACACTTTCAAGTTTAGCAGCTAGAACCTTTGTTTCACGTGTGTTCTAGAACCTCCTGATTTACACATCAAACACTGCTAACCGTATTCTCACGTACCATCCGACATTTAAGGACATTTATGTTCCTTAAAGAAAGAATTTTGAACACAATACATTTTGTGAAAGCTTTAGAATATTAAGAATTAAAGTTTTATTTTTCAAAATTTCCCACTGTGGGACGAATAAAGGATTACCTTATCTTAAAAATACCTTGCAACCTTTTGCACGTCCACCATTATATTTCCACGGTATAAATCCGTATAAAAACACAGCTGTATTGGTGACGTATAACAATATTAATGTTTAGTCAACTGTCGAGCATTACAATCAAAGTTAGAAGAGAAGGTCGAGCTAGTGTCAAGACTCATTGTTGAAAGTGCAGCATGAAATTCCTTTTTAAAGTCAACAGCCTGACGGACTTGTGTGTGCTCAGTGTGTGTGCAAAGGTAAAACCTGAGGTGGCTTATAGTCAGATATGCTAATATACAAAAACAAACTTCAATTCCTAATGACAAGTGGATAAATATTTGAAATATCCAGGCACGCTTTTGTACTTTAAGTACTCACTGTTTCACATGGACAAGATTCATTCTTGAAGGTTTTTTGTTTTGCAGCAGCGCTCTGATATAAAGGGAAAGAAAAAAGCGCCTGCGACACAGAGCAGGTCAGTGAACAACTAGAAGCTTCACCAAGAAACCACAGGCAAAGAGGATTTACAATTTAGACGGAGGACAAAAACTGATTCTATGAGCTGTCAGTAAAAGCACTGTCCATACACAACCACTGCTTAGAAAGTAGTTTTCATACATGTTTTACTATATTTTCAAAAGCGTTGGATCCGTCTTTGAAACAGTCACTGAAATAATGCATTGAAACAACAGTTAAATGATAAATAACCTTATTATTATACTACATAGACAAAATGTAAAAACTTTGAGTCTAATTTAAATCGGTGTTCTTGCTAACTGGACACCTTCAATGAATGGTTTCCTCAAAAATATCAACAATCACCTTATCCCCGACCACAAGTAGACAAATTGGTAGGCATTGCATTTAGAACGAGTTAATGAATGATCAGAACGCAGCTGGAAATGTTTTTCTGTCTTAGACCATTCTAAGTCACTGGAGGTGGGGAAAGGTAAAGCCCTTACAGTTACTGCTAAGCAAACCTTGGTGAGGCAAGTGCCTCATCAATCTTATCACAATAGCAGCTGTCATCGTGTCGTTCTAACATCTTGAACTTTGCATGTTAACAAACCTTTTGCCAAAGGAACAAATGAATATGCAAATCGGTTTAGCTAGCATCAACTGTGGCTGATTGGCATTGTTCACGCTTGGGAGGGTCGAGATGAGAGTTAGGCACTGACGTGAGCGAAACTGCTCTGTTCTATTAGCCTCCATCCACACCTTGTAGGTTTTGACATCACACTCTAGGGAAAGTGTAATTTACACACAAAAGCCGACAAATAGAATTAACATGTTTGTCTCAGCCAAGTAGACTAATATCCATTGTTTCTGCACACAACTCCATCAAGATAAAAACCTCCACTTTAGTGTACTAAAGCAACCTCACCCAGGGAGATAATATTACATGTAGTCATAATATTATACAGCAATACTACATGCCTGACAGTGTCATCCTTCATGTATACAAAAAATATATATATACTGCATGATGGGTCAGTAGGACTGAATGTGGGAAAAAACGAATGATTTTTTTTAATCTAATATATATGACGACATGACAAAATCCAGATAGTTTCATCAGGTGTTCTGACTAGTTCTATTTGGGGAAAAAGTAACACCCTACAATTTCAATAGCAGGACTTTCAGATAAATAGAGCAATCCCAAAGTCACTTCTGATAAATAAGATGATTCACAAATTATACGTGGGCTTCGATTAAAATTAAACATACACAGAATGGTACTGTATCACCTCGAGATGTAAGATGCTCGACATACGAATTATTTGAGATACGAGCCGACTCTTCCACATTTTTGTTCAACATACAAGCAAAAACCCGAGATACGAGTCACGCTTCAGGACAGCACCACTTGCGGCGGAACAATCCAACATCAGCTGAAACCGAATCTTATTCTCGTTCATGCAGTAAAGACGTACACTTTGATAAAAATATAATACATTTTTTTAATAATCTAGAGGAGTTTGGGGCTTTTTTACAAAGCTGGAACAGATTAAAACAAGACAGTTAGAGACGGCAACATCCTACGACTTACCCTGACCTTTCAGGGCAGGTCACGGTACCCTAGTAGGGTACCTGACTAGTGCATAGACTAGTGCATATGGAGGTCAGTGTGAGTAAGACCATAGATCAAAGCCACCTAAGTTTTGACCTAAGTTCAGTCACGTACAGTAGTACTCGTATCTCAGTTTACTACTGTACATAATATTCCACCAGAAAGAGTCTTCAATAGAGAAGAGAACTACAAGACTTTTCTTTTTGTATCACAGCAGTGAAACAGCAGCAGTGTGACGGGTTTCTGTTCATCGCCTCAGGCTTCCTGGAGACCTTACATGTCACCATGTGACTCATGTGCACACAAATGCTAAAAAGCTGATGCTGAAACGATATATTATGCAGCCCTTTCGCATACACACAACCACTTCTCTCTCTCTCTTACACACACACACACGCACAGAGACACACACACACACACACACACACACACACACACAGAGTAAATGTGTGCTGCTGAGCAAATATACTGTAACTCATGGAGCTATTGGCTATTTACTGATAAGTCAGAGAAACATGAGTGATCAAACTTTCGTGTCTACAATGACAGGACCGTTTGCATTATGATCTATCCAAATGACTCGACTCACACACCATCACGTTTTTAACTTTTTCTTATAGCACGAGACTCTGCAGACAATATTTGCCTCTCTGTGAGTTCTCTTCCACTCCGTGAGTGTTCTCTGTAAACGTCCACAAATCATACCGCACCCCAATAGTCACCAAACGGTCTGTCAATATGAGACAGAATCAAGTTGGTATCATTTTTCCTTTGTTATTTGAGGAAAAACTTAACCTAAAAATGGGAGTTTGCTTTAACGCCCAAGTCTATGGATTGTTGGAAAAGGCCACGCTCTACCTTAATAAAAAATTCATTTTATTACATCCCACTTCAAAGTGGTTGTATTGTAATTGTCAGTGTTTGCGTGTTTGTCTGTTAGCATGTCCAAACATCTTTGCAACCGTTGCAGATAGAAAGATGAAACAAAAAGCACATTACTCAGGCAGCAAAGGGGGAAAAAATGAGATGATGACCTTGAGAAAACTACGTCAAGGTCAAATTTAAACTTTTGTACACTCAGGAGATAGAAAGATGAGGGAGAAGGCCAGTGTGAAACCATAGATCAAAGCTAGTGCTTCGATCTATGAAAGTAGGTCAGAGCACTAGATTTGATCTTTGACCCCGCAAGTAGGTCAGAGTAAAATTTTGAATTCAGGGGTGTCATGGGATGTTGCAGTCTGCGACTGCATTGGTTCTTGTTTTAACCTCGTGAGCAATGCTACTAAAAGTAAAATAAGCCCATGTCTGCCCTGAAACAAGCACGCACACAAACACACACACACACACAATCACACACAATCACACATGCACACACGCACACACACACACACACACACACACACACACACACACACACACACACACACACACACACACACACACACACACACACACACACACACACACACACACACACACACACACCTGTAAGCATGCAGACTTGAATTTTTTTGAATTTTAAGGCTTGCAACTATGTGCACCCCAAAAAAAAGCCTATTCTGATCTACAAAAACAATCCACTGACCAACAGTTCAGTGGATGATGTTAGAAAACAAAGAGCGTTAACAGCAGCTACACATCCTGATCCTGTACATACAGGCGTATTGTGTGAACAACAATGAGGATTATTTCCCATTCCCATCTCCACATCCCCAGACAACATTAATGGAAAGGCAAACAGGGAACTTCTCTTCCAGCATGAATGAAGACATAAATCGCTCTGCCTTCTGCTTATTACCATCCCTCTCTTCCTACTTTGCTGCTTTCAATGCACATGGAGCCAAACTAAATAGCCTGATGTCTTTTTCACACATATGCTAATACTAAATAATCCTGCCAGTATCAGGGGGCGGATAATTGGGTTGCCTCTTCTCTCGCCTCATTTGAGTCCATTTGCTGACAGGATTATAGGCTATTATCCCTCAGGATCCTTTAGGATCTCCTTAGGCTTTCAGATTGCCAAAACATGGAAACAAATGCCGTGTGTGACAGTATGTGTGTGTGTGTGTGTGTGTGTGTCTGTGTGTGTGTGTGTCAGCCACTCTGTCTGAATACTGATTGTCATAGCACAGCTGTGTCATTTCAAGTTATCATCATCTTCTATCATTATTGCTTTCTCTGAGGATGCTTCATCACAAGTACTGCGTACGGACCAATCTGCAGAACAAATAGTCCGGGACTTCTGTCCTCTCAACGCTCTCCAATGCTGAGACAGATTTCCAATTAATGACTGGAGGAGAGGAGGAGGTGGACCGGATTCTAACAGGTGAGGACCGGAAGAATCACGTCAGGGTTAATGGTCTGGTCACCAGAGGTCACAACACCGTCGTGATGAGTCAAAGCAATAACAATGCTCTATTCTAGAAATTCATATTTTACTCCACATAGTGACTCACACACTATATGGAGGACAGGTTTGAACTGCTGTTGTAACACTTTTAGAATGTGGCTTGACATCATTGTTTTTTGTTTTTGAAATTAGAAATTATGACATTAAATCATAACTATGTATACAAGTATATGCTAATAATTGCATTGTGATTTTATTTACTTTTTACACGGGGTCCCAAAATTTGGAAAATTAAACCTATTGTAGCAAAACATTTATATTTATACAGTACAAAAAAAAGATAAGAGAACATCTACAATTACCTTAAATGTAAATTGTAAATAGTGTTTCTTGCCACCTTGTAATGAACCCGACATCGCGTCAAGTTCCTCGTGTGGTAAACTTTACTGTATCTGGCAATAATGAATTCACAGTGCAAAAGTCTGTTGAAATACATATTTTGAGCTAATCAGGATTTTTATTATTTGTGTGAAATAATTTATTCTATTTTATTTTTGGATCACAATTTTTTGAAGATCCAGTGGAAATCAGTAAATTCATTAAGTTGCCAATTTCAGTTGATTGTATTTATAATTGTTTTTGTTCTGATAAATTGTCCTAACCCAGATTATAAATCCGGTTGATGGTCCTGAAACTGTTCAAGCCCATCATCGACATCCATCCTGCCAGAAACACAGCGTGGATGTAATCTCACCTTCTTGGTGGTGGTTGAGGATCATGTTCTTCAGACTGTTGCAGTCCACGGCGGGCAGGCCGTTGTCTGTGAATGCAGACGGCCGGTAGTTAACGTCTGACCGGGACCGGCTGTGTCCTTTCTTGAAGGCGGAGTTGGAAGAGGAAGGCGCCGTGTTTTTAGTGCTCTCCTTAGAATGAGCTGCTAAGTCGTTGGTGGAGCGCGCTCGGCTCCTCTTGCCGTGCCTCAAGCCCATCCCCAGCCCCATCACGGTGAAGTTGTCAGCCCAGGCCAGGCCTATCGGCCCCACTTCTGGCTGCTCTCCAGCCAGGAGGCTCCACACGCCGCTGGAACTCAGTTTCCCCAGCGCAGCGCTGGAAACGTCCTGAAGCTGCTTGGGCTGCCTGGAAAGTTGGAGAACCCCTGTTTGATCCTGGCTTGGACTCTGGCTTTGCATCCCATCCATACAGTGGATGAAGTCCTCAGTGGCCTCCAGAGCTGGGCTGATATCTCCCACCATGTCAAGATGCTCAAGCCCCTCCATAGCTGGGCCCCTGACCTAGAAGTCTAGCAACTGCTGGAGATTCTACACCAAGTTGGCAGCATCCACATGACCAATAACCCAGTGTAAGGATCAGGTGGTCCAAAGTTTGTCTGTGAGGTTTGACAACAGGGTTATCTCTGCAGGAGGGGACGACTTCTGGGGGTCAATGGTACCACGGCTTCATGCCAGAACTGAATGGAAATGTTAACCAGCCGTAAAGTTCATTATCAGGTAGCTGGGAGGCCAATCAGAAGCCACATTTTGAGGCTTCACTGTAAGAAAGAGTAGAGAGAAACTGTGAACATTAAACACGAAGATTCCAAAACCATCAGACACAACAGAAACTGGGCTGTGATTAGATTATGCATGCAACCAGCTCATATTCGTAGAACTTTCTGAAAATTGAAATAACAGCTTCACCAAGAGAATATTCAGATAAAAAGAGTTAATCATACTGATAATGAAGAAATTTTAAATATCAACCTATCGTCCCACCTACAGTATCTTCATCAGGTTACCGAACATCCTCAGCAAATAAAACCGTCCTCGCTCTCATGGTCTGAAGAAATACTTGACTCCCTGCTCAGCTGCTGATCACTGGACTCCACACACGGAGACGGAACAGGCCTGGGTGGGGTTCCCATCCATCTGCCTGACGGCCTGTCTCTTCTCATTCTTTCCACTACTCTCTCTCTCATCTCCTCTCTCTCTCTATGTCTTTTCTGCTCTCTCGCCCTCATTGATTTTCTTCTCCACAGCTCAGCCTCATTTACTTGTCTCCAAATATGAATTATTTACAGACCATTACATCACTGCATTTCAATTCATAGTCCGGTTGGCGATATGCTGAATATTCACAATTTACCCATGAGTTTGTGGACATATTATAGTTGATGTCATGATGATTTTGGGTATTGGATTTTTTTTTTCACCATTAACTTAATATGTGTTATTCTTACAGTGTAACATACAGACATATATACTCCACACATAATATCTCATCAGGTTTCAGAGATGTGTACCTAAAAAGGTATAAAAGTGAAAATTTGACCTTGACCTAGTTTTTCAATGTCAAGGTTGTGATCTAATTTTCATCCCCTTGCCTCCCTGAATATAACGCCTTTTGTTTCGTCTTTCCATCTTATCCGGTTCCTGAGATATGTGCAAAAAAAAGTACAAAAGTTGAAATTTAACCTTGACTTAGTTTTCTCAAGGTCAAGGTCATCAGTTCATTTTCATCCCCTTTGCTGCCCGAGTACTGTGCTTTTTGTTTCATCTTTTTATCTGCAACAGGAACGGACAGACGAACACACGAACACAATTACATCAGTGCTTTGAAGCGGGATGTAATGAAAGCAGTTTGTTAATGTGAGTCATAATAGAAATGAAGTCATATATTTTACAATGGCAGTGCACATTACAGTATTAATGACTAAAACAGACCTCTTTTTTTTTTCCCCATGACATCATCAACCTGCGGCTACAGCTCTGACCTAACTGAGCTGCATCATCAGCGTATAGTTACTCATTGAGTTTCCCACTAAAATCCTGCTGATTCACAGGAGCTGTCAGACCATGAGGCACACATCTGATGGGAATAGAGCTTAACTTTTCATGTTACACATTAAAGATGTCAGAGGAGTTTTAAGTGTATTCTAGGATAAGATAAGAGAAACCTTTTAATAGTCCCACAGTGGGGAGATTTGTAAGGAAGGTCAACTCATTATTATGGGTAGTATTCAATGAAATAACCAAAGACATAATTTTTATTCTTATCAATACTTTCTCTCTCAAATAAAAATACATATAACAACGAAAATTTAGTTAGCATTCACTCACTGCCATGTTGCTGTGTAGTCACTTGAGGTCTTTGTTTATTTTTTTAAAAATTGGAGTTTTGTAGTAAAATAACACTGAAACATTCTGTTAATGTACAGTGTGTGTACAGGGATTTCATTAGAAGCTAAAGTGGAGATTACTGTTTAAAAGACAATAAACAGCATAATTTCTGATTCAGGACTGTGGGATCATTTGTTTTTGGTTGCATTTTATAACACACTTTAAAAGAAGTCTCCAACTTATTTTCTTTAGGAGAATGCTGTAGTTCCTTTTTGTTTTTTGGGGAGCCCTAGAAAAGTTTTTTGAACAAAGAAATTTCACCTGAATTACACTGGCAAGAGGAAAGGAGATAAAGGATGCATTTTCTTGTTTTTTTTCTAATCCTCCCTCCAGTCTGTCGGGCCGCTAAATATTGTGCAACCATCAACACTCAAAAACCTTTCATGCAAATTATTACTCGAAGTTACATTCACATTTATACAAGTATGTTTACATGTACTGAATTTATATTTTTACATCCCGTGAAGCGGTGATGTATTGTAATATTCAGTGTTTGTGTGTTTGTCCACCAAATATCTTCACAATCGTTGCAGATAGAAGGATGAAACAAGAAGCACATGACTCAGGCAGCAAAGGGGATGAAGATGAGATGACCTTGACCTTGAGAAAACTAGGTCAAGGTCAAATTTCAATTTTTGTACATTTTTTTAGCATATATCTCAGGAACCAGACAAGATAGAAAGACAAAAAAAAGACTTTATATTCAGGGAGGCATGGGGATGAAAATTAGATCACAACTTTGACCTTGAAAAACTAGGTCAAGGTTTCACTTTTATACCTTTTTAGGTTCACATCTCGGGATGCTGCAGTCTCTGACTGTCTTGTTCTGAATATGTTTTTCTTGCCAGGTGTCGACAACCCTTCAGATGACTAGTCGTCCTCAGCCGCTTAGCTTATGTTGAACTTCTGACGCTTTATCCGAAGACGCGGAGACGAGCTGTGTTCGGGCGCCTTCATGCTCCGCTGCTCCGGTCAGGATCTCAGCCCAGAGGTGAAGCCACGGTCAGCCTCCCGGCCCCTGCATTCAGCTGCTACCTCACCAACAACTGCTGTTAATCTGTTTCTAACCTGTAAACTGTTGACCATTACGAGTGAAACCCACTACATCCACCAGTCCCTCCCTGCTGTCACCAGCTGATTTCATCAGGGCGCTCGTTAGCTCGCAGCTAACGGTAGCCTCCGTCCATCCTTCACCAACGTCACTCTGATACCGACTAAAACTGTGACCCAGTGACGTCATAACCATCACGCATCCCTGGATCAATACTGGAGTCGTCTTGTGGGAACAATTGTTCCATTAACAAGCCGTAAAACATAAACAGGGACTCACCTTACTGTGTTTACCAGTAAGTCATTTTGACGGTCCGTCAAAGATAAACTCCCTGAAGGAAACGGAGGCCCCAGAAGGAAGGTTCCGCGTCACATCGACACACTCGACTGCACATATCACGCGGTACACTACCGTGTGTTAATAATTTAAAAAATGAGCCCACTTAATGCAGGTCTATAAAATCCATTTATTTTTGACTACACATACAAAATAAGGAAAGAGAAAGAAGCTTGTAAATTAGACTGAACTCAGAGAACACGTACCCCCCCATAGAAAATCTCATGATAGTTTGACCGTCATATTATGACATACAGTATTGACAATAAAAACTTTTGATATGATTTTCAATACCATTATTAGTGCGTCATCTAACCACCCATCCATCATCTTGTAGACGAACCACTTATCAGCCTTGTGGGTCAGTCCATCCATCCATCCATCCATCCATCCATCCATCCATCCATCCATCCATCCATCCATCCATCCATCTTCCACCGCTTATCCATAGTCAGGTCGCGGGGGCAGCAGCTTCAACAGGGAGCCCCAAACTTCCCTTTCCCCGGCCACATCCACCAGCTCTGACTGGGGGATCCCAAGGCGTTCCCAGGCCAGTGTTGAGATATAATCCCTCCACCTGGTCCTGGGTCTGCCCCGAGGTCTCCTCCTAGCTGGATGTGCCAGAAACACCTCCCTAGGGAGGCGTCCCAGAGGCATCCGCACCAGATGCCCAAACCACCTCAGCTGACTCCTTTCCACGTGAAGGAGCAGTGACTCTACTCTGAGCCCCTCGCGAACAGCAGTGTTTCCGCCTGAGAAAGCCCATTTCAGCCTCTTGTATCCGCGATCTCATTCTTTTGGTCATGACCCATCGCTCATATGGTCATGGGTCAGTACGGAAACTCAATATTTCACGAATGTAATGTCATACATGTAAAATGTGTTGTACAACTTAATTAGCACAGATTCCGCTCTTTATTATTATTAGTTATCTCATATTATGTACAATGTAGCCGCAAGAGGACACAAGCCAATCCCAAGCCCGGATAAATACAGAGGGTTGCGTCAGGAAGGGCATCCGGCGTAAAACTTTTGCCACATCAAACATGCGAATCAAACCTTTGACTGCCATACCAGATCGGTCGAGGCCCGGGTTAAGAACGACCGCCATCGGCGCTGTTGACCTACAGGGTGCCGGTGGAAATTGGATTACTGTTGGTTGAAGAAGGAGAGGAGGAAAGTGTGTTCATAGGAAGAGAGAGAAGAGGAACGTCAAGAGTATAGGACTGAGAGTAGGGACATTGAATGTTGGAACTATGACAGGAAAAGGTAGAGAGTTGGTTGACATGATGCAGAGGAGGAAGGTAGACATACTGTGTGTCCAGGAGACCAGGTGGAAAGGTAGCAAGGCTAGAAGTTTAGGAGCAGGGTTCAAGTTGTTCTATCATGGTGTAGATGGGAAGAGAAATGGAGTAGGAGTTATCTTGAAGGAGGAGTTTGTTAGGAATGTCCTGGAGGTAAAAAGAGTGTCAGATAGAGTGATGAGTCTGAAGCTAGAAATAGAAGGTGTGATGTTCAATGTTGTTAGCGGGTATGCTCCACAGGTAGGATGTGAGCTGGAGGAGAAGGAGATATTCTGGTCGGACTTTGATGAAGTGATGCAGAGCATACCTAGAAGAGAGAGAGTTGTCATACAGAGAAAGAGGTTAGCTAAGAAGAAGTGATTTTTGATTTTTGCAAAAACACTTTAATCACATTCAAACATTTTGCAATTTTACATTAGATGAAGCACTAAAGTGCCTCAGAAGATTTTTTTCAAAAAAAAAAAACTTCAATCACATTTAACATTTAGAACATTTAGAACATTTAGAACATTTAGAACATTTTACAATTTTTCATTAGATGACACTTCAAAAACACTAAACACTCAAAAACATTAAACACCAAGAAACAAAGGGAAATACAATATAAAAATTAGTACATTATAACAGGAAGTTTGCAAAAGTGAGGTGGTCATCAACTAAAGTGCATAGGACATTTTTGTAACACCAGATGTTCCTAAAGTTATTCAGGTCTTTTGTCAATTTATAGAAACCAAATTCTAGTTTTAAGCGACATCTGATGTTACAGCAGAAAACAGGAGCTGCTTCTGGAACAGTCTTGTTTTCAGTTCTCGTCTTCCTGGTCACAGAAATTGAAGTGAGACACTGAGAGGACTGAGGAGAGTAGACAGGAGTACAGGGAGATGCAGCGTAAGGTGAAGGTAGAGGTAGCAAAGGCCAAACAAGAAGCTTATGATGACTTGTATGCTAGGTTGGACAGTAAGGAGGGAGAGACTGATCTATACCGGTTGGCAAGACAGAGAGATAGAGATGGGAAGGACGTGCAGCAGGTTAGGGTGATTAAGGATAGGGATGGAAGTCTATTGACAGGTGCCAGTAGTGTGATGGGAAGATGGAAAGAGTACTTTGAAGAGTTGATGAACGTGGAAAATGAGAGAGAACAAAGACTAGAAGAGGTGACTGTTGTGGACCAGGATGTAGCAAAGATCAGTCAGGATGAAGTGAGGAGGGCATTGAAGAGGATGAAGAGTGGAAAGGCAGTCGGTACTGATGATATACCTGTAGAGGTATGGAAGTGTCTAGGAGAGGTGGCAGTAGAGTTTCTGACTGGGTTGTTCAACAGGATCTTAGATAGTGAGAAGATGCCTGAGGAATGGAGGAGAAGTGTGCTGGTGCCCATTTTTAAGAACAAGGGAGATGTGCAGAGTTGTGGCAACTACAGAGGAATAAAGCTGATGAGCCATACAATGAAGTTATGGGAGAGAGTAGTGGAAGCTAGACTAAGAGCAGAAGTGAACATTTGTGAGCAGCAGTATGGTTTCATGCCAAAAAAAGAGTACTACAGATGCAGTATTTGCTTTGAGGATGTTGATAGAGAAGTACAGAGAAGGCCAGAGGGAGCTGCATTGTGTTTTTGTAGATCTGGAGAAAGCTGATGACAGGGTGTCCAGAGAGGAACTGTGGTATTGTATGAGGAAGTCTGGAGTGGCAGAGAAGAATGTTAGAGCGGTGCAGGACATGTATGAGAAATGTAAGACAGTGGTGAGGTGTGTGTAGGTGTGACAGAGGAGTTCAAGGTGGAGGTGGGACTGGCAGGATGGAACGGGTGGAGGAAAGTGTCAGGTGTGATGTGTGATAGAAGAGTTTCAGCTACCAGCGATGTTGTTTGGTCTAGAGACAGTGTCCCTGAGGAAAAGACAGGAGACAGAGCTGGAGGTAGCAGAGATGAAGATGCTGAGGTTCTCTCTGGGAGTGACCAGGATGGATAGGATCAGGAATGAGTCCATCAGAGGGACAGCACATGTTAGAGGTTCTGGAGATAAAGTCAGGGAGGCCAGACTGAGATGGTTTGGACATGTCCAGAGGAGAGATAGTGAATATATTGGTAGAAGGATGCTGAGTTCTGAACTGCCAGGCAGGAGGCCTAGAGGAAGACCAAAGAGGAGGTTTATGGATGTAGTGAAAGAGGACATGAAGGTAGTTGGTGTGAGAGAAGAGGATGAGAAGACAGGGTTAGATGGAGGACACTGATTGGCTGTGGAGACCCCTGAAGGGAGAAGCCGAAAGGAGAAGAAGAAGATCTCATATTATGTACATATTTTGGGATCTTCAGATCTGCAATATTACTTCAGTCTTCATACACTGATGTGTTGTAGGTTCCTATGGTGATGTAATTGTGTAATTTATGTTCAAGCATTATCAATGAATTGATTCAAAATCTTGTAACTGTCCTAAACCTTCCATTGTAATGAATGTAATGATCCAATCACAAATTAACAGCCATCCCCACTGTTCAATTAATACTGAGGAAATGTCATTTTGTTACTGTTATATAATAGTAAAGCACAACGTTTAAAAAGTAGTATTTAATAGTATTTTTATTTGAATGTCATGGTTCCCATATTTACATGACAGTTACATCACATATCCAGAGAGTATTACTATCATTGCAGTCTATACTTCAAATGGCATGCAAACGCTTCACCCCACATGATGTATAGTTTTAACTAATCTAATGAGTTTTACACATTTTTGTAACTCCCTTCTGTGTCTCTCAAGGGGATATTTTTATTTCACCGAAATGGAATTAAAATCCAGAAAAGGCATAATGAACACGACAGTTGAAAACAGGAGGTAATGCATGTATTTTGATTTTTCAATGACGGTTGTGACACAGATGAATCTGATCACAACAGAAACTGGGCTCCAGAGTGAAGGAGAAACTAGGAGTATCATGTAGTCGTGTAGTTTAATTCTAGTGGGCTGATTGAAGCTGCCACAGCCTTTAATATCAGGGTCTTCTTCCTGAGAAAAATATATTTGAAGAGTGAAAGTGCGATCTTCCAGCCTGTATTTCAACAAGGGTTAAATTCATACGTGATGCCTCCAAGGGACCTTTAAAATATGAAAAACATGTATTTATGAGTAAATACTGGCTACCTAAAATATCTTATATGTGCATGCACGAAATATCACCAGCATTAGAGGGCCAGGAGGTGTTGAACGTAACTTCCCCTTTGTAACTTCCCCTTTGTAACTTCCCCTGTCAAGGGGAAGTTACACAATAAAAAAAATCATCACTTTCTTTGTTTTATTTTGTCTATTTTTATAAAGAAAATATTTTGAATATTTTAAAACATTTCAGGTTTAATGTTGTTTTTCCATAATTTATGGTTTCATTAACGATAAGCAGTGCAGAAAAGAACATTAACACAGGTTTAGGACCTTGGATGAATTTATTTACTACTATAATACATATACAATTACTTCACAATAATACCAATGGAGTGAGAAATTTTACACCACAAAAAAATCTTTCTGTTAAACTTTTCTCAATATTTATATTGATAAAGGGGTCAATCTGATTATTTCCAGTGTCAGCATGAATTGTAGATAATCAGTAGCTCCAATAAATTATCATCAGCTTTCAAAGGTCAATTTAAGAAAAACTACATTGGCTCCTTTTCTCAGCTTTTCTCTCGATGGCTTTAGCCCAAAGTGACAGACAGGAGACCATCATAGTGGTAAAGGAGCTGCAGGATAATAGTTCTACAGGTCTCAAGAGTAAATTGATAGATTTCAAAGATTGTTTTCATTTCTGTTTTTCAGAACATTTTTAGTAAAAACATTTTTTAAAAATTTGATTCCATTAACGTTTAGCTTTTGTAATTTGATTTGCCAGAATTTAAAAAAAGACATGAATGGAAGTCCAGGTATGAGGCCGTGACTCATTATCTTTATAGCGCTGTAGCTCCATCTGGGCCTTAGACACCCTTTTACGCTAAGTGCCTGCGCCTGAATATAAGGACTGATGCTACAAATAAGAATCAACTTTAGGAATAAGGCCATCTCTGTCCACGAAGCTCCATCATTTCCCATCTAACAGCAATCTCCCGTCCCCCCTCCCTCGGCTCATGCACTCAGGTCTCGCTCTGTTTTGTCAGTCTTTCCTTTTTCCTTCTTTATTTTGATCATACCATCTTCTAGTGATGACTAAATTATGATTAGATTTAAGGATGCGTGGGGCTTTCATCTGTCTAGTACGTTGTTTAATACTGGCCCCCTCCAACCCCTCTCGAACCGCCACCGTCCCCCCCAAACACACACAACACAATGGCCTCAGCTCTCTGACTCGCTATTGAAGAGCAGAGTGGCTGTTTGGTCCCCATGGAAACAACATGTGTATATGTGTGTGTGTTCAGTAAATGTTTCCCTCTTGCTGAGATTAAGTTGGATTTACACACATAAAAAACACAGGTACACTTTTTAATATGCAAACACTCTGATAGAACACCTCCCTCAGTGCTACCAACGAATGTATTTAAAACATGAGAAAAAATGCAACTTTTATTATTACTAAAAGGATAGATTTATGTTTTAAATGAATACATATAGATGTGAAAATTGAAACAGGTAATTTTTCCTTATCAGTTTTAACTGTTTACAATGATTTGCACATCAGTGATGGGATCGTAAATGTGAAAACTAAGAAACATGACAAAAATGATGTTCCAAACACAACACCCCAGATTTAGTTCTAACCCTCACTCTGTTCAGTCAAACTACTCAGACTCAAGTCGTATCACTCCAGAACATTAAACAGACTCTGGTGTGTAACATTTATTGGGTTCTGCTTTGAGACACAGTGCATTAAATGGTTTTGAAGCTGTGAAGGTGGAGCAATCACCTACCTGTAATCCAACATTTGAGAAATGGAGTTGTAAACTCTGAGATAGCCAGAGGGACAAAGGGCAAAATACCAACGTGTTCACAATGGGCCCTTTGTGGCAGTCGGTCTACAATGGACATAAAATGGACAAACCATGCCAGTGCAGGATTATGTCCCTAATTTGAATGTCATGTTAATTTCTTTTACAAGAATTATTGTTCTTTTTATGGTACAGTGCAGAAACTTAGGACAACAGAAGATGATAAAGAAGAAGAAATTGCCCTGTTTGTAGGAAAGTTTCAGCGTCGGCGTCGGCTCGTAGCGTGGGCACAATCGTGCTTCATTTGAGATCATTATAATTAGGGAGGACACCTGTTTGTGTGTGTGTGTGTGTGTGTGTGTGTGTGTGTGTGTGTGTGTGTGTGTGTGTGTGTGTGTGTGTGTGTGTGTATCTGATGTGTTCTGATTGGCACACTACTCGATACACAACCAAAATGTGTGTGTGTGTGTGTGTGTGTGTGTGTGTGTGTGTGTGTGTGTGTGTGTGTGTGTGTGTGTGTGTGTGTGTGTGTGTGTGTGTGTGTGTGTGTGTGTGTGTGTGTGTGTGTGTGTGTGTGTGTGTGTGTGTGTGTGTGTGTGTGTGTGTGTGTTAGTCCTGGCCCAGCGTGTCTCTTTTACACCTAATGATGGCAGCCTCTCGCTGGCGGCCATCTCTTTTTCCAGACCAAATCCAATTACGGTGAACAATAGCAGCCGGCTCCAGGCTCAGGACTCCATCAGCTCCTGAGCGCCGCTGCTCTCTGCTCCACGACTCCTGCTGGACCGCCAGGACCACAGGGGCAAAACAGCACACCTGTAAACACATGGTTATGTGCAAAAGGAAACGAGCAACTATCAAGAAGGAACACAATCAAACAAAACATAAAAATGTGCAACAAATCTGTACAAGGATCCCATAATTGTATAATTGTGAAAAGGAACATATAACAGAGCGGCCAACACAATAGATTAGCATGAAGCTAGATTGCCTGATTAGTTTCACTGAGTATCAGACTCCAGTGTTACCTAATTATTTCTGGATTGCTATTATTGACTACGAGCTGCTAGACATTCAAAAGTCTATATTATTTTTTTATCTGATGATGCTTTTGTTAAATGTAATAATGTGATTCTGTTATCCTTTAAATCCGTGCCATATTTATTAAACCAGAGGATTCTTTTGCTTACTGGACAATACTGCAGGCTCACCCCAAGAAACACTAGACTGCTTTGCCTTTTGCGGACTAATTTCTTTTTACAAATACTGGAGGATTAGACTGGATAAAATGTCTCAGATAAACACTGAGAATACGAGCTGGGGGTGTGTTTCACTCAAATAAATAGAAATGTCTGTAACATTGACAAAGTTGAGTGAGAAAGAGTAGGCTCTGGAATTAGAAGTAATGATTGAGTTTTATTTTAGGAGTTTGTGTTATTAGTATAGTAATTACGTCATTTTAACATGGCACAGAGATTGCAATTAAATACATTATATTAAGTATTTATCAAACAATATTTTTAATTCCTATTCTTTCGGCATGAAAACGTCTTTTACGGCACTACATGCGTTGTGGTGATTGGCTCCATCTGGTGGCAGAAATATGAACAACGGCCATTTATTGTAGCGCTAGAACAAATTCAGGAATCCGCATTAATTTTACAAGAATCCGCAATGCAACACCAACCAGCACCAGACATGAATCACAGAATACCGTGTTGGTGTAGAATAAATCAGAATTAAACATATATCATATTAAAATATTTACGTATATACAGTATTTCCTTCTACATGGAGAGGAAGGATATGTACTGTAGTTGGTTTCTGTCTTATTTTGAAGGCAACAACCGGATGTTTACGAGTGTGTGACGTCATCTTGCTCCTACCGGCAAACGCAACATGGCGAACGCAGGCGGTGTGACAGTGGGCAGAGGAGATATGGAGGCATACAGTGAATATGCTCCTCAAGCTAACGTTAAGGGAGACGCAGAGATAGACAGACGCTTGGTACGTATCTGTTTACGCGCTGACGACCTCAGTGGACCCAAACCGACCCGTCGGAGGGTCGTTCTAGTTCTGAAGGACGTAACGTCAACCCCGGTGACCGCTCACGTGACACGTTAGTTAGCTGATTGGTTCAGGTGTCCTCGTTTAACGAATTTAGCCATCCAAATGCTACTTTTTCCTCTCGTTCATAACGTTTGTTTCACCGAGCCTGACATTGGTAGATTAGTAACTTACTCCTTAAATTGGCCAATTTCTGGCGACAAAGTCTGAACTTTTTACCGCACTTAACAATAGCTGTATAATAATGTAAAAGCTAGCTTTATTCCGTTGAGATTAGCTCTATTCTGGTGAGATGGTTTTCTCCGACAGGCCGTGAAGGGCTCACTGTGCGCTGTTAGACCTGTTTACGGACTGGTGTTACACAGTCAGCCTTCCGTCGATCTCTACCCGGAACTTTTATTGTGGTCGAGGTGGATAGTCAATAATCAGACAAACGTTATAAAAACTCATTTGTGATTTAACATGATCAGTAATAATCAAAATAAAACTAAGTGTTGTGCAAAGCCTTTGTTGTGTAAGCCTGAATCTCCATCTGGTATTGAAACATCTCATGGCTGTTGTGTGTTGACTGTTTTGCTCTGATGATAGGGGGGCACACTGGTCGCAGTGGGTCTTGGAGTGGCTGCTGCTGGTTTTGCAGGTAAGAGAAGTTTGACACAAGATCAGTCATGTTTATGACATTGTTATTTTTCTTTTTCAATTTATCCGCACCTAGACATGTTCCCAAAGTTTATCCTTTGCCTGCTTGTCATTAATCTCAGGTTTATTTTGTTTTACTATGGTGAATTCACAGGCCGCTATGCATTCCAGCTGTGGAAGCCTCTTGGACAAGTCTTCTCTGACACCGTCAAGAAGATGCCCACATCGGTGAGTCCGAAATGTCTGCTATGACATTCACGTACAATTCAATTTTGATAAATGTTACACAGGTAGTCCTCATCCTAAGAACAAAATTGGTTCCAAGATACTGTTCATAAGCTGATGTGTTCATAAGTTGTTATTAACTTTCGGAAAATGTTTGTATCTTGAGGACTACCTTTACTGATTTTCAGTTGTTTGCTATATTTGCATAAGACATGTCACATTTTTATTATATAGATTATAGATATATATAGCACCTCTTAATTAAATGTATATAGCACCTCTTAATTAAATGAGTCCATATTTTTAGCTCTTAAACTTGTGCTGCATATTCATTAGTAGGTTTGGTGTGGATATTAATATGTATTCAGAGCAAAGCCTGTAAGTGCATCATTAAATGAGTAAAACTAAAGTTAAATCATGACTTATAACTATTACTGGGTGTTAATGCACAGTAAAAAGTCATCAATGTCATGTTTTTTCTGAAGGCTTAAGCCAGAAACACAATCTGCAGCCTGTTTCCTGACAGCTGTTGAGTTCAGTTCTCATCTTTTGGTCTTTATGTTGTACTCAAGATAAATGTTTTTTTTGTACACCCCATGGAGAACCAGAGGAACCCCAGGTTGGACTCCACTCCTGTTCACATTGATGTTTTCTGTGTACATAAAGAACTCAATGCTCCATCCTTCTCCATCACCTTCAGGCTTTCTCTTCATATTACAAAGGAGGGTTTGAGCAGAAGATGTCCAAACGAGAGGCTAGCCTCATTCTGGGCATCAGGTAACAGTAATGCTATCTGTTACATTACAATTACATTATTCCAGAGTGACTCTCACATCAATATATTAATTTATTTCTGTGTAGCCCAGTCAGCATGAAGGCAAAGGTACGCGAGGCCCACCGGAGGATCATGGTCCTGAACCACCCAGATAAAGGTGAGCTGAGACTCTGTCGGTTAAAGACGAAAGGGAGACGATAGTACAGAAATCAAGATGGTTGTAAATGTGGAACAGATGTGTATGTTTAGTAAATACTGTCACAGATGATTGGCCTTCCATTCACTATTTTCACAAAAACCATGTCACACACAGTCACTCATTCTTGACCCAGAACCAGATTTTCATCCAGGTCCAGCTCCAGAATATTTCATTGTTGTTCACTGAAGGCTGGGGGCAGTTCAAATATATTTCCTACTGATTTATAACTGCTCTCAAATGGGACAAAAGCCAGCGTCACTGACACTGGCATAGAAGAATCCCGCGGCCACACCTTTTATAGACGTCACACAACTACGTCACAGAACAAAACCGACTGAAATGACCATCATTTATGACACCACAGCTAGAGAAATGAAATACAGACATACACTAACACAATACTAGATGTTGATCACCTCTATCAGGTATAAAACAGACTATTTTCCAGCAGGGACACAAGTCTCTTTGTGTATTTCCACTACAATCACACAGCTGCACAAGTGCACCCCATTATTTACACACATTGGAGAAGAGCAAGATTTTTTATTTATTTTTTAGTATATTTGATATTTAATTTCATTATGATTGATTTGATATAAATAAAATTAAATTACAAGAACATTAAATCTAAAAACTTGAATAAATGAAATGTTTGTACAGTCAAACCTCAGTTTTCGAACATTATCCGTTCTAGAAGGCTGTTCGAAAAGCGATTTGTTCAAAATCCGAAACTATTTTTCCTATTATAATTAATGTAAATAATTTTAATCCGTTCCAAGTCTAAAAGACAACTTTTTCTAAGTTTTTTAAAACTATTTTACACCATAAACTTCACTGTATACCGTTTACCATAAATAAAAAAGGGTAGAAATAGACACTGTGTTTTATTTTAATTTGCTAAAAACAGTAGATCCTTTAGCCACATCACTTGCTTTAAGCTGGTCTTTATTTTTTAGGATGGTGCTTATCGTCGATTTCGCCATCCCGAACTCCTTAGCCAACACAGACACACACCTGATTCATATTTTGTTGTTAATTCTTTTTTAAATTCAATAGTTTTGCGCACTACTTTCCTCTTTTCTTCACCAGCTTTACCACCTGCACTTGCTTTCTTTGGACCCATGATTAGGGGCTAGTACATGATGCAAAACTTTAAAAAAACGTCAGATTTGCGTGAATAACAACGAACAGGTCTGCTCCGAACGAACTTTGAACACGAATGCGCTGCGGAGGAAGCATCCTGGACTTTCCAGTTCGCTTGGCTCCCGAGTGAGTCGCTGTGACTGAGCGGTAGAGACCGCTCCGTCCATCTCCGTTCCGCGCGCCTCTCTCCCTCGCCAAGGAGAGCGGCCGCACGGGTTCGCTGGGCTTCTTTCGGTTTGGTCGAGAGCCGAATTTTTGGTCGAGTTCTGAGACGTAAAATTCTCGAATTTTCTGGTCGAAAACCGATTTGGTCGAGAACAGAAATGTTCGATAACCGAGGTTTGACTGTACTCACCGAAACAGATGTTCAAACGGCTGATTTAAACACAAAATCCATTCCTCAAGAACACTCCACTAGCTAGAACAGGTTAGCTACTTCTGGTTAGCTAGTTCAGTTTAGCTAATTGAGGTGGGCTAGAACAGGTTAGCTAGAACAGGTTAGCTAGAACAGGTTAGCTCCTTCAGGGATCAGACCCTCGTCTCACTAGAGCTTCTCTTCAAATGTGCGTCTGTATAGCCCCGCCTTCTCAGAGTGAGTATCCAATCAGAGGACACATACATGTCAGGTGAACGTGAAGCCAGCTAGAAGGACCTAGTGTCGCCAACTCGTGATCTGATTGGCTATCACATCTGTCTATTAACTACAGTATATGTTCCTGTTCACTCTCAGTGCAGGGAGACCTGCATTCTAGATTCTGAAGGTCCTGGGCAGATTTCATTCAACCTGGTAACACAAGCTAGCTGAATTCTGATTGGATAAAACCTCTTACCTAAAAATAGAACACTGACCCAGTGTTGGCCTATGTCATATTATATCCAAATGTATAATTATATATTTATACATAAATTTTAGTATATTTACTGAAGGAAAATGCATTAAAATATAATTAACTTTTATCACATGATTTCTGCTTATGTTAGACCAGCAGAGAAGGCCTTGCTGGCCGTGACCACCCACCAATGCATTCTACAGGAATCAGAATAAATCACCACTGTGGGTTTTATTTGTTGTCTGTGTGTCTGCAGGAGGGTCACCGTATCTCGCTGCCAAGATCAACGAAGCCAAAGACCTTTTGGACAAGGAGGCCCGGCGGTGACCTGCGCTCTTCACCCAAACTAAAGATCGTCATCACCTTACAGTGACTCTGACCTTAATTTAAACACCTTGACTTCTGGAGGGCAAAAAACCAACAAGTTTCTGGACTAGAAATCCTCAGTATTGTGAAGATTTAAACCTGTATGTCAACAGAGCCGCAACAGGTTTTATAACTGACAGCAAGGTTAAAGCTGTGGTTCCTCTTCAGTGAGACAGAGCTCAGAAAAGTGAGCCTGAAGGGTTCTTTATTTGTGGTATAAAGTTGTAACGCATCTATATATGAGGATATACTATATTATGTGGCCATCTGACTTTTAGAAACAATAATAGTTAAGGTTTCCATATTTGGAAAGTTTTTATTTTTTATTTAAAAAGATTTAAGTTTGACTGAAACATGCTGTTATTTTCAGTTGTGGGATAAAATAAAAGTTTGCCTCCAACAGCACCTTCAAATCACTTGTTTATTTAAAAGAGGATGTCATTGGAATTAAAGGATAAAACAAGATGCATCATTTAGCAGTTACATGTAACAACAGCAGCCATCATTGGTCAAAACCAACCAATTACATCAAGCTTGCTTGTAAAACGGAAATCTGTCGGTTCTGACGTCGTGTCGGCAAAAAGTCGGTCTCAGAGCTGCAGCCACGTCACCAGACGAGCAGCTCGGGTCTGATCTCCACTGTCTTGGTCCACGTGTTGAAGGACGTTCACCATCAGTTAATGTTATGAAACCAGTTCATCTTTATTCCACTTTGGTATTTGCTGGTCTAATCCTATAATAGGGGTCAAATCTGGATATTTTATTGTAATTATTATCCATTATTCATGCTCAGAAGTTCTTATTGTCTCCTTAAGAATGTGTGCACCCCAGAATCCTGAAGCTGAAGTTTCAAGTAGAAGACTTCAGAGTGTTTTTACAATGAAATGCAATGGAATGTGCGCTTAAACCGGAGCATAAATTACCGCACTGAGCAAGCACTTGAATTTTATATACGTTTCTGCTGAGTTAGCGCCCCTTTATTTAACATTGTCCTCTGATAACAGGCAGGAACTAAGATAACATGTTCATCGCTGCTTTGTTTCAGTCACAGTTTGGCTGTTTGGACCCATAAAGGAACTGATGTGTAACATTTAGTGGGAATATTGGAGAGATGATCATCGGTAATAGAGATAGCACCATGGAAGCTTTGTCTTTAAGGAATGAGTGGCTCGCTTGGAAGCAAAGGAGTTAAGAGAAGTCCAACCCAAACTATTTAACAGTTGATGATCATCATCATCAAAATGAGCATCCAGACATTCGAATATTAATTATTCCAGTAAATATTTCCAGTATTTCACATTTGTGACCAAATGAATCACATTTGGAAGGAAATCTGTTGAATGGCTGACCAGTAGGGGACGCTGTTCTCCCAGAGGAAGAAGAGGCAAAGCTGTCACAGTTTCTGCAGAACGTGTTGATCCTCATTCGGGGAGGATAAGCACTGAGGCTGATGGGAAGTGTAGTCTGTAAAGAAAATTCAGGAAAAACGACCTGCTGCAGTCAAACAGGCACGACCAAATTAGAGCCTTCCTCATCTTCAGTTGAGGTTTTGGTTTAAATCCGTCAGCTGCCCTTCTACTCGATGTGACGTCATCAGCAATCCATTAGCAGCCCTGCATCGCTGTCTGCAAGTCTTCATCCTGCTGCCCCGCCTCCTCCTCCTCCTCCTCCTCTTTCTCACTCAGTTCCTCTCCAATCACATCCAGCCTCGACACCTCCTGCCCGTTCAGCACGTCCTCCACCTCTTCTTCCTCCTCCTCATCGTCATCATCATTATTGTGAAGTCCTGGCTCTTGCAGCTGTAGGCGCTGCTCCTCCACCAGCAGGAGGCGCTCTTTGACAGCTTCTGCTGCTGCTGCCGTTTCAGTGGGGCTCCCAAAAAACTGTTCGGTCCTGAAACGACATCAGTTTGAGTTAGAAGCCTGAAACGTGTCGACAGTCAATTTATGGGGTTTGAAGTCTAGGTTCAGAAGCTGCTGTGATCAATATTTCTAGATTTATAGGGGTGCAAATTCATTTTCACCGAGGGCAACATCAGCATAAGGGCCAGATGTAACTAATAAATGTAAGTAAATGTAACTCAGTGTAATGTAACTAAATGTAACTACTCCTTAATGTAACTAATAAATGTAACTAAATGTAACTCAGTGTAATGTAACTAAATGTAACTACTCCTTAATGTTAAATAACTGAATTTCTGACTGATTCTAGTTCCAAACATTACAGTTAGACAGAAAAAACATGTTTGTTTCTCTGTTCTAACATAAATCCTTTTCATTTGTCAGGTTATTAAACCCACAGAACTCCATCAATCAAGGATCAAACTATCAATCAATAAAGAAAAATAACATCAGACACAAGTTATGACATTAACTTTGTTCACAACATTTTTGTCAGAGTTAAAATGGGCTGAACTACTGCATTGTGGGAAATGTAGTTTTTGGTCAAAGCACAGTTTTTGACGTTATTTTTAGACACCCTCACCTTTTATGCTCTCGCGGGCCACAGAAAATGATGTGGAGGGCCACATTTGGCCCCCAGGCCTTGAGTTTGACACGTGGTCTAGTCTACATTTATCAGGGTGTCTACTTAAAATCCCTTACAGAACGTAATCGTTTCGTGGGGTAACCACAGCGCTCCTGGGACTGTTGACTCTGATAGTTTTCGCCTCACGATCCACTAATTTAAGATGCAGGAAGCAGCTTTTACCAGGTGTAATATATCTCAATATCCAGCTACGCTACCTGCTCAGCACCGCAACAGATGATGACACAGACACTACGTCACTACGTCACTACGACATCATCTGTTTTCTCACAAGCTGGTTGGGACCAAAAAAGTTCAAAGGTGGTGATATCAGACTGGACGGTTTAGAAAGTGTTATATACAGTAACACCTCGAAACATCGTTGCTCTGTCCTTATTTGCATCCAACATACAGCAAAAATGCGACATACGAGCTGTGCTTCACGACACCACCAGTAGGGGGCGGATGGATCCAACATCAGCTGAGACCGGACACGGGATGGGGGACACGGGTTCAAGACCCGTGTTGGGCAAAAAAAGTTCGGAGTGTGAACTGGCAAAGAGAGGTGTGAGTTCACCTCCTGAGCACTGCCGAGGCGCCCTTGAGCAAGGCAGCGTCCCCTTTATAAGCTGCTCATTGGGTGCACCACGAAGTCAATGCCCGCTGCTCTACCCCTCCATTACCTGCATGCTCACAGGGCCCCTGTGTGTGTGTGTGTGTGTGTGTGTGTGTGTGTGTGTGTGTGTGTGTTCACATACCCATCAGGGAAGATGACAGGTGTGGTCAGTCTGTCCAGCAGAGTTTTCCCCGTCGAGTCGACTTCATCCAGAGAGTCCACATCCACACAGTCCTGTTGTAACACCTGACACACACGACACACACGTGACACACAGGTAAGGCTGTGGTTTGTTCCTCTGCAGCAGCTCTCACTGCTATTAACACTAACAACGACGGCGACGTAACGCCCAGCCCGTCCCACCTTTTCAGCGGCGGTGTGGAAGCTCAGAGCCATCTCCAGCCTCTGCTGCCTCTCCTCGGTGCTGACGGTGAACTGTTTCCACACCCGGTTGAGGCGCGGCAGAGTGTCTCCGGACGAGCGGGTGGTGCAGCGCAGCGACTGGCACAGGACGACGGTCGCCTGCAGCAGCTGACGGCCGTAATCATAGGTGCTCTGAGGAGGACAGTCAGCTTTCAGGAGCTCTGATAGTTTCTTCATGGACCGATCGATAAATCAAACACCTGTAACGAATCTCACCTGAGCCACGTCTACAAACTTCCTGTGTTTGTCCAACATGTTCCGGGTCTCCTGAGCGTCGTCGCCCAGTCTGACGTGGGTCTTCAACAGGGCATCCAGCAGCTCACCGAGCCATTCTACTGCCTGCGCGCACACACACACACACACACACACACACACACACACACACACCATCATGTCATCTGCATACAGACGCACTGCTGTGAGTCTTTCTATCCTGTGGTCAGTGAGTGTCCTGCCTGGAGAGCATCTTCTTCACATTTGAACAACTGAACCATCTGCAGCATCTTCAGCCTCCTCACATCCACCATGTCCTCACATCTGCAAAACACGCACACGTGATCATAAATACTATATTACATTCACAAACCCGGTAACCACCACAGCCAACAGGAAGTGCGTGACTCGTACCTCTGCTTGCGGAGCTGCATCTCCTCCATCACTGCCTGGATGTGCTGAACGTTCTCCGGCTGTTCTCCAGCGGGACTCTCCGTTTCCTCCAGCGACCACGACTGCTGTCCGCACATCTGCTCCAGCAACAGCGCCCCCTTCTGACGTAGAGAGGTAAGGCCTGCCTCTGCAACGGAGGGTGCAGAGGGGGAGGGTTCATGGATGTAAACGTTTAATCATTTAAAACTCTTTCATAATTTTAGAGAAACTTTCATGACAGAACGAACCGACAGTCTGCAGCTTCTCTTCCAACAGTTTGAGATTCTGTTGAATCGAAGGTCCGTCAGCTGGAGCCACGTCGGCACAGAGCATGCCCAGTAGACCGTCCAGCTGCTGGGACAACTGGAGAGACGGACACAGGGAGTCCTCAACTTACAAACACAATTGGTTCTGAATTGTTTGTAAGTCGTTATTTAATACATTTCGATCTAAAACCTCCGTTTGAGGTCATTTAAATGCCATTACTACTCCAAATACTAAAGTACAGTATTTTCCGCACCATAAGGCGCACCTATGGTGTTCCACACCTGTGGAATACTTTGCGGGGGTCCTTGGTGTCAGCTTACAGTTCAGTTCATTCACTTATTCTTATATCTTCTTCCTATGCTCCTTCTATGTCTTATTATGCTTCTTTCATTTCCTTATGCTTCCTTTCTATTTAGGTGTACTTTTATAGTTAATTATGTTAATTATGAAATTATGTAATTTGGGTAACGTCTTTTTGTCTGTGTCAGTCACTGCCATGTGTATTTATTTGTATTTTTTGTCAGTATTTTATCTTGTGAGAAGATGAGAAGATATATATTATATCTATCTAAAAGCCTTTAATTTTCTCAAAAACTGACAGTATGTCTTATAATCCAAAACACCTTATATATGAAAAAAAGTTTTACAATAAGCCATTCATTAACGGTGCGCCTTATAGTGCGGAAAATACTGTACTATTCTCCAAGACTGACCAGAAACAATAACAGGACATAAAAACAACACATAAGGAAATAAAATACTGCAGTACCATAATGTTTTTTTAACATCTCTACCTCTTGAGGTTTTAGTTGTAAGTTTGCACATCCATAAGTTCATCTCATGAAGAAAATAATATAAAAGAAAGACCCAGCTGTTTAGTGGGTGCACAAACATCCACCCCAGCAGCTTCTGCCCCGGGGCGTTACCTCCTGGGTGGTGCTGTGGAAGCCCTGCGCCGCCTGCAGGACGTTCTGCCGGCCCTCCAGCTGCGCCGCCTGCCTGTAGCAGACGTCACTCAGCTGCTGCTGCAGCGCCTTCAGCTCCACCACGTCCTCCTCTTCTCCAGCCACAAGCAAGGCAGCAATCTGCTGGTTCAACTCCACGTACACCGCAAACCACTCCTGCACACGCAGACACAGAATCAGTGCCGTCCTCGTGATCGCCACTGCACTGAGAACAGCTGACTGTCACATAGTCATAAGGTTCAGCGGTAGGACTGTCATCCAACGACTACAGGGTGGTCGGTTCAAGTCCAGCATGGATCAAAGTATGGAGTGTTAACTCGTGTCATTCATGAGTTTGCGTCATGTATGTGCTGCGTGTTGCATTACGCTGTGCTGGCTCTCGATCTCCTCGTGCTTCTGCTGCAGGGCCTGGGCGGCTCGTATCGAGTCTCCAATCTCCTGCTGGGTCTTCAGCAGCTCTGAACCCGGACCCTGAAGCCAGGTGACCACCTGAGAGAGAAAGAAGAAACACGGCTTCAGGACGATCTCAGTGAGATGAGACGAGTGATTCGTAGCGCAGTGAAAGCCTGTTTTTCTCCTTTTCCTCGAGAGAACTGGATGAGGAGGAATAAGAATTTATTCTGCAATGGTGACCTTTATATTTAAACCATCACAGTATTTTCCACACAGGCGCACTGTCGGTTTTTGAGACAATTAAAGGCTTTAGTTGTGCTTTATAGACCGGAAAATACTGTAAATTCTGATGCTGTGGAAAAACTCTCTGGGGCCCCAGCTGCATGGCTGGAGCTATCACAGACTGTAAGAATAGGCAGACCAACTTGTGCACCGCCTGGATAGATTACTATATATATACAGTATATTATATATATATATATATTATGGTAATCTATCCAGGCGGTGCACAAGTTGGTCTGCCTATTCTTACAGTCTCTGTGTACTGCTCTGTCCACCAGTAGCTGGTGCTTGGCTCCCCTGGTGTTACTACCAACTCCTTTCTGTGCCCCGCTCATATATTGATCCATGTGCCTACTCATCTTAGCGGCCATGATGCCTGACAGGAGCTTCCATGTTGTACTGAGACAGGTTATTGGCCGCTCATGGAGTGCTGTCAGCTTCTTTAGCCAGTATGTATGGATCATATCGGGGCCCGGTGCTGACCAACTCTTCATCTTTGACACTCTTTCTTGGATGTCTGCCATTGAGATGGTTACTGGTTCTTGTTCTGGGAGGCAGCTGTGGTCAGTCCTCAGGTCCACTAGCCACTGGGCATCGGTGTTGTGTGATGCTACTCTTTCCCATATGCCCTTCCAGTATTTCTCCACCTCAGCTCTTGGTGGGTCTGGCCGGATGCTATTTCCCTGCCACTGAGAGTACACCTTTGCTGGTTGGTCTCAGTTATGTTCCCTGTGGGGATGGTTCTTATTGTAGCATTCACATCTTCTAGCAGATCTTCTGAAGGTACTTGACAACTTAGCTTCGGTATTTGTCGGAGGCTCCAGGTTTCCATTTGGGTCACGATCTTCCTTCGCAGGTCAGCAGCTCTTGTATTGAGGCTGTCTATGTCTCTTGGGGCTTGGTACCCAATCTTGGATTGTGGGGGGGGGGTGATATCCCCCCGCTGACCTGGCGTCCTGGCTCCCCCTTGCCGTAGCATTGTTGTAGTATTTCATCGATCTCTAGTTGTGACAGCAGTTTTCGGTTACGGATGTTGGAACACTGGGCTAACAGCTGTTTCTTTGTTAGCCTTGATTGTGGGTTTCAAAGCATCCATCGGTCCCACATCCGCCCCATATATCCCCTCTCTCTGGGATTACTTGTGTAGTAGCATTCCAACAACTCCGTATTCTCCGCCCTTGTCCATGTGTGTCTTGTTCCAGTAGCCCATTTCTCATCAGATTGCCCTGGTTCCCTAGCATCGGACGCGGACCTTGTTAACCCGGGCGACGTCCGAGCCGGTATGACTCTGTCTCTATTGTGTTCACTCATATTTTTGAGGTAGGCTCGTATAGCATTAAGGGTCTTGCCTAAGGATCCTCACTCCTGTATTCAAGTCAGTTGACTTAACCACTGTACTATCCAGCTGCTATATATATATATATATATATATATATATATATATATATATATATATATATATATACACATATACAGGTAGCCCTCAACATACATTCGACTTCATCATCATGAATATTACGTATACACAATTGTATACTGTAGATGCATGTATATCAGCTATAAGTGGAAAAAATTATTTCTCCATTGTGAGATCAATAATGTTTCTTCTTCTATAGGTTTCTTAAAAATTAATATTTACTGTACAGTGACATGATATTATGTGCCTTTAACAGTTTTCCAGTGATTTTAAGAGTCCAGTATTTGTGGTGGACAGACGTCGAGTGAAATGACTTAAACTTGAATCGTGAAAATCGATGTATAACGGAGAACGGCACAACTCGAAATAAACCTGTACCTGTATTTATTATGTCTAGTTTTTATGTCCTGCAATGGTTTCTGGTCAGTCTTAGGGAATTTTTTTCACTTCCATATTTAGAGTAGTAATGACATGTAAATGACCTCAAATGGAGATTATAGATTAAAATTTGATTAATTAACAACTTACAAACAATTCAACTTACCAACAACCTTTCGGAACCAATTTTGTTCATTTGTTGAGGACTACCTGTACGTAGAAATACATTTCAAAAATGATTTGGAGCCAGAAAAGCTGAAATATGTTGGCTTTTAACATTCACAACACTGCAACCAGGACTGAACCACGCAGAGAGAGGGAATACCAAAGATGCTCTTTTATTTGTATAGCCCAAATTTATAAAACATAATTTTCTTACGTTACCCAGAGGCCCTTGAACCGGGTGTGGAAAAGCCCCACACAGATTTAACTTTCCATTTCTGTTTACAATAAAAAAACTACATTATATATATATGCATAAAATTACAGAATTTGTTGAAAATGCTTCCTGTTTATCAATAACAAATTAAAATCATTGACACTGATCAGAATTGATTTTAGGTTTTTTTTTCTACTACAATTTTATACACTAAAGTAACATCTGGACCGTGTGTGTGTGTGTGTGTGTGTGTGTGTGTGTGTGTCTCAGTATTATCATATACTTGTATTTATCAGGTCAGCGATGCTTCTGACACACAAACCAGAAATAGGCCAATCCTCCCATCCCCAATCCTCCAGGCTAATGACCGATATTTTTTGGTCACCATGGCAACCTTAGCTCGTTCTCCAAGTCAGACATTTACCCATCATCCTTGGTCGCCACAGTAAACCACTTTCACTCTGTTTCACTATCTATGAACAAGAAATTTATCTTTATCTTTTGACATGAATTTGAAAAACAACATTTTGCTGAAATGATATGTTGATCAAACATTTTCATGTTTTCTCCTCCTCCTTTGGGCGTGTCCCATTACAAACAGCACCACTGTCTCTAATCCATCCATCATGACTGTCCTCACCACCGTCTCCTGAACTTCACCTAAAACACTTTTTATCGCCTTTCACACACAGATGGAGGCGTGAGCTACCTGCATGACCTTGGCGTGGATCTCGTCCAGTTGGGTGCGTTTGTTTCGTTGCCTGCAGAGCTCCTGGTACCGGGTGTACTGCTCCCGGAGCGAGTCGAGCAGCTTCATCACCTGAGGCTGAGCCAGAAGCTCCTCCTCCATCGGACGCCAGGCTGGACCTGCAGGAGAAACGGGCAGCACAACATTAACATCATAAGAGTCAGATTTCACACGTTGTGTCAAAATAACTCAGCAGATATCAGCAGTCTGATATCTGCTGAGTTATTTCATATTTAATTATTGACAGGACCGTCCTCCTGTAGGTTTAAGATTAAGATTAAAACAACGAATCAACTTTATAAATCCCCAAAGGGAAGATATTTGCAGGAAACAAATGATGAAGGAACCAAATTTGGCCGGTCAGGTTCAACTACTGAAAACTGAATTGCCATTTGATGTTAACTATTGATCGAGTTCACTGAGAAACTTCATGGAAAGAAAAAAGATTACGTAAAGGGGGCGTGTCTGACTTTTGATGACCAGGAAGTGACATCATTGGGTCACTCACGTCAGTGTGGTGGAACACCTCAGAGGATTAAAGCTGGATTTAGTCTCTACACCCCCCAGGATAAAATTCATTCAGCAGAGGTAGAGATGTTAAAGTTACATTACAATACTACAATATTTTATTTATTATGCGTTGTTTTTATGTCCTGTAATTGTTTCTGGTCAGCACAACCCGGATCCCTGGTTCCAACATATCGAGGCCCAGTGTCACCTCCGTGGGATCACAGCCGATGAGACCAGGTATTTCCATGTGGTCTCAGGTCTGGACTCCTCCACCACCCACCGCATCATGGGGCAGCTGAAAGACCCGTCGCTGACCGGGAAGTACGGCGCGCTGAAGGCCATGTTGCTGCAGGTGTTCCAGCTATCCGACGCCGAGCGGGCGGAGCGGCTGCTGTCGCTCAACGGCTTGGGGGACGCAAAGCCCACGGAGCGGATGGAGAACACGCTGGCGCTGATGGGATTCAGTGATACTTCCTTCCTCTTTATCCAGCTGTTCCTCCGCCAGCTTCCACCGCCAGTGCGCACGGCTCTCGCCACAACTGCTCTCACGCGCACGAAGGATTACCGAGGGTTGGCGGAGGAGGGCGACAGGATTCTGCTGGCGTCCCGTTGCTCTCACGTGGACGCGGTGCTCCCGGGACAGCCACAGCCCCCGCCAAAGGATGGGGCTGCGTCAGCCGTGGCGGTGCGCCGGACAGACAATCGGGAGCTCTGTTTTTATCATCGCCGATATGAAGCCAAGGCAAGGCGCTGTATTCTGCCCTGCTCCTTCTGCAACCAGGGAAACGCCAGGGCTGGTGCTCAGTAGCAGCTGTGGGCACTGGCGCAACGGCTGCTTTTCGTGGAGTACGAGTTGTCTGGGCATCGACATCCGTGGCTGACGCCAGCAGCCACGGATGCCCTGGCTGGCGGCGTCGGACCTCCGTTCGACGCTGCGAACGGGACGGCCATTCGCACCCTCTGCTCAAGGTTTGTGGCTGTGTCTTTTAATGGACGACGGTTCGGGTGGGAGTTTATTGTGGCTTCTGTCTCGGTAGTGGACGTAGTGAATCGCCGCCTGATTGACGCTGTTTCGTTTGCCACCTACCCCTGCACGCTGGGGAGCGCCGCGCCGCTCGCCAACATCCTCGCTAGAGGGGAAATTATATCAGCGGCTCCTTGCTGAGTTTCCGGCCCTGACCATCCCGACTTTCTCGGCTGTGGTCGCGAAGCATGGTGTGGAGCATCACATCACCACAGCTGGTCCGCCGGTTTTCACCCGCCACGGCGTCTGGATACCGAGAATTTGCCACAAAGGAGCAGCTCGGCATCGTGCGCCGCTCAGACAGTCCATGGGCATCCCCCCTGCATACGGTTCCGAAGCGGGAGGGGGGTTGGCGTCCCTGCGGGGATTTCCGGTGCCTCAATAATGCCACCACCCCGGACAGGTACCCCGTCCCGCACATCCAGGATTTCTCTGTGCACCTGGCGGGGGCAGTAATCTTTTCGGAGGTGGATTTGGTGCGGGGTTACCATCAGGTGCCAGTCCACCCGCTGGACATTCCTAAGACTGCTGTCATCACTCCGTTCGGATTATTCGAGTTTTAGCGGATGCCGTTCGGCCTTAAAGGGGCAGCGCAGACTTTTCAAAGGATGATGGACTCCGTCCTGCGAGACATGCCCTTTATTTTCGTTTACCTGGATGACATCCTGGTGGCCAGTGCTTCGGTTGACGAGCACCTGTCACATCTTGGTTTGCTGTTTGCTCGGTTAAGTGAACATGGACTGATTGTGAACAGCCTGGCCAAACTGACACTTGGCCAGGCTGCTATTGACTTCTTGGGACACCGTGTCTCACCCCTGGGAGCTGTCCCCCTGCCTGCCAAGGTTGAGACCGTCTCTGCCTTTCCTCAACCCCGGACTGTTAGGGCCCTGCAGGAGTTCCTCGGCATGGTGAACTTTTACAACCGGTTCATTCCCAGGGCAGCTCACCTCACTGTACGAGGTGCTGAAGGGTCAAAAGGCCAGCGCACCTGTGGACTGGTCGCCGGAGAGGGTGCAGGCTTTTGAGGACGCCAAGGCTGCACTCGCCAATTCAGCCCTGCTGGCACACCCATCAGCTGCTGCTCCTGTGGCCCTGACGACAGATGCCTCAGATTCTGCGGTGGGGGCAGTCTGTGAGTATGGGTGAGAGGCGCATGGCAGCCCCTGGCCTCCTTCAGCCGGACGCTGAGGGACGGTGAGCGGCGGTGCAGTACATTTGACAGGGAGCTGCTGGCTCCGCGACTTCACCGCCTTTGTGGACCACAAGCCTCTCACCTTTGCCATGGCCAAGACCACTGAGCCGTGGTCTGCGAGGCAGCAGCGCCACCTCTCTGCCATTTTGGAACTTACAACTGACATTCGCCATGTGGCAGGGAAGGATAACCTGGTTGCTGACTGCCTCTGCAGAGCACAGGTCACCTCTGTACATTTGGGGGTGGACTACTCTGCCATGGCCGCTGACCATCTCACAGACAGGGAGGTCCAGGCGTTCCGGATGGCCGAGACTGGGCTGCACCTGGAGGATGTGGCTTTCAGGGCTTAGGGGCCACGCTTCTCTGTGACATTTTCCTAGGGTAGCTCCGCCCCTTGGTCCCCTCCAGCTGGCGCCGCCGGGTTTTTGACTCTGTGCATGCCCTTTCACACCCGGGCGTTAAAGCTTCGGTAAAGCTGGCGGGGGCAAGGTTCGTCTGGCGGGGCCTCCAGAAGGACGTCCGGGGTTGGGCTGCTGCCTGCGTGCCCTGTCAGCGTGCCAAGGTGCACAAACACACTAAAGCACCTCTGGAGCCGTTTCTCATCCCACAGAAACGGTTTGACCACGTCAACATGGACCTGGTGGATCCGCTTCCCCCATCTGGGGGTTTTACTCACCTCCTCACCATGGCGGACAGGACCACCAGGTGGCCGGAGGTGGTGCCCCTGTGTTCCACCGCAACAGTGGAGGTTGCCCGGGCGTTCATTTTTGCCTTGGTGGCCAGGTTTGGTACACCCTCTGACCTGACATCCGACCAGGGGCCACAGTTTACCTCTGAGCTCTGGACGGCAGTAGCGGGGAGCTTGGGCGTGAAGCTCCATCGCACCACGGCGTACAACCCACAGGCCGATGGGCTGTGCGAACGTTTTCACCGGTCCCTGAAGGCAGCGCCTCGAGCCGCACTCACAGACACCAACTGGATTGATCGACTGCCATGGGTCTTGCTCGGCCTGCGTTCCGCTCCAAAGGAGAACCTGCGGTCTTCATCAGCGGAGCTTGTCTACGGCCAGCCGCTGAGGGTCCCTGGGGAGTTCCTGCCGGAGGGTTCGGCCCCCAGGCCAGCAGTGGTTCCCCGGCCCGTGCCCCCCAATGCTGACCGTGTTTGTGTCCCTGTGCCTGTCCACCACTGTCTCCCCAGATCGTACATCCCGAAGGACCTTCTCGCTGCGGAATACGTTTTCACCGTTCTCCATTCCGGCCTCCTTATGACGGGCCCTTCAGGGTGATTGAGTCCCTCACAGTGGAAGTGGGGGGACGTTCAGAGCGGGTTTCTGTGGACCGCCTTAAGGCTGCGCATCAACTGTCAGAGGAACCCGTCGAGGTGGCTCAGCCCCCGCGCCGCGGCCGCCTGCCCCTTGTTTCATCACGTAAAAACTTCTGCTTTTGTTTCAGGTCGTGCCTCTAAGCCAGCCCGCCGGCCAGAGGAGCTGCCCCCGACCCCTGCACGACCCCTGCACGGCCTCTGCCCGCTGTTAGGCGTAACCGTTGTGGCCGCATTATCAGGCCGCCCGTGCTAGGCTGAGACTTTTTCGGTGGTTGGCCTGTTCTGGATGTTCGGGGGGGGGCTTGTGTAGTGGACACTTGGGAGAGCTGTCTCACACCAGGCAGGCACAAGGGAGGTGTGACGTCACGGGGTTAAAGGGTGTGATAGAGGAAGCGGGTATTTAAAGGAACTGTGTTGGTTGTTGTGAGACACTTGTGAATAAATACCCTGAACTCACCCGCACCCTTGCCTCGTTCCTGCAAACCTCCACAGTATTTTATTTTAGCATTTAGTATTTAATGACAGTTAAATGACCTCAAATGGAGATTATAGATTAGAATTTAATAGATTAGGACTCACCAACAACGTCTCAGAACCAATTGTGTTTGTAGGTTGAGGACTACCTGTAACTGGATGTTTTGCACATGTTCCACATGATCCTATATATAACAGTGATTAGTGAACCGCCTTCCTCACCTCCCTGTCCTCCTCCTCCTCCCTCCGAACCGTTGAAGCGCCGCTGCTGCAGCTCCGACAGCAGCTCATGACCTGCAGACAGAAGGACAGACCGGGGTCATGAAGGTCATGAAGGCGTCAGGAACAATGACACACGCTGATAGGTTATGAAAGGAGCCGCTAGAACGAGGAGCGCGGCGCCGCGAACAAAGCCTGCTTTCACATCCGGAAATAGAGACCGTCACGTCTTCACGTGTCGATCAACTCCAGCCCCCACTGACTTGTTTCCTCTAAATGGGGTCACTGCTGACGGACTGACCAATAAGATGCACCGTTACACTCCATTCAATCCCATCAGAAGCGTTCACAGCAGAGCAAGTGTTGGATGGAGAGTTGTTAATCTCACGCTCTAAATGCTCTGTCACCACAGAGTCACGACTAATAGACGCCTCCGACACCATAGCAACCCTTCAGTCAGTCTGTCGACCACCAACTGTCACGAGCTGCAGAGCAGCGTTTCACTGACTCATTTTATATTTTTATTTTATATGTTGATTATTACATCCCAGGTCAAAGCGGTGAAGGATTGTAATTGTCAGTGTTCGTCCGTTCGTCCACCAAATATCTTCACAACCGATGCAGATAGAAAGATGAAACAAAAAAGCACATTAAAGGGGATAGAAATGAGATGATGACCTTGAGAAAACTAGGTCAAGGTCAAATGTCAACTTTTGTAAAAACAATTTGCCCATATCTCAGGCCATGTAGACATATAAGATAGAAAGACGAAACCAAAGGCGTTATATTCAGGGAGGCAAGGGGATGAAAATTAGATCACAACCTTGACCTTGAAAAATTAGATCAAGGTCAAATTTTCACTTTTATACCTTTTTAGGTACACGTCTCTGAAACCCGATGAGATATTATCACTAAACAAAAAGCAACATTTTCAGGAAGCCAGAGGCACAAAAATGTGTAGGTTCAGGGTAAAATGTTGATTTCAGGGGTGTCGCAGGATGTTGCGTGTCTGACTGCCTTTTGATGTAAAGTCTCAAAGACATCAAAGTCTCCTATGATGTGTACTGTATATATTAGAACGGTTTCAAGGATGGAGACAATCGTACCGTCACAAACCTTTACACTACTGATAACGCTGCAGTCTGTTGTTTAGGAATGATTGCAAATTTACATGTTGTGCCCGCCCAGTTGGGAGACAGCCCCGTCCAGATCTTCTGTCCTAAGTGCCGAATGACGGTCCTGTCCAAGGTGGACTACTCCTCCGGTCTGCTCACCTTCCTGCTCTGCACAGGACTCTGCGTCTTTGGCTTCGCTCTGGGTTGCTGTCTGATCCCGTTCTGTGTGAAGCGACTGAAAGACGTCGTTCACACCTGTCCTACCTGCAATACTCAACTCGGGTCCTACAAGCGTCTGTGACTGATTATTGGCCCCAGTGGTTTTCAATTTTACTAAATTTAGGGCTAAAGAGGGGGAGCAGATTATGGATTTTTCAATTTATTCAACAGTGAGAGACATTTTGATTTTATGTCCACTAGATACATTCCACCCCCTGAACAACTGAGGATGCTGTTCCTGTTGGAGGAGCCAAAACATTGTCCTCCAATCCAAAATGAGAATATCTTAAAACTGGAATGAAATCAATGTAAAAATGAACAAAATCTGAAAATATTTCATGTTAAAAATCCAAATTCATGCTTTGTATTTGTCTTTGTACAAGATTGTGATCATTTATAAAATTAATTTGGAGTTTTGGTTCTACATTGTGATCCTGTGTCAAACCTTTAATGCAGCGACGCGCAGTGAGGTTCATGCTGGTGAGGCACTGATTTCATCCTAATCAGATTATCAAACATATTAACCTACAGTTTAGCTAATTCACCATTTAATTATCAACAGTGAGTGGGTTATGTTTAAAGTCTCAGAGCAGAATTATTTACACGTACAAACTAACACACAAATAAGCACATTGGATTAAAAAACTTGTTATGTTGTTACCTGCATGTTTTTATGTTACATTTACTTATAAATGAAGTCCATGAGCCGCACCTTCTGAACAAAAGCATCGAAAAAATTTGAGTTGAGATGTGTAATCCTCCATTTTTATAGTAAGGCAAGGTGGAATCCTCAGCCGAATCCCTGGGATTCACCAGCGCCCCCTACCATGAGGCAGGAGAACTGCGTGCCTCACTTGGTGCCTTTTCCCAGCGGTTTCAGGACCGCTCAACTCCAGAGAGACGTTACACACATGGAGTTGTTGATAGAAAAACACTGTACATTATATACATTAGCTCAATTTTGGGAATTTAGTTCATAGATCAAACGTGTTTGAACATTTTAATAGCGACATATAGAGTTAGCATTACGGTCTCACTGTTTAGCTACCAGCACAGCTAGTGGAGTCATTGATCAATCCATGATCAATCTATTGATCAATCCATGGTGAGGCTTGGCTGGCTGGTGTCTCACTCCAGATTTCTGATCAGTATTTCAGCGTTAAATGTGAAAATTCAGCGATTTTTAGTAAAAATAATCTGGAATTGGACATGTTAAACAGAAAATTACTTTATAATACACATCAATGGATAAATATAACCATTTAATTTATTTCTTCCATTTTCCTTTTCTTTTTTTCATGATGGCAGGTGAGGTCGTCCTCACCTGCCCCCCCTCACCGCACGCAACTGCTTTAATGTGAATAAACTGACTTTGCAAAAAAACAGCAAAACAATGCTACTCAGTGCAGGTTACACACCCTCGTAACATTATTTTTATTTTGTATACTTTAGGGGGCAGTAATGGTGTCCTATTGTTATGATCAGTCTTTAAACGCATAATCAGGAAGAATGCTGTGGAGGAGGATCCACCTGCTGACACGGCATCCCGAACCAATTCTGACTTGTTGTCAGTTTGTTTTTAAAAGTCGGAGACTGAAGTCAGTTAAACTGATGGTTTGTATTTTACCAACAAATTAGACTAAAATCTAATTGTAACCAAGGCTACGCAATAAAATGATTCAGCAACGATATATTAATGTTTTTATGCTAAAACATCCATCCATTGTCCTGTATCGTCAGGTCCACAGTCGCTATTCAGCCTTACATGTACAAGTTTGTCCCAGTTAGCATGAGGCTAATTTCAGGGTCGAGCAGCAAATGTGAGACATATCACACACATCTCTGTCCAAAGCCGTGACAATAAAATAAAACAAAATTCATTCCTGCTGTTTTTCTGGATAAAGTCTCCCCAGTAGAGCTGCCATGGAATGATCTTATGTGCATCAGTGTGTGGTGTGAGATATCTTAGTGTGTGTGTGTGTGTGTGTGTGTGTGTGTGTGTGTGTGTGTGTGTGTGTGTGTGTGTGTGTGTGTGTGTGTGTGTGTGTTTGCCGTATCTACCCGTCTGAAGGACCGTCTCAGGGTCAAACGATGGCAGAAGGACACATTCAGCTGATCTGAAAGAAGAACACTTATTGGTGAACTCTGGTGTGTGTGTGTGTGTGTGTGTGTGTGTGTGTGTGTGTGTGTTCTTCCATACTTGTCTTTGTCCATCGAGCTGCTCTTGTCGCTCTCGTTGATGATGGACAGCTCGTCCAGCAGTGACGTTGACTCCCTGGTGAACTTCTCAAAAACCTGCAACAAACAACAAAAACAGTCATTCACTGAGGCGGCGCCTGGTTACCATGACAACGGAGGCAAAAGATTTAATGATCCGAGTTCATGAGTTCATGTGTGTGTGTGTGTGTGTGTGTGTATGTGTGTATGTGTGTGTGTGTGTGTGTGTGTGTGTGTGTGTGTGCATGTGTTCTGGTCCATATGTGTCTAATAAACTAGAGTGTAAAGAATGTAATAATAATAATAATAATTTAATAATAAACTATTTATCCTAACAGACACTAACTAGTCTCTTGCTGAGCCAGTCGCTGTGGTCGTAGTCCAGACTTCCTCCGAAGTCGTCTGTCAGCTGACAGGGTTCGATGTAACGGGTCAGTTTATTGGCCGAAACCAGGATCACCTGTGGAGACACACAGAAAGGTCGAGGTTCATCCTGTTGGAGATCAGCGACATCAAAAAGAGCAAAAAAACCCCAACTTGTTTCAGGTTGATGGACCAGCTGTTTGACGAAACATTTAAATTACCGTAAATAATAAAATAGTTTGTCGCTATATCGCAGAATTTTGTTTTTGTTGGTGGCTCCTGGAACGCATTAATCACGAGTAACGAGGGATTAATGTAGTTAAGTATACATGATGTAATGTCAGGCACAAGGAATGATGGGTAATAGTATCAGTATCATGTTTGCTCTGCCTCTTTTTATTCTGTATCATCATCACTTTGAGTCCCTCCACAAATAAACAGTGAGACAGCTGGGAGTCAGCCTGTCACTGCAGCAGATGCTGTTGGCCTCATCTCAGTGTGAGTGTGTGTGTGTGTGTGTGTGTGTGTGTGTGTGTGTGTGTGTGTGTGTGTGTGTGTGTGTGTGTGTGTGTTTAAAGCCACACATTTTTAAGCAGCTGTACGACATACACCCTACTGTGACATCCACATACACACACACACACACACACACACACACACACACACACACACACACACACACACACACACACACACACACACACACACACACACACACACACACACACAGTGAAGATGAGTCACATTTCAGGGCCGTCACTGGAATCTCCCTTCCAGCAGCTGAGAGTCGCTTCCAAGTGTTTAGAATTTAAAGAGATGAAGCTGCTGAAAATTCCCTTCCAGCTGCTCCAAAGAACAGATTCCTGCAACAAACTCGGCCCTGAAGCCCTGCTCTGAAAACAGAACAACAAAGGTTCCTCCCGTCAAACTGTTTAGTCTTTCTAATAATGTTAAACAACATTTAACACAATAAAATGCTGACATCTCAGAGGTGGGGTTCCGTCGTTCTGACTGCTGCAGCCTCTACACTCGGTTTTTTTTCTGACTGTGATGGATTATCTATCTGCACCAACTTGCAAGTCACTGACAGACCCAACAACTTGCTCTTGTTACCGTGGCAACAACGGCAGAGCCACCAAAGCCAACAGAAATCTGGGTCACAGCAACTGCTGATCTCCTTCAATAAAGCTGTTGTGATGGAGGAGAACACGACACACACACACACACACACACAAACACACACACACACACACACACACACACACACACACACACACGGGTTTGGACATGTGTCCTGTTAACACACTGCACCGACCTCCTCCCAGTCGACACTGGGGACACCCTGAGCAGGTGACCAGTTCACCACTGGGTGAACAGACACGGACCAACAACCACTCACGTCTACGTTCACGCGTGTGGACGGTCAGTCACTGCATGGACAGTAGAGGAGACCCATAAAGAACCCGTTAACTCTGGAATGAAATGCCCCGCCCACTGGGATTCCTTCCTGGTGTGAGGCAACAGTGTTAAAGAAGCACCACCCCACCCCCCGGGAGTGAAAACTGGAAATACAAACAGACTATAAAACAGATGGTCTGGAAGGAGCTCACACCTCCACGGAGTTTAGCCATGAAGTTCAATGTCACGGAGTAAACATGTGGCTCGTGTGTTTGATCTGTGATCATTGGTAACATAACGTATATACATTAATCCCTCATTACTCGCAGTTAAATGTGTTCCAGGAACCAACCGCAAAAACAAAATTCCGCAATGTAGCGACAAACTATCTTATTATTTCTGGTAATTTAAACGTTTATGAACCCCCCCATACTGATATTAAACCCCCTTCTATCTGTATTACCTTTAAAACACTCTGAATGACTGTTTAAAGCACTTTGGTGTCTCAGGGAAGTGTGTTGCGTTCCGTGAATCTCGGAAAGCAACGCACTTCCGGATGCCGTCAGCCAATAGAATGTGCGTACGGTATCATGTGACTACCTACCAAAAATCTGCGATGAGGTGAATTACCGTAGTTGGTGTGCTCTCATGACTTTTGCGTTTCTTTTATACTTTATCATTGGTTACGTAACTTACATATGATTCATTATATCCAGGTAAAATCTGCATGTCTATTGGTTAATAAAAAATGTTTGTTTTTTTCATAAATTAGAGGATTTGTGGTTATTTTACAAGACTGTGATGGATTAAAATGATTTGAGTTATTTTATATGGGGAAAATTTACGAACTCAGTCACACAACGGACTAAACTCGCATCTGAAGATACTAGTGTGTTCCTGATGGATGTGAGCACTAGGAGGGTGACAATAACCTTGTTACCACAGCCAGAGGACCACCGATGGATGAAGAAGCATCAACAATGATGAGGATTAAAATATGGATTAAAGTATAAAACAAATCCAGCTTCCGGAAGGCGACCAACTATTGAATTTCAGCTAATCTGTGTCCGATGGACTCACCTCAAAACCCAAACGGTCTTTCTCCTTCCAGAAGCAGAAGTGCGTGACCTTCTTGTCCCAGAATTCATCTGGTTTGACCACACAGACCAGCGACACCTCGGCAGGAATGACATTCTGAAACAGCATCCACATACTCGTCATCATCATCATCTTCATCTTCCTGAATAAGTCATGCATTCACATGCTGCTGTATGGGGCGCATGTCCGTCTGTACCTGCAACATGAGCACCACCGTCTTCACCGTGTTCCACTGAGACTTCCGTCCGTCCACGATGACAGTGAAGCCCCGAGCCTTACACTTCTCACTGGAAGGAGAGGAAGGGTTTCAAGAACAAGAACTGTATGACAAAAGGACGGTTTCTTCTTACTGTATCATGCATGGAAAATGTATTTTCATTCTAAACCCCTTTCTTCCTTTTCCTCTAATGGTGATCATGAGACACAATCAATTACTCTTATGATTATTTTGCAGTCCAGTGTTCTCCCCGCGTCTGTATGGGTTCTCTCCGGGTTCTCCAACTTCCTCCCACCTCCAACAACTTCAGGTTAATTGGTCGGTTTCGAATTGTCCGTAGGTGTGAGTGTGTGCATGAGTGGTCGTTCGGTTTTTCGTGTGGTTCCTTGATGCTCTGGTGACGTCCCCAGAGTCTCCCCACGTAAGTCCGCTGGGATCGACTCCAGCTACGCCCGTGTAATATGTAAGGCACAATGGACTATAAGGTGCATTGTTGTTGTTTTTAGAAAATTAAATCTTTTATGTGCGCCTTACAGTGCGGAAAATATTGTAAATAAAAATAAAACTTATTTCACTATGCTCAAGGAGGTAATAAGGAAATCCAAAGAATAAACTCTCATTTGGTCCAACATCCTGAAGAACTGCAGAACGTTTCATCAAAGTTACCGAACATCTAACAGAACAACAAACAGATGGACAAACAGGTGATGGCAGAGTCGTACTCTGTCTTCAACAGCTTTAAAAGCTTTTGTGCGTCCCGGTTTAACCTGCAGGAATTCAAAAGAGTTTACCGATGTGAAGGAAACTGCAGTGATGAGTCAAAGGCACCAACATGTTTACTGTAGAAACGGTAGAGACTCAATCATCTGTCAGGCTGGAGGCCAAGAACTACAACCGTCACCCAACATCGGCAGAAAAAAACAAGCTGGCAACAACCTGACAAAACACTGACATCACACACACACACACACACTCACACACACACACACACACACACACACACAAACACGCACACACACACGCACACACGCGCGCGATTTGTGTAGTATTTTCCAAGCAGGGGATTCACTTATAAAGAAGAAAAGTCTAGGGAGGACAGGGGGCTCAAAAAAGTCTTTCTCCACATCTCATGATTTGAATAGTGTGTGTGTGTGTGTGTGTGTGTGTGTGTGTGTGTGTGTGTGTGTGTGTGTGTGTGTGTGTGTGTACCTGGGGATGCTGAGCAGGTAGTCCAGTGTGGCGCTGAGCTCCTCCATGCTGGTCTGGTCGGAGCTCAGGGGGATGGTGAGGATCAGACCGCTGCGCCGGTCTTTGCCCCCTGAGGATGGACCAGCAGAGACACACTGAGAGGACAGCGCCACACGTCTATGGAGACACACCATCTAATCTTTTTCTTTCATACCTGACAGAAAGGCCAGCTTCTTCTTTAGAACAGGGAGGATGTTGGTTGCTTCCATGGTAACGCTGGACATCTGTCAACAGACATACACACCATTAAAGGTTAGGTTTGTATGTTTGTAGACCTTCAGGTTATCTCAAACTATGTCAAAGCTACAATGACGTAGAGATTGAATTTTAATTCACATGAAATTGATTCCTAATATCCAGACAGGATTTATCAGATGAGTTACGACCGGAAAAAAGACAAAACAATCAAAACGATGGAGGAAACTTCAGGAAGTAAGACCACAGTCTCAGAGTTTCCTCATCGTAAGGCTCATTCCCAGGTCCCCAAGATCATCCATGGGCCCTCAGGCTACATGACTAGATAACAGGGTCATTCACTAGTCATGGTGCTCATTCACTCACCCTCACCATCATTCACTGGTCCTCAACCTACTGGCCATCGGGTTCTTTTAGGGTCCTTTGGTAGCCCCCAGAGTGGTTGGCTAGCCCCCTGGCTTTTCCACGGTCACTCAAGCGCTCTCATCAACTCATTCAGTCTCGTTCACCAGTTTCAAGGCTGATTCACTGGTCCTCACGCCCACACACCAGTAACTCTGGTGACCAGGACTCATTCACTAATCCCAAGGCTTTCACTGGTCCTCAGTATAATTTGGTAGCCCTGAGGATGATTCTCTGGCCCTCATGCTCAATTGTGGCCCTCAGACTCAGGGGGCCCACAGGCTCATTTACTTATCCTCAAGTTATTTCATTAGTTTTCCAGTTAGTGAACCGTACGGCATCATATCTCAGACTTTTAGTTGTATTTTTTAACGATTCTGACTGTGTTGTGGATCATAGTATTTACGAGACCATCAGGCAGGTGGTCTCATAAAGTCCTTCAGCCAGTAGTCGGATTTGAACTTGTGCTGTTGAAATTTTTGATCACTTCTCCAAAATATACTACATTACCTGACTATCAGGTCGGAATGCAATGGTTTTCTCTATAGTTTTCTCTAACTTACTGTAGTTATTGCTTAAAGGTTTGAGAAACTCATTGACAAGTAATGTATATTTTATCATTGTGGAAAAAATTAAAATTAAAAAATTTCCTGATGTCTGCCATCATCCCTGGTGTCAGGACACCTTAAAATCTGCGCTGCAGCATCTCCGTCACGTGGGGTCATAGGTCATCGGCGACACCCGTCCCTTCATCAGTCAGGGCAGCCATTAAAACACAATACGATCAATGTAGCGATAAATCAGATAAAGTCATGGTTACCTGTGAGGTGAATGGAGGTTCCAACACCACAGGAGGTAGACACAAAGATAGGAACCTATCTGTATTCAGAATACCTTCTGGGAAGACTGGAGAGCAATGGAGAGCAGCAAAATCTGATGATGATGACATGATTTGAGATGATTTCATGATAAATAAATGTGATAATGTTGGTTTGTTACGTTGTCGCTTGCCATATATTTATATACACGGTGCTGATATGGATTTACCCCGATGTCTACAATTGCATCACTTCCGCTGTGAGAGAGCCCATCGTGACTTATGATATATTTTGTTTGGCCAAAAGGTCCCCATTGATCATAAAAAAATAAAAATGCCACCTAAATGTTTACACACCTGGATCATTTTGATTTTCCAGTTCCTTAAATTATCAGCTGATGTAGTTTTGTCTTCTCAGAAGTGTTTCAGCCAAACAATGATAAGTTTTTAAAAAATATATTTGAGCTGTGGTGAAGGACAAATGCAGAAACAACTGCGTCAAGGTAATACTGCTGTACTGTATGTTTGAAATGAAATGCGCTACCATGCTGAGTGTTCTGACTGGCTTAGACATTACCAACATTAAAAGTTCTGAACATGTAAGTTTGTTCTATTTTACAAAATGATCTACCAATTTGGTGCTTTAACAATTGTTGGATTAGGCGACAAAAACAACATTTACGTGTGTAGTTCTGATCTGTGTGTAGTTTCATTAGAATTAACTGGCCATGTTCTTCAGGTCTCTGGAGCTGGAATCTGATCTGCAGGTCTGGCTGTAATGGACTGGACGAAACAGTTCACACACGTGGACGAAGTGTCAGCTTTTTTACAGGAACTCTTGTTTCATTTGTCAGGGAATAAAGCTAAAATCTACATTAAAAACAATCAAACAGTATTTAGAGGTGCTGGAAGATTCGTTTGGGTCCAAGAGAAACTGAATTACAATTGCAAATAGAAATTCAGTAACCTTAAATCATGTTTTGGATAAATCTGATATGATTAAAAAGTTTTATTTTATGAGAAATTACTGTTTGACAATATTATAGTTGTTTTCCATGTCACAGATGAACATTTACTACAAGTTTTAGTTTTGGTTTGGTTTGGAAAATATTTCAGGATTACTTATGTTATGGATAAAGTTAATTATATTGCTGGAGGTAGGAGTCCTTCATAAACACCACAAATTCATTCCCTGGGTGAAAAACTGGGTGAATCTGTGAATAACACTGATCTTAAAATCAGGAAAAAATAATTTCCCTATGGGGATTATTAAAAATTAATCATCGATTAATGATGCAACCCTTTTGTCATTAATCCAAATGAACAACGCTGTACAGATTGAATAAATAAAATATTCAGCCAGATGCAATATTATGATCCATACGTTCATTTGAGTCTAGAACTGTAAAATCAGAAACTCACGACAAAAGTTTTAAGACGACATCCTCCGATTACACACACACACACACACACACACACACACACACACACACACACACACACACACACACACACACACACACAAGTCTGATCTGAATCTAAGATCTGCTGATCAAACGCGTTAACATTCAGAAAAGCTGCTACTTTAACAGCTACGATCAAACTGTATCTGAAACAACAAAGCATCTGATTCTGAAGCTGTGTCGACTCAGTTTGGTGTCAAAATTTGACCAATGTCACCCAACCACATCCTGAAGGACCAACGTAACACACTGATGGTGTCAGTATAATTCTGAGGTCTGGGTAACTGTCTGAGGTGATCGTTTCTGGAGCTCACTGATCTGCCTGGGTGGAGTTTTATGCTCTCATAGTTGAAAAAAGGACTACAGCATTTTCTGCACTATGAGGCGCACCTGCAATGAATGGCCCATTTGAAACCCTTTTCATATATAAGGCGCACTGGACTCTAAGGCGCACTTTCAGTTTTTGACAAAATCAACGGTTTTTAGGTGCGCCTTATAGTGCAGAATGTACTGTATTAGGTGAGATAAGAGTGGAGGATGTGTTCTTGGTGTTCCATGTGTGTGGTGACTGTAACAGCCTCCTCCTTGCTGTGGAGCTTCATCCTCCTCCTCCTCCTCCTCCTCCTCCTCATGCCTGCGGCCTGCCTGCAGCTGCAGGACGGCCCGGACCGACTCGGTTTGTCTCGGCTCGGTTCGGCTCGGCTCGGCTCGGCCCACAGACACAATGACCTACATTCAGCCCACAGCTGCGGCTCAAGCCGACCCAAACTCACCCAGCATCGACAACTTCGGGATCAATAATCAAAAGTACTGTCCAGGAGGATTTTCTCACCTTTCAGTCAAATCTGGAGCATTCTAGTATCCCGATTTATTCCCTCCCAGATCTTCCCTTTTTCCTTCTTCGAAATTCTTCCTCTCGTCTTCTTCCTCCTTTAATCCCTGATTTATCAGCAGATTAAATGTTTCTCCATTGGAAAACCGTGAATATCTCCGTTTGTTACCCGTTCGCCTTCAATAACAGTGGGAGACGCAGAAGGCAGGCGGACCTCGCTGCTCCGCGCAGCCGCAGTCAAGCGGAATAAGACGCACACAACTTCCGGTCAGGGCGCTTCAAAATAAAAGACTGGAGGCGTCGTGGACGAACGGAACATACTTTAATACTGTATTCACATATTTACATATAATATACTGTAGTGCCAGAAATTAAGGGAACTGTTAGTTGAATCCATAATTTTTGAAGAATAGACAGTTCATTCAGATCACATTAAAACATATACGTACGTCAAAGTCAAGGCCCGGGGGAGTGAATGATCTATGTCCCCCTGGATGATATTTAATTACTATTAGAATCGGCCTGGAGGCCACAGCCGCCTGCTGGAGTTTTACACACACCAACGCTACATTCCCCACAATGCAATGGTAGCCCGCAAAGTCACTGCAGCAAGTGGGGCTTCATAATTCATCAGCAGTCAGAGCAGAAGTTAAGTTTGAGCTTCCCCCCTCCTCAAAAATGGATAAAAGAAAGGTGGACGCTGAGAACAGGGGTTAAAAGACAAACTGTGTGTCTTCTGTGTGGAGAAAGTTTGGCTGTAATGAAAGAATATGATCTAAGAAGACACCATCAAACATCTCAGAAACACACAAAGACGTGATGGTTCTTTGAAGAAAGTTCATTTTTGTCTGTGTGCCTGTTAAAAAATGTTTTCACAAGAAATTTCTGACAGATAAATAAGAAAACATTGCTGTATTCGCTTAATGATTCAATAATATACCTTCATGGTTCAATAGGCTATGTGCAATCATTTCAATGTGCTTTAATAAACACTGAACCAGTCCAGCCCTTGGCTTGAAGCAAATTTGGTCTTTTGGCCCTCTGTGTGTTCGACTTTGACATCCCTGCATACAGTATTTGCCATATTTTCTTTGAAGGATGCGCTGTGGGTCTTCCGGCACCTGTAAATGCTACGAACTTGCGAGACGAGATATTTTGCTCTGTAACTGCATTGGTTCTAGTTTCTGTTTGTTTTTGTAAGTCGAAACAACCTTCACGATAATAATCTTTGGCAAATAAATAATTTGCCAAAGATTATCTATTTTCCAAGCTTTTATTTTGAAGCCAATCGCCACTCTTCGGTGACACCCTCTGTACATTTATAACGCTTGCGTCCATTCTTTGGGGGCGGGACCACATGTATCCAAACCCCGCCCAATACAGTTTCAGACCACTGAAGCATATATGGTAATATTATAACCTTGCAAAGTGTTACTGTTCTTTACTTATTACCACTCTCATCCATGTGTGTGTGTGTGTGTGTGTGTGTGTGTGTGTGTGTGTGTGTGTGTGTGTGTGTGTGTGTGTGTGTGTGTGTGTGTGTGTGTGTGTGTGTGTCTGTAAGGAGTATTATAAATAAGCTGTACAGATGATTTCAGATGTAGTCGTCTGGTTTTTAGATAACTTCTCATCATCCTTTGGAGGAGGTGTGGAAAGCCATGGCCACCTGAACCTGAAAGCCAGATAAATTAAAATACATTATTCAAGGAGTATTTAATGTTTTTATCACATTTTATAGCGTATTAAATGCCATATGGCGCAACCGGGGCCCCACCCTGGAGCCAGGGCCGGGGTTTGGGCTCATATGCAAGCGCCTGGTGGCTGGGCCTCTGCCCACGGGGCCCATCCGGGCTCAGCCCAAAAAGATGACATGGGCCCAACCTCTGGTGGACTCACCACCCGCCGAAGAAACCGTAGGGGATGGGTGCAGTGTCGGTTGGGTGGCAGTCATCAGCATGGGGCTCGACAACCCAATCCCCAGACAGAGTCTAGCTCTAGGGACATGGAATGTCACCTTGCTGGGGGGATGGAGCCAGAGCTTGTGAGGGAGGTTGAGAGGTACAAACTAGATATAGTCGGGCTGGTGAGAGGGTCGTGTCCCTGTGCCTTCAGGTTGGGCACAGGTGTCTCACTGTTGTTTCGGCCTACAGGCCAAACAGCAGTATGGAATACCCGGCCTTCTTGGAGTCCCTGGGAGGGGTACTAAATAGTGTCCCGACTAGGGACTCCATTGTTCTTCTTAGGGACTTCAACGCTTCCGTGGACAATGACAGTGAGACCTGGAAAGGGGTGATTGGGATGAACGGCTGCCCCGATCTGAATACGAGTGGTGTTCTGTTATTGGCCTTCTGTGCTCGTCAGTTTTTCCATAATGACCACCTTGTTCAACCACAAGGATGTCCATAAGTGCACATGGCACCAGGATACCCTAGGCCGAAGGTTGATGATCGACTTCATCGACCTCTGACTGTGTGTGTTGGACACTTGGGTGAAGAAAGGGGCGCAGCTGTCAACCGATCATCCCCTGGTGGTGAACTGGATCCTCAGGCAGAGCAGGGGCTGAGACAGACTTTGCAGGCCCAAATGTGTTTTGATCTGTTGGGAACGTCTTGCAGAACCCTCTGTCAGTGAGGCCTTCAACTCGCACCTCCAGGAGAGCTTCTCCCAGATCCCGCAGGAGGCTGGGGACATTGAATCAGAGTGGACCATGTTCTCCACCTCCATTGTCAAAGCGGCTGCTTGGAAGTCAACACTGAACAGTAGAGGCGGAGTGCTGCTGACCTCGACTGAGTATATTGTCGGGCAGTGGAAAGAGTACTTTGAGGATCTCCTCAATCCCTGCAGCGCATAGGTGTTGTGTCCGGAGTTTTCCCCCACCTCACACCCTAAGGCAGCTGGGATAGGCTCCAGATCCTTGTGACCCACTGCGGCGGATAAAGTGGTGATTAGAAGATGGATGGATGGATCTCCTCAATTTCGCTACCATGCCTTACACAGAGGAACTGTAGCCTGAGGTCAAAGAGGTGGAGTCTTCCATCACCCAAACTGAATTCACCAAAGGTGGTTGCCAAACTCCTTGTTGGCAAAGCACCGGGGGTAGATGAGATTCGCCCTGAGTACCTCAAGTCCCTAGATGTCCAGGGACTGTCATGGTTGACACGTCTCTACAACATCGCATGGCAGATGGGTGCTATGGTCCCTCTCTTCAAAAAGGGGTCCGGAGTGTGTGCTCCAACTACGGTGCGCCCTCGCGCGATCGCGCATCAATGATTGGTACTCCACTTCATCACGGATTTTTGGTCGGCAGTCACGTGATACGCGCATTCTATTGGCTGACAGCCTCCGGAAGTGCGCTCGTTCCGTCAGTCTCGGACTTTCGGAAGACACAAAAGTGCTTCAAACAGACTATCAGAGTGTGGGAAAAGGTAATACAGATAGATGGTGGTTTAAAATCAGTATGAGGAGGTTTCATAAACATATAAATTACCGTAAATAATAAAATAAATAAATCGCAATCTTGATCACGGATTCCTCGATCGCGTGTGGTTCCTGAAATGCGTTGACCACAAAGACAGAGGGTGCACTGTGTAGGGGGATCACACTCCTCAGCCTCCTGGGAAAAGTCTATTCCAGGGTACTGAAGAGGAGGATTGGACCGATAGTCGAACCGCAGATTCAGGAGGAACAATGCGGTTTTTGTCCCGATCGTGGAACGTTGGACCAGCTCTACACTCTCCATCGAGTGCTCGAGGGTTCACGAGAGTTTGCCTAACCAGTCCACATGTGTTTTGTGGATCTGAAGAAGGCATTCGATCGTGTCCCTCGTGGTATCTTGTGGGGAGTGCTCCGGGAGTAGGGGGTTCAGGGCCCTTTGATGAGGGCTGTCCAGTCCCTGTCTGACCAACGCGGAACTTGGTTCACGTTGCCAGCAGTAAGTCAGACCTGTTCCAGGTGCATTGCGGACTTTGGCAAAGCTGCCCTCTATCACTGGTTCTGTTCATAATCTTTATGGACAGAATTTCTAAGCGCAGCCGGGAGTCCAGTTTGGGGACCAAAGGATCAGTTGAAAAAAGTAAAAGGATAAAAATGTCTCAAATTCACCCTTGAACAAAGATAGTAGTTCTCTCAGCACATACATGGTAATGTAACTCTACAGACTGACCGTGCCGTGTATGTCAGCTGCTGGATTGTGTCGGGCATCGGCTGCCTGAAGGTCTCAGGCAGAAAAAGACAGAGCACAACGCTGAGCAACGAAAGACCACCCACAATAATCCATGGCAGGAACTCACTCAACACAGCTGCAGACAAAACAAGAGATCATGCTTGATCATTAAATTCTTAAAAACAACAAAAGTTTTGTTATGTTAAGTTTTGTTTTGTCCTCCAATAACAGTATTTCAATGACTGCTCTTTAAAGGGTTAACCAAGTTGCCACAACTGAAAATTCCCATTTTTTTTATAGCAGTCGTCACAGCTTGTTCCTACACGCAGCTATCATGGCTTTCACAGTAGCTATTAGCAAAAAGAGTTAGAAGAAGAACTCAGTGTTACTCATAAAAATTCTTCATAGTTGATCACAGATCAGTGCTCAATGGTTCACTAAACTCTTGCTTGGCTAAAAATTTTGCTAAAGGGAGAAGAAAAGAATCTCACCTTGTTTGACCAATTATGTGGCTTCAGATAAAATCATGCCCTCTTGCTCCTTTGTAGATCTTTGAATAAGATTTGGATCTTACTGAAAAATTACTACCCGATAGCTTCATGTAGCATTATTGCAATTGTAGTATAATTCGCGGAAAACTCAGGACTGTATTGTAAATGTATTTTACACTGGGGAGACTTGAGGGATTGTGTACTTTCAAGTGTTGTTACCAGAAAAAAGATTGAGTGTTGCATATTAGTTTGAGGAAATAATTCACTTGAATATAATGAAAATTTATTACATTTCCCTAATAGATGTACATAAATCAAACACCCTGAATATTCAGAATGCACAAATGATGAATTGAAAGAGTAACCAAACAAATAGATGTTTTTTATACTACCCACATAAAAGTCTCAAAAATGCACAATTTTATTATGAAAAATGTACTCTCAATAGTATGATATATGAAGAGTGAGATCTAACCCAGTTGCAGTAGGTATGGGGAAACAGAGAATCCCACTCTGGAGAATGTGGCGCAGGATGACAGCATTGTATTCCTGATGACTGTGGGGGACATCTCACTGGTTATGGTGTACAAAACCCCGATGGTAGCCAGAACGCCGAATCTACCCACAAGCACCAGGGAGAGGGCGACCATTGGCTTACCTGCAGGAATGAGGAGTTCTGTAAACTAGTGACCACAAAAACAAAGTACAGTAACCGTAACACTGGACTGCTATGAAACTGCTGACGATAGACCTCCCCTGAAGACCGCTTATCCAAGAATACCTTAAGAAGGCAAGTTCTGTTACCCCACACACGTGAGTCGTGTGTACCGTGGTATGTTTTCCTGTAGTGATCCTCCAAATAGGATTAGAATAACATCATATCTCTAGTGGTTTCACTCAACCAATAGTGGTAAAACAATTGGATGTGCTGCAGAAGAAATGCTGGTGTATACCATTGGTGTACACTGGAAGAGCAATCGATATTGATGTAAATAATGCAAGTATTTCATAGTATTTAGATAATAGGATTTGTACATCTGGGCGGCACGGTGGCGCAGTGGTTAGCGCTGCTGCCTCACATCACGGCGGACCCGGGTTCGAGTCCCGCTTTGTGCGGAGTTCGCATGCTCTCCTCGTGTCTGCGTGGGTTCTCTCCGGGTTCTCCGGCTTCCTCCCACCTCCAAAAGCATGCGCTTCAGGTTAGTTGGCCGGTCCCAAATTGACCATAGGAGTGAGTGTGTGTGTGAATGCTTGTTTGTTTCTATGTGGCTCCGCGGTACACTGGCGTCGTGCCCGGAGTGTCCCCCGCCTCACGCCCTGAGACTGCCAGGATAGGCACTGGCTACCCCGCGACCTGCGTTAGCGGATTAAGCGGGTTGGAAAATGATGATGATGATGATGATTTGTACATCTTTCTCGTGGGAGAAATCTATTCATATTTAAATGTTATCTCTGGTGAGAAAAAAAAAAAGAATGTAAACATCTCAAAAGAGAAAAGGAAACATCAACAGGTTGGATTGATTCCGAACCAACTCTCTAATTTGACAAGAGGTGCTCAGCTATAGAGTGTAGCCAGTTTGTGGGAGTCCTACTTACTATGCAGCGTAATCTGGATGAGAAGCAGAGCTAGCGCCCCCAGCAGGTTGAAGACAATGAGGGACAGACGGCGAGGAAGACAGCGTGCCGTCAACCAACCAGCGAAGTATGCTGGTAATTCAATAATCGTCAGCAGGCAGTAGTTAAGGAAAGGGTTACCATTGAGACTTGACATGTTGAATGACAGCCCAAAGTAGCTTGCATTTACACAGAACCTGTAAACAAGATAAACACAAGACTTTATTAGGGAACCCAATGTTGCAGGGACCGACCAGTCTGAGTCTTAGACTGAACAAATAACATGATGATGATTTAGTTATTCTTAAAATATTGGTAGAGCAGCTTGAAAATTGTTTTTCATAAACCTCTCGTGATTGTCATGCCTACATTTCCTGTGTGTGAGTGAAAAAAAAATCACTTCTCTACTATAGTATAAAAAGGGGGGTTCATCATTGGCGGAGAAGGGCTGCGAATCTCAGTATAATAAGACGATTTTACCAGAATAAAAACACCAAATTTGTTTTGATTGTGACACTTGAGGAACGCTCCGAGTTTCGGCGTGGTAAACCAGAGAACAGTGAACATCTACAATAAACTACAACTGGAGGGATTGCTGTATTTTGTTCTGAATCGACTAACCAATGGCCCATGCTGTCGATAGTGGTAGCAATAAAAAGTATGTAAATGTACTTCAGCTCACCAGATGAGCCACAACAAAATTGTGATGTTGCGAATTTTTTTGGTTCTTAGCAGGTCAAAGAAGCTGTGAGAGTCAGATTCTTGGCTTGGTGCCTTTTCAACCTGTGGACAGAAAGAACCTGCAGTAGACATGTCACAAGCATTTAATATTCCGACAAGACTCAGGCTAGTTTCTTACAATGGCTGAGGGAAAAATGATGTCTGGAGCTTCCACTCGATTCTGTACGGCTGCTGACCTTAGCACACGCTCTGCTTCCCTCAAATGACCATTGGAAACCAACCAACGAGGAGATTCTGGAATAGCCCTGACAGACAGATGAATACAAACACAGTAGCATCTGTTTTCATCTGTATTTTGCCATATCACTCACTCACTAAACAGACATTGGAGGATGTGATTGCCTATTTTTTTTCCTCTCTTCAAACATTTCATTATAAATAAACATAGTAGTGAATAAATAAGTAGTAATAGTAATAAAATGGTAAATGAAAAAAGTGACATGTCTTGAATTGTCTTGAATTGTCTGTTAGATAACTTACCACCAGAGTGGGATACAGGCAATACCAGGAATAGCCAAAACCAGTGACAGATGTCTCCAATTTGTGACCAGATAGGCAGTGCCAGGCAGCAGCAAAGTACTACCCGCGTAAAATAAAGGTAAGCATAGGTTGGAGAACATTACTCTGGCCCAACCAATTAGGAGTTCTGAACCTGTGAAGGGGAAATAAATCAGAGGAGTGCTAAGTGAGTTCATACAGATCATCCGCTGGAACCATATCAAACCAACGGGCAAGGCGAAGATAAAGGTCCCTGGTTACAGTATAATAAAAAAGAACAATGTAAACAATCAGTGAATAAAAATAAAGAATGCATACCCATTACAAACGCAGTTACGTAGATGGTAATCTGACCCAGGCCCAACATGAAGAAGAGTGCTACGCAGACTGGCCAGGAAGGTGCAAAGGCCACGGCAATCGAGAAAATGGTAAGCAGGGCAGTTCCACCAAACAGTACAGGCTTCCGGCCAATCCTGAGGTAAAAAAATAACCACAATGTGATATTAGCTGTGACCTCATCATGATGGCCCTTATTACATCCCGCAAAGCGGTGATATATAGTAATTGTCAGTGTTTGTGTGTTCGTCCATCTGTTCGTCCATCCGTCCGTCCACCAAATATCTTCACAACCGTTGCAGATAGAAAGATGAAATAAAAAGCACATTACTCAGGCAGCAAGGTGGATCAAAATGACCTTGACCTTGAGAAAACTAGGTCAAGGTCAAATTTCAACTTTTGTACTCATCGCAAATTTTTGGAAGGCAGTCACGTGATACCGTACGCGCATTCTATTGGCTGACGGCATCCGGAAGTGCGCTACGTTCTGTGAGTTTCGGACTTGCGTGAAACACAAAAATGTTTTAAACAGTCTATCAGAGTGTGGGAAAAGGTAATACAGATAGAAGGTGGTTTAATATCAGTATGGGGAGCGTTCAGAAACATTTAAATTGCCGTAAATAATAAGATAAATAGTTTGTCACTCTATCACAGAATTCGTTAATCGCGTTTTAGTTCCTGGATTGCATTAACCGAGAGGAACAAGGGATCACTGTATACCTTTTTAGATACACTTCACTGGAACCTAATGAGATATAATCACAAAACAAAGAGCAACATTTTCAGGAAGCCAAAGGCACAAAAATGTGTAGGTCAGGGTAAAATGTCGAATTCAGGGGTGTCGCGGGATGATGTAGTCTCTGACTGCCTTGTTTCAGTTATTTCTGTCAGTCTTCCCAAGGGCAGCTGTACTGTAGCTACAGATGTAGTTTACCATCACCACGAATGAGGAGTGAATGAAGAATGGCTCCACTGTAAAAGTGACTTTGAGTGTCTAGAAAAGCACTATATACATATAATCCATTATTATTATTATTATTATTATTATTATTATTATTATTATTATTATTATTATTATTATTATTATTATTATTATTATTATTATTATTATAACAATTTAATTTCAAAGAAGAGAGGCTAACAAAGATCGTTTGAAACAAGCACAGTGGATGTCCAGATTAACAATGAACATTTACAAACCAGCTGTTTCTGAATGTACAGGGTATGTACTGTTCAGGAAATATATGACACTTGGCTAACCAAATCCCATGTGCTGTACGCTACATGTCTTTTCTCTTGAAATGTTTCTGCGGTCAGTGTTAGCTGACAAGCAGCTTTCCAGTATAGAAGCTGTGCCAAATCTGTAGATGCTCAGATGCCCAACTACAGGAAAATTACCTGTCAGATATCTGTCCAGAGACAAAGCATCCACACAGTCCTCCCAGAATGTATACAAGAGAGGTCAGAGGCTGTTTCCATTGGTCACTACACACCAGGTTAAACTGGAAGGCAACAAACAGATATAGAAATTATACTGCAAAAATATTGACTGCAATAAAAGCAGTAATTAACAAATGTATATGTATATATATATATATATATATATATATATATATGTGTGTGTGTGTGTGTGTGTGTGTGTGTGTGTGTGTGTGTGTGTGTGTGTGTGTGTGTGTGTGTGTATATATATACACACACACACACACACACACATATACATATACACACATATATATGGGTGTGTATATGTATATGTGTGTGTATATATACTGTACATATACACAAAGACACACACACACACACACACACACACACACACACAATTTATATATACTGTATATTTATATATTTAAATTTATGTAATTTTTTTGGACATGTTGATATAACAGACTTCACACCTTCATCACATTTACAACATCAACAATAACATCTGGGGGGGGGGAGGCTGATGGGTAGAAGCCAATAGGCTTGTGAAATTCCTGTCCTTTTGTTCCTAGGAAGAATGTTAACATGGTTATGCTCTAAGTTAAAAGGCTCAGGAAGTGGATAAAGGTATGAACGTCTGTCAAAATTCAATGAATGAACTGGTTGAAAACATTTAATGATTGAGTTTGTTGACAACACATAGTATTGAGAGAGATGTTTGTTGATTCTGGGGGACAGGAATTTCACAAGCCTATTGGCTTCTACCCATCAGCCTTTTTTTTATCCAGATGTTATTGTTGACGTTGTAAATGTGATGAAGGTGTGAAGTCTGTTATATCAACATGTCCAAAAAAATTACATAAATTTAAATATATATACAGTATATATAAATTATGTGTGTGTGTGTGTGTGTGTGTGTGTGTGTGTGTGTGTGTGTGTGTGTGTGTGTGTGTGTGTGTGTGTGTGTGTGTGTGTGTGTGTGTGTGTGTGTGTGTGTGTGAGAGAGAGAGAGAGAGAGAAGAGGATGCAGAAAACAGGGTTAAATGGAGGTAACTGATTCGCTGTGACAACCCCTGAAGGGAAAAGCCTAAAGAAAAGAACATGTGTAAGTATATGTATATTGTATATATATACAGTATACACACACATATATACATAGCGCGCACACACACACACATATACGAGCCAGACTAAAGCGGGCCACTCCCTCCTGTGATTCTAGCTAATGTTTGCTCACAGCAGAGCAGACTAGATGCGCTGCAGGTTAATATAAACCATCTGCATGAATACAGAACTGCTTCCATTCTCAATTTTATCGAAACCGGGTTGAAAACCATCAAAACCATCATCATCTTCCCAAAGAATAAGCCCTGGATTACTCAAGAACCGAAAGAGATCCTCAACAAGAAAAAAAGGATTTCACCGGCTCAGAGGCCGAACAGAAAAATTCCCCCAGGGTAACATCTGCTCAACTCAGCAGGCTCTCATATCCATGGTGCATGGTGTTTGCACAAACAGGTAATGAGACAAATAGTTTATACAATATGGAATAGCATTAAAAATCATTTTCTCAATAGCATTAAATGCAAATTCAGTCGCTGCATCTATTGCATAATACCTACTCCAGTCCAGTTATTCCAGTTTTATATGAGGTCTGCCCGCAGTCTGTGACTGGTTGATGCTATACTCGAGATCACATTCCTGACAGCTGTTTGACAGAAGGTATTATTAGTTAGTCATAAGTTGAATAGTTACTGGTGTAGTACCTCGGTGACTATTGTAGATGTGTAATGCTCAGTGCTGTAGGTCCATCCATCTTTACAGCCCTCCTGATTCAGACTCCATAGGAAGCTGGCTGGAGTTGAACTTGGTGTAGACATGTTGTGGAGGGTTTCCAGACTGGGTCTGATTCCATGTTCGGACAGGTTCTGCACCAGCTCCAGCTCATACCGGTTACAACTGCTCCTCTCCGGTTGCCCCAGCACCTGCTGGGCGGGTGTCGCAACAGCAGAAGTTTAAAAAAATAGAGTTCAGCCAAGTTTCATTCTGTATGGTAAGAACGGAATAGACTCAAGTTAAATGTACTAGTCTGTAGAAGACTCTCTGCTGCTCAGCTCAGACTTCAGCTGTGGTCTATTTCACAATAAAATCACTTTTAAAGAAATACATAGTTATACTCACGCAAGTACTCAATGTAAACTGTAGATTACACTGACTACCAGTAAATAAAGTATTTAAATGAGCCTTGACAGTCACATCATTTAAACGTGTCTCATGGTTGAAGACGTCTGTACTGATCACACTAACAACACTAACAGTATAATTTCCCATTTTATAATCGATTCCATTCTGGTGGTGTGGACAAATTATATACATCATATGATTTTTGATTTAAAAATGATTAAATGAACATTATGTTCCGGGTACCGTTCTAAGTGGTTCTGACCTGCACAGGGATGATGGCCTGTGTCCACTCCGGGGTCAGGTTGCTGTGGGCGGGGATACGGCAGTGGTGTGGTGGCGTCGCCAGCAGGAAGATGACACACAAGAGATTGTATCCACTTGGAATGGCCGTGAGGCAGAGGAGGAAGAGGATTCTCCTCTGGAATGGACCCCAGGTCCTCAGGAACGACACAGTCTTCTCAAAGTCCTGCATCCTCTCCAATTGTGTTCTATGTGGAGATTTTCTCAGCTGCAGTCAGGACCTCAGATTTCCAAGTATTACTTGAGCAATTATGTCGCTTTTAGGAGCATAAATATTGTCAGGACTCCCTTTGCAGCGGTGCCGTCTTCTCTATGTAAGGTTGCTGGGTTTTCACAGGTTTATAACCTGAAGCAGCTGAAGCAAACTCCACCTCTCTTCCCCCTCCTCTGCAAAGTATGTTCTGTAAATATCATAAACTGCTTTTCACGAGTACTCCTGCTAGAAATATTACACTTCTGTCAGAAATAGGGAAAGACAATGGAAGGAAAATTGCTGTGTGCCTTTTCGAGGTGAATGTAATGGGTTTTGGGGACATGAAAAGATTTGCTTGTTATGTTGGTACATGACGATATCTTTATGATAGTACAGTACTAATAAATGTGTGAAACTAGTTTTCACAAGTGTGGTTTGGAAATATTTCACATGTGAAGTGTAATAGAAGTTCTTATGAAATGGGTTATGTGATTAGATAATGTTATGTCTCTATTAATGTTTTCCCCTGGACGCTCCAAAAAGGTTGTATTGTTGGAATAGGTTGGAAAGGCCAGTCTGTAACATGATTTTATGTAGCAGGAGGTTTGACAGCCTGAAATCAATTATTTTTATATTTTATTCTATTTTATTTTATTGGATCTACTCACCTCCCATGTAATTTCGGTGAATAATCATTCAAAATTGACCGTAGGTGTGAATGTGTGTGTGAGTGGTGGTTTGTCTTTCGTATGGCCCTGCAACAAGTTGGCGACATGTCCGATGTGTACCCCACCTCTCACCCATAGTCTGCTGAGATATACTCTAAGAATAAGCTGTGAACCCCTTCCCGCCCCCCACCAGGTATATTAGTGGCTGTAGACAAGCAAATGTATAGATAGACATCGATATTCCTGACCTCTTCCACTGAGAGCCATGCATTCTCTGACAAAATAATAAAAATATTTATAAATGTTACATCATAACAGTGGCTTTGGGGGGCGGCAGTGGCTCAGGGGGGCGGTAGTGGCTCAGTGGTAAAGCGGGCGGTAGAGCGGGTCGTCCTATGATTTAAGATCGGCGGTTCGATTCCCGCTCCCGCCCCCCCAAAAATACCCCCAAAAATACCCGGAGGTGAGCTAACAGTGGGAGGTGTCAGCTCATCTCCGGAGCACTGCCGAGGCACCCTTGAGCAAGGTGCCGTCCCCTTTACAAATTGCTCATTTGAGGCGCACCAAGAAGGAGCTGCCTGCCACTCTACCTCCCCTGCATGCCTACAGGCCCCTTTGTGTGTGTGTGTGATACAGGGGCCTGTACTCACATATATGTATGCATGCGTTTGTAATCAGTAGCTAGAGTGTGCTTTCTTAATTTCCCTTCGGGGATCAAACCAGTATATAAAATTAAAAAAATGTTTAAAAATTTTTTAAAAAAATTAAATTGTTAAAAAAGTGAAGAAAATGCATATTTTGGTATGGATCCAGATACATCTGCAATTATAATCCTACTGACAAACCAACTAATTCCCAGATCTCCTCGATGAAGATACTTGGTCCCAACCTGATCTTCAAGAAACACAGATGTAGATGTCAATTTTTTTACCTCAATGTAAACTTCTAAACTTCTAAATTGCACAAAAGTTTGAATCTGAGTATGATAAGTTGTGTGTGTACGTGACCTGTGATAAACTAATGTATCCAGATCCGTCTAAAGCTGACTTTGGGCTGCTGGAGGCGGCTTGGCGCAGCTCCAGCAAACCTGCTTAGGACAATTGGTCACAGAAAAATTAATTAATGACAGCGAGGCTTTAAACTATAAGATAGTTGTTTTTACAGTGTTATTCAAAGTTATTCATTGTCATATTTCCCTATGAGATACATCTTATCCTGTTTGAACTGGTCTGATCCGGAGCAGGAAACAGGTGATGCCGTCAAACCAGTTAATGTTTCCAGTTTATCCAGTTTTCTCTCTGCTGTTACTGGACAATCTCAGCATTTCCAGTTTGTTTCGGTACCAGCCCGACACTGAACTTTCTTGGTCATTCAGGTCATTGTATTTCTCTGTGTTGACTAGATAAATACTGTTCAGAAGTCCCTTAGATGGGAGGTGGAACACCTTCAAGCATTTCCTACAAGCCCAGCTGACTTTTCTCAACACAGATCTGAGTGAAGGTGTGTGGTTTTTCACATCTATTTAGATCTTGGAGTTTCCTGAAGCGTGTGGATTTAATCTGATACTCTAAAACAGTCAAAGTTTCCAGTCCCGTGTATCTCTGTTACAAAGACAGTACTGGTCAGTCCTCCAGTACAAACATCTGCAGGTTGTGAATCACCAGAAGGCTGATCATGAATATATCAGAATGAACACAACAGAGCCTGAAATTTAATATAAAAGGCCAATGAAACTTTGACTTGATATATTTGGTGGTTTGTTTGCAGTGCACTTACTCACGTAATATAATTACAGAATTTAAAGCTTCGTTTATCTTTTTCATCAGATTAAACTCAAACTGAGAATCGAACCATTAAAGTCACGTTAGTTGTGCTGAGCTGGACAACAAAAACATCACATTTAATAAAATGAATAATTAACTCTGTTACAAAAAGTTAGCAATGGGTTATTTAATGTATTCTTGGTCTATTATTTAAATGTACCTGATGTGTAAAAAAAAAAACTATAGTATTTTCTGTACCATAAGGCACACTGGATTGTAAGGCGCACCTTCAATGAAGGGCTTATAAATAAATGTTTAAAAAGTGTGTATTTATTTATTTATTTAACCTTTATTTAACCAGGCAAGCAATTAAGAACAGGTTCTTATTTACAAATGCTGCCTGAGCTAAGAGCAGTGGCTCTTAGAGGTGTGGGGGAGGGGAGGAAGTCTAAAATAAACACAAAAACATATACTATACAGAAAATATAAGAAAAATAAATACAAGACAAGAGAACGAGGCCGAGAAAGAGAGAGAGAAAAAGAGAGAGAGACACTCAACAAGTGCAGCTGTCAGCTACAAATTCATGTAGGTTTTGTTTAAAAGCAGTGAGTGATATGGGGACAGTGAGTTTGAGGCAGTTTTGAAAATTGTTCCAATCATTAGCTGCAGCGAATCGAAAGGCACTGCGACCAAAGACAGTACGGGCTTTAGGGATGGAGAGTTTGATGAGCTTGCTGGACCTAAGATTGCGGGCAGGACGGAAGTGGTGTAGAAGGGAGGAGAGGTAGGGAGGTGTTTTTCCTAGTATGGATTTGTAAATGAGGTGAAGCCAGTGGTGGAGCCGTCTGGTGTGGAGGGATGTCCAGTCTACCAGGTTGTACAGGTCACAGTGGTGAGTTCTGAATGGAGCTCCTGTGGCAAAACGGATGGCAGAGTGGTGGAGAGTGTCCAGTTTGCTAAGAGTAGATTGAGAAGCCATCCTATAGATGGTGTCACCATAATCGAATATGGGCAGGATGGTCATTTTCACAAGCGTGCGTTTGGCTAAACGGGTGAAGGAGGCCTTATTCCGGTAGAGGAAGCTCAGGCGAGCTTTGACTTTTGATTGCAGGTGCTTGATGTGGGTGGAGAAGGAGAGAGATGAGTCCAACCAGAGACCAAGGTATTTATAGCTGGTCACAAACTCCAGTTCAGAGCCATCGGCACAGAGGATTTTAGGGGCAGCGGTGGAATCGTGTTTCCGGTCAAAAATAATGCATTTGGTTTTTTTGGAATTGAGTGAGAGATGAAGGCCATGAAAGTACTGCTCGACAGAAGTGAGACTGAGTTGGAGTGTGGATGCTGCAGAGTGGAGAGAAGGGCCCTCTGAGTATAAGATGGTATCATCGGCATATAGATGAATCTTGGAATTACCGGCAAACCTAGCTACATTGTTGATGTAGATGGAGAACAACGTTGGGCCCAGGATGGAACCTTGAGGCACCCGTTTCACGATGGGAAGAGGGTCAGACAAGACATTTACAGACTTTACTTGCTGAACTGTTGTTTAGGTAGCTAGCGAACCAGTTGCAGGAGTGTGATGACAGACCGATGCTAGTGAGCCTCTGCAGGAGGATGGAGTGGATGACAGAGTCGAAGGCTTTGGATAAGTCAATAAAGGCAGCAATGCAGATCTGTTTGGAGTCCAAGGAGGTAACAACATCATCCAGAACCTTCAAAGTGGCTGTAGTGCACCCGTGGCCAGGCCGGAAACCAGACTGTAGGTTGGACAGAATATCATTTGAAGCAATGAAGTGGCCGAGCTGTCTATGAACCAATTTTTCTAGGATCTTGGCCAAGCACGGCAGGATGGATATAGGTCTGTAACAGTTGGGATCAGAGCTAGAGCCACCTTTAAAAAGTGGAACGACCAAGGCAGATTTCCAATCTGAAGGAAAAACAGACAGCTCCAGAGATAAATTGAATAGGGGGTGGCAATGACAGGAGCAGCAGTTTTTAAAAATAAGGGGTCGAGCCCATCAGATCCAGCTGACTTGTTAGAGTCGAGTTTGGTGAGTTCCTCTAAAACCTCCGAGGTCAGGATGGGATTAAAGGAGAAGGTGCCTGAGCTGGAAGGTGTAGGTGAAAATGAGGGGGCAGTAGTGGGGGACTTGACAGAAGAGGCATGGACTGTATTTACAAAGTGTTGATTGAGAAGTGAGGCCATGTGAGACTTATCAGTGACAACAGTGTCACCAAAGGTCATTGCACTAGGAAAACGGGGTGGGGTAAGCTTATTTTCCATGGACTTGACCGTTTTCCAGAATGTCTGGGAATCAGTACCACAGGATGCAAATTTGTCCAGATAATGAGTGACTTTGGCTTTTCTGACAGCCTGAGTGCATGTGTTCCTGCACTGCCTAAAGGCAAGCCAGTGTATGTGTGTGTAGGATAAATTCTATGGAAGGGGTTCAACTAAAGTTCTTCTAACCCTAAAGGTTACAAGGTCTAGATAATGTTTACTTCCAGTATCCTGTGTAATTAACCTGAGCAATAAACCTGAGCAACAACCCTTGAGAACAAACCTGTAACGGGTCAGAGGTAGGACCCACGTACAGCACAGACTGAGACCAGATCAGGAATAGTCCAACAGTTTATTCTGAGGTTCGCACAGAATGGCAGCAATATTCCAGACAAACAGTCTCCGTAAACAGGAATCCCAGGTGACAGGTATCAGACAAGGAACGAGCAGGCAGAGTAGTCAACGACAGAAGGCTGGTCAGTTTACCGGGGCAGAGACGAGGAAGACGGGTCGAAGACAGGCAGGGTCGTAACCGAGGAAGCAGTCCGGAGATCAACGCGAGAGAGCTATGCATGACACAAAGACAATCTGGCAGAGACTGAGAGGAATGGGAGGGTATATGTACTGAGCAGGCAGGTGATAATCAGGTGAGGAAACACAGGTGAAGGCAGTTGCACTGATGAGTTTGGAGTGGAAGGCAGGTAGAGCTGGGCGGATGAGGGGAAAACCAGGAGCGGATTGTGACAGGACCCCCCCTTCAAGGGACGGCTCCAGACGTCCCAGACTGAGCGGGGAGGGAGGGGGGAGGCCGGAGGGGGGCTAAAACTCCTCTGAGACAGCGGAGTCCACATCGTCGTCTGCAGAAGAGGAAGATGAGCCGGAGGAAGTGTCCACATCCGAGCCACCATCTTCCGGTGGGTCGGCAGGCCCATCAGCAGCAGGTCCCCCAGGGGACGGGATGGAGGATGGAGCAGGCTGGTCCGGATGCAGGCGGTGAAAGTCCGCGATGAGCCGAGGATCCACGATGAACCGGGCCGGAACCCAGGAACGATCCACCGGACCGTAACCTTCCCAGTCCACCAGATACTGCATACCACGTCCACGGCGGCGAGAGCGCAAGAGGCGCTTGACAGCATACACAGGACCACCATCGACAAGCTGAGGAGGAGGAGGGGGTGGTGTAGGGGGAACAAGAGGACTCACCCGGACAGGCTTGATCTTGGAGACGTGGAATGTCGGGTGGATCTTCATGGACCCTGGGAGCTGCAGGCGGACCGCTTCCGGGTTAATGATGCGAGAGATGGGGAAGGGCCCCACAAACCTGGGAGCCAGCTTGCGACTCTCCACCTTGAGGGGCAGGTCACGGGTGGAGAGCCAGACCCTCTGGCCGACCTGGTAGGCGGGAGCAGGCTTACGGCGCTTGTTGGCGGCGGCAGCATAGCGGTCAGCAGACTTCAGGAGGGCGGTGCGTGCTCGTTCCCAGGTGCGCCGGCAACGACGGACAAAGGCTTGAGCTGACGGGCAGGCAGCTTCCCTCTCTTGGTTAGCAAAGAGCGGCGGCTGATACCCATAGGCACACTGGAAGGGGGAAAGGCCCGTGGAGGAGCAGGTGAGGGTGTTGTGGGCATATTCCACCCAGATGAGTTGCTCCGACCAGGAAGCAGGATTGTCAGCCGTGAGACAGCGAAGCGTGGTTTCCAGGTCCTGGTTAGCTCTCTCAGTCTGCCCGTTGGACTGGGGGTGAAAACCAGAGGAGAGGCTGACTGAGGACCCCAGCAGACTGCAAAACTCCTTCCAGAAGATGGAAGTGAACTGGGGGCCCCGGTCAGAGACGATGTTGGTGGGCAGACCATGGAGCCGAAAGATGTGTTGGAGGACCAGACTGGCAGTCTCTTTGGCAGAAGGAAGCTTGGGAAGGGGAATGAAGTGTGCCATTTTGCTGAACCGGTCTACCACTGTGAGGATGGCAGTGTGACCCCGGGAGGGGGGTAGACCGGTAACAAAGTCCAGGGAAATGTGTGACCAAGGGCGATGAGGGACAGGCAGGGGGTGCAGGAGGCCGGCTGGTGGGTGACGAGGGGTCTTATTCTGGTTGCAAACAGGACACGCGTTGACGTAGCCACGGACATCCTCCTCCAGCGAAGGCCACCAAAAGCGCTGCTGCAGGACATCACAGGTGCGCTGAATGCCTGGATGACAGGTGAGCCGGGAGGCGTGCCCCCACTGGAGCACATCGGAACGGAGCCTAGCCGGAACAAACAGGCGGTCAGGAGGACAGGAACTAGGACCGGGCTGATCCTCAGCGGCTGCCCGCACCCTCTCCTCGATCTCCCAGGTGACGCAAGCGACGAGGCAGGAGGCTGGAATAATGGTGGAGGGTTCAGGTCTTTCATCTGGGCTCTCAGGAAATCGGCGGGAGAGTGCATCTGGCTTGGTGTTACGGGAGCCTGGCCGATAAGACAGCGTGAAATTAAACCTCTCAAAGAACAGTGACCAGCGGGCTTGTCTTGAGTTCAGTCTCTTGGCAGAGCGAATATACTCCAGATTGCGGTGATCAGTCCACACAATGAATGGCACCTCGGCCCCCTCTAGCCAATGGCGCCATTCCTCCAAGGCCGCCTTTACCGCCAGAAGCTCCCTGTTACCAATGTCATAATTCCTCTCCGTGGGAGTGAGACGGCGAGAGAAAAAAGCACAGGGATGGAGCTTCTGGTCTTTGGCGGCGCGCTGGGACAGGATCACCCCCACCCCCACGCTGGATGCATCCACCTCCACGGTGAACTGGCGCTCTGGATCTGGGATCTAGAGGATGGGTGCAGTGGAGAAACGAGTCTTGAGGGTGTCGAAGGCTCCTTGAGCTGCATCGGTCCAACGGAAAGAGGTCTTGGATGAGGTGAGGGCAGAGAGGGGAGATGCGATGGAGCTGAAACCTCTGATGAAGCGCTGGTAGAAATTGGCAAACCCCAAGAAACGTTGCAGTTGCTTGCGTGTCTCCGGGACAGGCCAGGAGGTTACAGCAGAAACCTTAGCAGGATCCATTTTTATGCAGTCCTTGGCAATAATGTACCCCAGGAAGGAGACTGAGGGTACATGGAACTCACACTTCTCCGCCTTGACGAAGAGGGCGTTGTCCAGGAGGCGGCGGAGGACGGATCTGATGTGGACGATGTGCTCCTCCTGGCTGCGGGAAAAGATCAGGATGTCATCCAGATACACAAAGACGTACTTATTCAGCATGTCTCGGAGCACATCGTTCACCAGGGCTTGGAAAACTGTAGGGGCATTCGTTGAACCGTAGGGCATCACAAGATACTCGTAATGCCCTGTCGGGGTGTTGAAGGCAGTCATCCACTCATCTCCCTCCCGCATGCGAACCAGATGATAAGCATTCCTCAGATCGAGTTTTGAGAACACCGTCGCCCCCTGGAGCAGTTCAACAGCCGTGGAGAGAAGCGGGAGGGGGTAGCGGTTCTTAACCGTGATATTATTAAGTCCACGATAGTCTATGCAGGGGCGCAGTGTCTTATCCTTCTTTTCCACAAAAAAAAATCCTGCACCAGCAGGTGAAGAAGAGGGGCGGATGATCCCTGCCGCCAAGGAGTCTTTAATGTATACCTCCATGGCTTTTCTCTCAGGGGCAGAGAGAGAGTACAAACGTCCTTTGGGAGGAGATGTGCCCGTTAATAAGTCAATCGCACAGTCATAAGGGCAGTATGCCTCCGTTCACTGGTGAGCTCTGGCTTTTACTGGACACCGGCTGACGAAGTGCCCTGGCTGACCGCAGTACATACAGAGGTTCAAGCGCTGTCTTCTCCCCCTCTCCTCAGGTGAGAGGCGGGTGCGGCCAAGCTGCATCGGCTCCGGATCCCCCTCACACACAGGGGCAACTGAAGCAGACAGGAGAGAGGTCGGCGCCGCTGTAGGCTTGGAGCGAGGAGGACTGCGGGGACGGGCAGAGCGTGGTGGGAGCTCAGAGCGTCTTTCTCTCCGGCGTGCCTGGATGCGCAGATCAATGCGGGTGGCGAGTTCAATCAGGTGCTCCAGTGTTGACGGCAGCTCATACGCAACCAGCTCGTCCTTGATGTATCCAGCCAGGCCCCGCAAAAAGACATCACGGAGGGCGACCGGGTTCCAGTCACACAGAGGGGCCGTAGTACGAAAGTCTATAGCGTAATCCGTGACTGAACGGCTGCCCTGGACCAGATCCAGCAGTTCTCGTCCGGCGTCGGCCCCCAGAGGTCCAGTACCAAAAACCTTCCGGAGCTCGTCGGCGAAGGACCGGAAAGAGCGACAGGCGGGAGTCCCTCTCTGCCACTCCGCAGTGCCCCACAGACGTGCCCGCCCGGTGAGGTGATTGACGGTGTAAGCCATCTTAGCCTCCTCCGAGGAGAAGGTGAGCGGCTGGAGGGAAAAAATGATGGAACAGTTGCAGAGAAAGGCATTGCAGGTGGCAGGATCGCCGTCATAACGCTCCGGTGCTCCCACGTTAGGCTCCCGGATCAAAGGTGGAATGGCGGCGACACCCGCTGAGGCGGACGGCGGAGCAGCAGCGCCCGCCGAGGCAGGTGACGAGAACGTGGCTCCCGGTGAGACAGACGGAGTTAGCCCCAGGGCCTGGGTGCGGGCGTGGAGACTTGCTACATCACACCGAACTTGTGCCAGAACCTGCTGGTTTTCTGCTGCAGCCGCAACGGAATTCACAACCAGCTCGTTAAGCATGTCCTCCATCTGGGAGATCCGGTGATCAACCTGTGCTGGATCCATTTATGGCCAGATTGTACTGTAACGGGTCAGAGGTAGGACCCACGTACAGCACAGACTGAGACCAGAGCAGGAATAGTCCAACAGTTTATTCTGAGGTTCGCACAGAATGGCAGCAATATTCCAGACAAACAGTCTCCGTAAACAGGAATCCCAGGTGACAGGTATCAGACAAGGAACGAGCAGGCAGAGTAGTCAACGACAGAAGGCTGGTCAGTTTACCGGGGCAGAGACGAGGAAGACGGGTTGAAGACAGGCAGGGTCGTAACCGAGGAAGCAGTCCGGAGATCAACGCGAGAGAGCTATGCATGACACAAAGACAATCTGGCAGAGACTGAGAGGAATGGGAGGGTATATGTACTGAGCAGGCAGGTGATAATCAGGTGAGGAAACACAGGTGAAGGCAGTTGCACTGATGAGTTTGGAGTGGAAGGCAGGTAGAGCTGGGCGGATGAGGGGAAAACCAGGAGCTGATTGTGACAAAACCTAAGGGTGAGATAATGATGAAAGGGTTTAAATGCTATTCCCTGGTAAAGACCTGGACAATGAAACTAATATTCCTTCAAGTCCCCCTTTTGACCATGTAAATGGTTAACAAATAAAAGATCGGACGTCTAGATATTGGTCTCGTTGCAGTGATGAGTTTGACTTCACCAATCACTGCTGTCGTCTCCTCCTCTCGTCAGCGACGGTGGTGGTAGTCAGCTGGCTCGCTGATCTAGGGGCCAGCTGATCACTCTGGGGCAAGAAACCTTCGGCTGAGGAATTCCTGTGTGGTGCACACTGTGATTTGTGGAACCAAGTGTTGCATCTTCGTCTCGACCACCTTGTATGGACCAGTCCAACAAGGCTCAGTCCACTTCCTCATAAGCACCTTCAGCCACACCTCGGGTCAAGTCAATGAGGCTGGACTCGGAATTAGCCCCACACTCAGGCGTCTATCTGAAGAACCTGGAACCACAGAACTTAACAATTTCATAGTGCGAGGTGTGTAGATTCATACCCTCTTCCAATGGAGGTGGTGATGGTGCAAAGGGCCCAGGAAAACATCTTCCAGTTTCTAGTTCAAAAGGTGTGAATCCCATCCGGGAATTCACCGACATTCTAACTGTCATGACAGGTAAAGGCAATGCAGTTAGCCAGTTTATCTTTTGCGTACACATTATTTTAGCCAATACATCCTTCAGGGTTCTGCTCATTCTTTCTACCTATCCTTATCCTTTTCCTTTCGGCTATTCCCTTCAGGGGTCGCCACAGTGAATCAGTTGCCTCCATCTAACCCTGTCTTCTGCATCCTCTTCTGTCACACCAACTACCTTCATGTCCTTGTTCAATCAATCAATCAATCAATCAACTTTTATTTATATAGCGCTGAATCATATCAGAAGACATTTCAAAGCGCTTTACAGATAGAAAGCCAACAATGCACTCCAGAGAAAGCACAAGCGACTCATGACCATAGGTGAGGGTAGGAACGAAGATTGAACTTCGGTGGAGAGCTTTGCCTCTCGGCTTAGCTCCCTCTTTGTGACAACAGTGCAGCAAAGCGACTGTAATACCGCTCCTGCTGCCCCAATTCTCCGTCCAATCTCACGCTCCATTGTTCCCTCACTCGTGAACAGGACCCCAAGATACTTAAACTCCTCCACTTGTGGAAGGACCTCATTCCCTACTCAGAGAAGGCAGCCCACTGGTTTCCTGCTGAGGACCATGGCCTCAGATTTGGAGGTGCTGATCCTCATCTCTGCTGCTTCACACTCGGCTGCAAACCGGACCAGTGAGTGCTGCAGGTCACAAGCCGATGACGCAAATAGGACCACATCATCTGCAAAAAGCAGCGAAGCAATCCTCAGCCCACCATACTGTAACCCCTCCTCACCATGACTACACCTCGATATCCTGTCCATGAAAATCACAAACAGAATTGGTGATAAAAAGGGGAAAAAAAGGCGTGTCATCCATGACAGCCCCTCAACACCCAGAGCCTTAAGCCACCGTGAAGTTCTTTAACTACCTTGATGACTTCGCCCAGAGAGATTGACTCGAATCTCCCATCATCCTCCAGCTCTGCCTCAGTAACAGAGGACGGGTCAGTTGGGGTAGTTGAATTCAGGAGCTCCTCAAAGTGTTCCTTCCACCGACCGACAACCTCGTCAGTCGAGGTCAACAGTGTCACGTGTTTGCTGTATACAGCTTGGATGGTCCCCCATTTCCCCCTCCTGAGGTGTTGGACAGTCCTCGAGAACAGCTTTGGTGCCTTCTGATTGTCCTTCCCCATGGTCTCTCCGAACTCCTCCCACACCCTCTGTTTTGCCTCCATCACAGCCGAGGCTGCAGTCCTCTTGGTCTGTCGGTACCCTGCAACTGCTACCGGAGTCCCCAGGGACAACATGCCCCTGAAGGCCTCCTTCTTCAGTCGGATGGCTTCCCTGACCACCGGGGTTCACTACGGTGTTCGAGGGTTACCACCCCTTGAGGCACCCAAGACTTTGAGGCCACAGCTCTTAGCTGCAGTTTCAGCAATGGAAGTTTTGAACATCGACCATTCAGGTTCAATGCCACCAGCCTCCACAGGGATGCACAAGAAGCTCCTTCGGAGGTGTGAATCGAAGGCCTCACAGACAGAGTCCTCCTCCAGACGTTCCCAGTTCACCCGCACTACTCGTTTGGGTTTACCAGGTTTATCCAAAGGTTTCCTCCGCCAACAGACCCAACTCACCACCAGGTGGTGATCAGTTGACAGCTCTGCCCCTCTCTTCACCCGAGTGTCCAAAACACGGTCGAAGGTCAGATGATACGGTCACAAGATCAATCATTGACCTCTGACCCAGGGTGCTCTGGTACCAGGTACACTTATGAGCATCCTTGTGTTCGAACCTGGTGTTAGTTATGAACAATCCGTGACTAGCACAGAAGTCCAACAACATAACGCCGCTTGGGTTCAGATCAGGGAGGCCATTCCTCCCAATCACACCCCTCCAAGTGTCTCCATCATTGCCAACGTGTGCATTGAAGTCCCCCAGGAGAACAATGGAGTCCCCTGCAGGGATCCCTTCAAGGACCCCATTTAGGGACCCCAAGAAGGCCACATACTCTGAGCTGATACAGTGGTACTTCTACTTACAAACTTCTCTTCATACAAAATTTTCAAGTTACGAAACACCTCAACAGGAAAATGTTGCCTCTTGTTTGTCCATACAAACAAAGCAAGAGATAATAGAAAAGCATGAAAAAGGGATGCGTTTGGTTGATCTCACCAAAGAATATGGCCGTAATGCATCTACAATCACCACATTATTAAAACAAAAGGAAGCCATAAAAGCTATAACTCCTTCCAAAGGCCTTGCTATAATTTCAAAGAGGAGGTCAGCAGTGAACGATGAGATGGAGAGGTTGTTACTCGTGTGGATAAAGGAGAAAGACGGCTGGTGATACAGTGACCGAGGCCATAATTTTTCGAAAAGGCAACTGTCATTTATAATGACCTCGTGAAGGAGGATTCAGGCGATGGAAAGTCGGCAAAAGAACACCGGGAGTTTAAGGCATCACGTGGGTGGTTGGAGAAGTTCAGAAGGAGGACTGGAATTCACTCTGTTGTTCAGCATCATGAGATAGGAGCGCATGAACCAAAGAGGGCAAAAAACAATGAGGACAGTAGTTAAAAGGTAAATGACCATCATTTTTAATCTTTATTCTTTGTTTTTTATGTTATGCACAACTTTCATTTATTGTGTAATAATCTAAGTGAAACATTTATTTGTTACATATTTCGATGCATTTTTATGCTTTATAAAATATTTATGTCTGAATTTGGGGGGCTTGGAACGGATCAGGGCATTTGCATGGAAAACGCGTCTCTACTTACGGAATTTTCTAGTTAAGAAATTTCTTCCAGAACCAGTTAATTTCATCACTGTATTTGGTGCGTAGGCACAAATAACAGTCAGAGTTTCCCTCCTGCAGGTTAGGGTGTAGGGAGACGACCCTCTCATCCATCGGGGTAAACTCCAACACAGTGGCGCTCAGCCCAGGGCTTGTGAGTATCCCCACACCCGCCCTGCACCTCACGCCTGATGCAACTCTGGAGTAAAACAAGGTCCAACCCCTTTCCAGGAGTTTGGATCTTTTAGTTCTTGCATGAGGTCTGCTGAACCATTCTTTGTCTGGCCTTTCTCCTGAGACCTGTTTGCCTTGGGTGACCCTACCAGGAGTACAGGACTCCCGACAACATACTGTAGCTCTTAGGATACTTAGGGCACACAAACCTCTCCACCACGATAAGGTGATGGTTCCTTGGAGAGGAAAATGAATAATTAACTGTTAAAAGTTACCAATGGGTTATTTATCGATATAATAAAATCAGTAAAAACGAAAGAGCTTGTTATTTTGGGTGACATTAACATGGACTGGAATACCAGCTCATACAAATCACTGAAAGCTGCTGCAACAGTTTGGTCTCTATCAATTAATTAAAGACCCCACTAGATTCAGGAATACACGCAGTTCAGTCCTTGATCTCGTTTTTACAAATCAACCATCTAAATATGCACTGTTTGGTGTAATTCATACTGCAATATCAGATCACTCATTAATCTATGCCATTAGAAAAAATGTAAAACCTTCAAGAAGCCATACTTGTCGTTCTTTCTCAAAAATCCCAAACTCAAAACTACCTCAGTTTAATGCCGAAATTAATGATATTGATTGGAGCAATGAACTGACTTTTGAAAACCCAAAACAAATCCTGTCTCAACTCTATGAAAGAATGGAGTCAGTACGTAAAAAATTTACTACTGCATACAAGGTACGGTCTCGGCAGAGTAAATTACCGTGGGTAAATTCCAAAATCTTACAGTCACTCAAACAGAAGGCATTTTCTCTTAAAATGTATAGATCTTTAAAAACGTTGGAAAATAAAACACATTTTATTGAGATCAGAAATAAATGTACGACTGAACTCCATCCATCCATCCATCCATCCATCTTCTACCGCTTATCCGGAATCGGGTCGCGGGGGCAGCAGCTTCAACAGGGAGCCCCAAACTTCCCTTTCCCGGGCCACATCCACCAGCTCTGACTGGGGGATCCCAAGGCGTTCCCAGGCCAGTGTTGAGATATAATCCCTCCACCTGGTCCTGGGTCTGCCCCGAGGTCTCCTCCCAGCTGGACGTGCCAGAAACACCTCCCTAGGGAGGCGTCCCAGAGGCATCCGCACCAGATGCCCAAACCACCTCAACTGACTCCTTTCCACGCAAAGAAGCAGCGGCTCTACTCTGAGCCCCTCGTGAACAGCAGTGTTTCTCACCTTATCTCTAAGGGAGACACCAGCTATCCGCCTGAGAAAGCCCATTTCAGCCGCTTGTATCCGCGATCTCGTTCTTTCGGTCATGACCCATCGCTCATGACCATAGGTGAGGGTAGGAACGAAGATTGAACGGTAGATGGAGAGCTTTGCCTCTCGGCTTAGCTCCCTCTTTGTGACAACAGTGCGGTAAAGCGACTGCAATACCGCTCCTGCTGCCCCAATTCTCCGTCCAATCTCACGCTCCATTGTTCCCTCACTCGTGAACAGGACCCCAAGATACTTAAACTCCTTCACTTGTGGAAGGACCTCATTCCCCACTTGGAGAAGGCATTCCACCGGTTTCCTGCTGAGGACCATGGCCTCAGATTTGGAGGTGCTAATCCTCATCCCCGCCGCTTCACACTCGGCTGCAAACCGGACCAGTGAGCGCTGCAGGTCACAGGCTGATGACGCAAACAGGACCACATCGTCTGCAAAAAGCAGTGATGCAATCCTCAGGCCACCAAACTGTAAAGCCTCCTCACCACGACTACGCCTCGATATCCTGTCCATGAAAATCACAAACAGAAGTGGTGATAAAGCGCAGCCCTGGCGAAGGCCAACAGCTACTCGGAACAAGTCCGACTTACTGCCGAGAACCCGAACGCAGCTCTCACTTTGGGCGTACAGGGATTGGATGGCCCTGAGGAGAGGCCCCCTCACCCCATACTCCCGCAGTACTTCCCACAGTATATCCCTGGGGACACGATCATATGCCTTCTCCAAGTCCACAAAACACATGTAGACTGGATGGGCATACTCCCAAGCCCCCTCTAGGATCCCCGTGAGAGTAAAAAGCTGGTCCATTGTTCCACGACCAGGACGGAACCCACATTGTTCCTCCTCAATCTGAGGCTCGACAATCGGCCGGACCCTCCTTTCCAGCACCTTGGAGTAAACTTTCCCAGGGAGGCTGAGGAGTGTGATGCCCCTGTAATTGGCACACACCCTCTGGTCCCCCTTTTTAAAAAGAGGAACCACCACCCCAGTCTGCCACTCTTTTGGCACTGTCCCAGACTTCCACGCAATGTTAAAGAGGCGTGTCATCCACGACAGCCCCTCAACACCCAGAGCCTTCAGCATTTCCGGGCGAATCTCATCAACACCTGGGGCTTTGCCACCGTGCAGTTGTTTAACTACCTCGGTGACTTCGCCCCGAGAGATTGACTCTGATCCCCCATCATCCTCCAGCTCTGCCTCTGCAACAGAGGACGGGTCAGTTGGGGTAGTTGGATTCAGGAGTTCCTCAAAGTGTTCCTTCCACCGACCGACAACCTCCTCAGTCGAGGTCAACAGTGTCCCATCTTTGCTGTATACAGCTTGGATTGTTCCCCGTTTCCCCCTCCTGAGGTGTCGGACAGTCCTCCAGAACAACTTTGGTGCCGTCCGATAGTCCTTCTCCATGGCCTCTCCGAACTCCTCCCACACCCTCTGTTTTGCCTCCATCACAGCCGAGGCTGCAGTCCTTTCGGCCTGTCGGTACCCTGCAACTGCTTCAGGAGTCCCCAGGGACAACATGCCCCTGAAGGCCTCCTTCTTCAGTCGGACGGCTTCCCTGACCACCGGGGTCCACCACGGTGTTCGAGGGTTACCGCCCCTTGAGGCACCCAAGACCTTGAGACCACAGCTCTCAGCTGCAGCATCAGCAATGGAAGTTTTGAACATCGACCATTCAGGTTCAATGCCCCCAGCCTCCACAGGGATGCACGAGAAGCTCTTTGGAGGTGTGAATTGAAGGCCTCACGGACAGAGTCCTCCTCCAGACGTTCCCAGTTCACCCGCACTACTCGTTTGGGCTTACCAGGTCTATCCAAAGGTTTCCTCCGCCAACGGACCCAACTCACCACCAGGTGGTGATCAGTTGACAGCTCTGCCCCTCTCTTCACCCGAGTGTCCAAAACACACGGTCGAAGATCAGATGATACGATCACAAGATCAATCATTGACCTCCGACCCAGGGTGCTCTGGTACCAGGTACACTTATGAGCATCCTTGTGTTCGAACATGGTGTTAGTTATGAACAATCCGTGACTAGCACAGAAGTCCAACAACATAACACCGCTCGGGTTCAGATCAGGGAGGCCATTCCTCCCAATCACGCCCCTCCAAGTGTCTCCATCATTGCCGACGTGTGCGTTGAAGTCCCCCAGGAGAACAATGGAGTCCCCTGCAGGGATCCCTTCAAGGACCCCATTTAGGGACCCCAAGAAGGCCGAATACTCTGAACTGATATTTGGTGCATATGCACAAACAACAGTCAGAGTTTTCCCCCCCACAGCCTTAAGGCGTAGGGAAGCGACCCTCTCATCCACCGGGGTAAACTCCAACACAGCGGCGCTCAGCCGGGGGCTTGTGAGTATCCCCACACCCGCCCTGCGCCTCACGCCTGACACAACTCCGGAGTAAAACAAGGTCCAACCCCTATCCAGGAGTTTGGATCCAGAACCGAGGCTATGCGTGGAGGTAAGCCCCACCAGATCCAACTGGTAGCGCTCCACCTCCAACACAAGTTCCGGCTCCTTCCCCGCCAGTGAGGTGACATTCCACGTCCCCAAAGCCAACTTCTGCCGCCCGGGTCTGGTCCGTCGTGACCCCCTGTCGTCACTGCCACCCATATGGCAGCGCACCCGACCCCATCGGTCTGCCCTGCAGGTGGTGGGTCCACAGGGGTGGGAAGAATCCACGTTGCCTTTTCGGGCTAAGCCCGGCCGGGCCCCGTGGCAGACCCGGCCACCAGGCGCTCGCTGACGGGCCCTCCGTCCAGGCCTGGCTTCAGACGTGGGCCCCGGGCTTCCTCCGGGCAGGGTCACATTTTTCCCTTTTCCGTTTTTCATGGGATATTTGAACCATTCTTTGTCTGGCCCTTCACCTGAGACCTGTTTGCCTTGGGTGACCCTACCAGGAGTACAAGACTCCCGACAACATAGCTCCCAGGATCCTTAGGGCACACAAACCTCTCCACCACGGTAAGGTGATGGTTCCTTATACGACTGAACTATATAAGGCTAAAGCTGCTTACTTCCAAAAACAAATTACTCAAGCTGCCTCTAAACCTAAAACATTATGGCAGACACTTAAAGTCACCACTGGGGAAAATGAGGAAAAAAGAATGACAATATTCAAATCTCTCTACAGGGAACTCTCATCCCTGAATCTGAAAAAATTGCAAGCGCTTTCAATGAGTATTTTGTTTCATCTGTTAGAGAATTAGCATCAAATTTTGATGCTCCCTCTTGCCCCCCATTGGTTTATTCTTCTACCTTACATCACTTCATGTTTTTTGAGATTACACAAACAGAGCTGTTAGAGACCTTGAATTCTTTGAAAAATTCACATGCCCATGATATTTATGGTTTGAATATATTTTTTTTAAAGATTCATGCTGACAGCTTCATACGTCTTTTACTATATCTGATAAATCTCTGTATCAGGCTTTATGTTTTCCCTTGTGGCTGGAAAACAGCTCAAATCACCCCCATTTTCAAATCTGAAGATCCAACCTTAGTTTCAAACTACAGGCCAATATCAATTCTCCCAGTTTTATCTAAATTATTGGAAAAAATCCTCTGTAATCACTTAAGCAACCATCTTGAAAGTAATAACCTGCTCAGTGACTCCCAACATGGTTTCCGTTCCACACGATCAACCATGTCTGCATTATTATTTTTTACTGAACAAATACGTACTTCACTCAACAAAGGTCATGTCACTGGAGCCATTTCCATTGATTTCTGTAAAGCCTTTGATACAGTGAATCATTAGATTTAATTGCACAAGTTTAGCTCATTCCAACTTTCTTCTTGGTAATGATGCTCTACTCCTATTTATCAAACAGGTCTCAGGTGGTTAGAATTGATCATGTAACATCGTCCCCTTTAACGTGTGATATGGGAGTTCCACAGGGTAGCATACTGGGACCCTTACTCTTTCTACTGTACATCAATGATCTTCCAAATGTGTGTAAATACTCCAATTGTTTGCTATAAGCCGATGACACTGTCCTTTTTCTTTCTGACCCAGACCCTAATATTGTAAACTCTAAACTCTGCTCTGATCTCGGTATCCTACATGACTGGTTGAATGCTAACCATTTAACTATTAATATCAAGAAAACAAAATGCATCTACTTCCACTCTCCTAAGAAATCCATATTCATCTCAGACCCAATTCACTTTGCTAGTCATAAGCTATCCATTACAGAAACCTATAAATATCTAGGAGTAGTTCTTGATTCACATCTCACTTACCGAAATCATGTTCATTATTTAACAAAGAAGCTCAACCAGAAACTGTACGTGTATACCAAGATCAGACCATATCTTACCATTACTGTCTCTAACACATACGTATCTTCATGCAGTAATTCTTTCAACACTATCTTACTGCCTCCCAATCTGGTCCCTCACCACAAAGGAAACTACTGAGCCAATAGCAAGACTGTACAACAGAGTTTATAAGATTCATGGTAAATGTCCACTCTGGACTCACCACGGTACTGCACTTTCTCATTCTAATGCCCTGACCTTCCAGAACTATACAAATAATCAGGCTATGAAATTTTACCGTTGGATTCAAAACATTAACACATCTTCAACACTCACTGATCTGGTTCCAAGACCCAACATGAGACAGGAACGTCTCACTAGATCAGTCTCCCAAACACTTATCCCAGTACCGGCTTACAAAAATAGCTATGGTCAGAGACCATTTTTTCACACATATACCCAACTCTGGAATGATATACCATATTATCTTAGAACAAGAACCTCTGTTACACGTTTTAAACAGACATATAAACACTACCTGATGGAAGGATACACTTGCAACCACAAACCTAACCCACAACGTGTGCATACTTCATTCAAGCCCCTGCCTCTTTAAATGTTTTGTGGTCTGTTTTGTTGACTGTTTTGTGATGTGTTTCTGTCTTTCATGTGCTATAGAACAGGAACCTGCTGTAAACCAGTTTTAACTGAGTCAGGCCCGATTAATTGTAACTGATTGTTTATGATGTAACTTTTAATCCTTTCCTGTATAAATAATCAAATAAATAAAAAAAATTTTTTTTTAATGTATTCTTGGTCTATTATTTAAATGTAACTGATGTGTAAAAAAACAACTACGACATTTTAAAAACTTTTTCCATATATAAAGCGCACTGGATTGTAAGACGCACTGTTGGTTTTTGAGAAAATTAAAGGCTTTTTTTCCCCGCCTTATAGTCCGGAAAATTATGTAATGTTTGGTTCAGAATAGAACAGTGTGACACTGTGTGTGCTATGGATTAATGGAAAATGAGATTTTATTTTGCAAGTACAATTATTAACTCAGACAGTAAATGTACAATTCCAGCAAGGAGTGACTCCACACACACGCGCGTACATGCACACACGCACGCGCGCGCGCGCACACACACACACACACACACACACACACACACACACACACACACACACACACACACACACACACACACACACAGACACACCATCTCAATTTTTCAATAAAACATCACAATTGTTTCAACAGAAATGCTCATTTTGCATCATTTCAAACACAAACACGGCTTGCAGTTACACATCCATGATTGTTTCAGTCCTACATCGCAACTCAGGCGTCAGTATTGCTGATAAGGAAAAAAAAAACCCAGCAGCTGTACATTATTGCATCATGATGACATCATCAGACAATGTAGGGAATTCAGTTGAAGAGCTCAGAGCTTTGATTCCAGCAAGTTATTGTCCAGCAGCGTACGTGGAGCTTGACAAGCGAAATCAACATGTATTTGACACTTTGACCCTACAGCCGCACGTTGGTGATACAGACTGCATTACTGCATGGTGAGACCAAACACTGCATAGATAGACACGCACAAATAATGTCCTTAAATGTGTTTGTTCAGTATTGGAAGACTGAGATGCTTCAAGTTATTCAGGAGGAGGCGAGAAGACAGAGAGAACAATACTGATCATTTAAAACCATCGAAACATTCACCCTCACGTGATGATGACATTTTCCAGTTAGACTATGACATCACGTGTTTCTACCTGTATTATTTATCCCATAGTGCTCATTTTCAAAATGAAAAGAAGAATGTGTTTTTGTCGCATGCAGTCACACTCAGAAGAAAGCAGCGCAGCTTCCTGGGACAAACTTCAGCCTTAAACCAGTCACCAAAGCCGGACCAGACCCGAACCTGAACGTCTGGATGCACACTTCACATTTGACAGACTGCAGCTGGACGTTTTTCAAATGGTTTGTACACAGATCATGACGGAAATAATTCCTAGAAAGTGCTTTGTACTGTGTCTAATTAAGATTTTTAGATTTACAAAAAACAGCAGCTGCAATCACTGATATATATTTAACATTTGTTGTATTCAAAACACATTAAAGCACATGCACACCACTGTCATTGTGTCTGGTGTCTCTGTAGGTAATAAATCTTTAAAGTTCCTCCAGCCAAAGAGACAAAACCCTCATTGCTCCAATTCCTGATGTACTTCTTGGTTAAGAAACAGAACAAATGACGACTGACTGATTTTCAGACTTTTGTCAAACTTGCATTTTTTCTGTGGTTTTTCCTGGTTTTTTCATGATTGTCAATCTACCATTAAATCGTGTTAGCTTCATTATGTTGATGTCTTGAAATGCTTAAAGCTTTCCAACATTAATATGATGGATGCAAAAAAAAAAACATCTACTGATGGTTTTCTAGGCTTTCAGCCACACTGGTATCTGTGAGCACTGGTCTCGTATCGACTGGGAAGAGGGCGATGGTTATGTCCCATTGGTCAGTGGACAGTAAATTGAAGGGATTATTTTGTCACACATAATCGTTAGACTATTCTAAGAGCAGTGGATGTGAGGTTTATCCTGAGGGTGGCGCCACAGGACAGGCAACAGAGGTGGAGTTAAAGGGTTTGTCCAGAGCCGGACCTCAGATGGACTAACTGTACGGTTCTTTGAAAATCATAAATAAGCTTTCAGGAGACTATTTACAACACATCCTTTAAATTAAAATATTAGCATGCACAAAAAGCAGCAACACAATGGAAAGTAAATAAGCTTATTTAAGGAAAATGTTCCACTGCTGTTGTCTGTCGTTAAAAAGTTCCAGTGATTGGCTGAAGTCTTAAAGTTCCTCTGATTCTTTGTGAGAAAAGTTGCAGCGAAGCTTCACTGAGACACTAAACTCCAGAATGTTCCACGCAGTTGGTGACATCACAAATACTTCTGAATGAACCTCTCTGACTCTGTTATGGCTTTATTTTTGTAACAGTTTCAAAAAACTACATCATCTATTTGTTTTATGATTATTATCAAGAATTCAGAAACTAATTTTTTGTTCTTTTCAAAAAATGAGATGATGCCTTTGAAACCATTTTAAATGATATATTTAGTAAGAAGTTGTTCAGTTGTGTGTGTTTCCTTACATTTGTTGCTAATAAATGAATAGAATGGTATCACTTTTATATTTATATTATATTTTATATTTATATAATATATTTATTTTATATTATAAATATTCTCCATTTCCTGGTTTGTTTGCTGTAGGATCAGGTCAAACATGAGCGTAGGGACGTCTGAGGAGGACGTCTTGATGGGAGACATTCAACACAACACCTGCAGCATCAGGACCAGCCGTCCAATAGTCCAGCAGTGTTCACTGAAGTTTTCTAACATTTCATTAGCTGCCATGAAAAGCCATGTATCATAAATAATGAGGTTCTTTGAGGTTCTATTTACTAAACTGGTAAAAGGAATAAATTCAAAACTTCTTTGTTTTCACACATTAGTTGAACATTTAAATTCTTCTTTTTAGAGATGAATTGAATGTTTTAAAAAAGCATCAAAATAATAATTTAACACACAAAAAAAACTGCTGCTTGATTTTTTTCTGCATCATTTGCATTTTCTGGGGCAATTTTTTCCACAATAATCCAAACCTGCATTGAAATTATTCCTGGGTTTTCAGGACTTGCAACAAGTCTGTTTCTGGTTCGGATAAAACCTGTAAAGTTTACTGTTAGAAGAGTTGTGAGTTTACAGAAGAAGATGTCTGTCCCAGACAGAAGAAGGAAGCCATCCTCCTGTTTCTCTGCTTGAGTCCTCCGTCAGGTGAGAACATCACAGGTTTGAATCCCAGCATTCTGTTTCTAGAGCTCCATCAGAGTTCAACCCATTTGACCCCCACAGCCAACGCCGCATTTAGTAGGGCGCGAAGAGAATGGACCCTTGGCTGGTTCTGATTGGTCCAGGAGCCGGACGAAGGAAGGAGGCTGTGAAGAGGGTCGAGGAGGCTGCAGGGCGGGGATGGAGAGAAATGGCAGGAGAGAGGTGTGAGGAGGTGGTCGTGAGGATGGAGGAGGAGGACAGAGGCAACGGAGGGTGTGAGATGGTGGCAGCCAGGGAGGAGGGTGGAGGAGCAAAGGGAGCAGAGAGGAAGGAGGGAGAGATGGAAGGCTTCACCGACTCCTTCTGTGGAGGAAAAGGAAGGAAAAAGGAGGTGATAAATTAGGAGAAGACATAAGAGGACAGGAGACATAGAAGGGAAATAGAGAATATAATGGAATGAAAAGAGGAAAAAAGAACATGAGCAAACAAGGAGAAGGGAGATGAATTAATAGATTCATTGATGTAGAAACATGTTTTATTGTGTTAATGTTTTATTATACAGGTAAACCTCGGCTTAGGTCGTGAATTGGTTCCAGGAGACGTGACGTAAGTCAAAAAAAGTGACATAAGTCGAATTAGCTGAAAATCAGTATTACCAGTTCTGTACAGTACTGTACTTCATTTATCAATGCATTTTTAATAATATGTGGTTAATACAAATCTATTTAAAGATTACAAACAACTAAAATTCATTTCTATTATACGTAGTACAGTCCCCTTCTCTTCAGCCGCTTCTTTGGCATTACGGGTCACTGGGGTTTCTACACACTATTAACATGATTTTAAATGTTTTAATTCTGATTTATTTGACAGTAACATGATAAGCCGAGGTCTAGCTGTATACGTGTTTATCTGTTGTACTGACTAACAACTGTGACTACAGTAAGTCTGATATGAGATGCTTACAGGGAGCGAGCTGCGCTGCTGCTTGTTGTACGGACTGTATTTGGGTTTGTTGGGTTTTCCTGCCACCCTGTCCTTGTGCCTCCTGCTTGAGATGTGCTGTAAGAAAAAAACAAGCATAAGAAACAGGCAAACTCCTTTAGCACGGATCAGAGTTTTACAAGCCCATCATAAAAACGATGTTAAAGGTACATCGTTCTCCGGTTTGTGCCTGCTGCGTTTCCACCTGCTTGAGCTGAATCTCAGAGTTGACGTGGACGTCACAGATCTGGCAGTGGAAGGTTTTATTTTGCAGGCCGGAGCCCTTCAGTCCACAGGTGCTGCCGTTCTTCAGCTTGGCTCCAGGTCGAGGGTAGGCCTTTATCGGTCCGGCGCCGCTCCGAGCCTCCAGCATTGTCTTGTGCTTCGAACCTGAAGAAGAAGAAGGGAAACACTAGTAGTCTAAAGTCCAACAACAGACAAAAATCCTTCGCCAAAACTATACAGACACACATTAGGTCAGAGTTCGTCTTACCTTCAGAAAGTAGTGCATCCCTGGGATGCGCTTCAACAAAAATTTGTGCATCCCAACATGACGTTTATGCATCCCAAAAGTAATAACAGAATACACGGTAGAAGCGTACGCAAGGATTGAGTTATGTCAATAGTACAATATAAAAAACAAACATAACTGTTTAGGTAAAAAGAAAAAAACATAGTAAAACTATATATTAGTTTTATCAAATGTTAAAGGCTGGTAATCATTTTAAAAAATTGTTTTAGAAATAAAGAAAAATTTCACAGTAACAGCTGTAGTAATATCTGTAGTAATATCTGTAGTAATATCTGTAGTAATATCTGTAGTAACATCTGTAGTAATATCTGTAGTAACATCTGTAGTAATATCTGTAGTAACATCTGTAGTAATATCTGTAGTAATATCTTTCTTTTTCTTAATTAACTTTTGATTGTTTTTTACGCAAGAAAGCACTCATCGTCACTTGGTTTTCCTCCAACTTTTGTATCTTCTTTCGAGGCATGGTGATAATCAATCAATCAATCAGCCTTTATTTGTATAGCGCTTAATCACATCAGCAGACATTTTAAAGTGCTTTAACAGACAGACAAACCCAACAGGACTCTTCTTGTTGCTCTGGAGGGTCGAACTAACTCCTCTCTCACTGCAGCGTTAAAACCAGCAGACGTCGTGTCGCCGTTTGGTCGATTTTAACAAGGAAGAATCACGCAGGTGAGTCTCGTGACGAGATCCAAACATAATGGCAATTTCCGTGTGCAAAATTTTAGTGAAGAAATGGGAAAATTGTGAATATTTTTATCGAATGGAAGTGCATTTAAAGCTTGCGTCCCAGGGATGTACGCTGTCTGACCATTGAGCATCCCTGTCAAATAATGTGCATCAAAGACGCAAGGACGCACGCAAACGAGAACACTGTTAGGTAGATCATGTCTTTACCGGGTGCACAGAAGGTAGGGCTGTACCCTCATAGTAACAAGGACTTGGGTTCAAATTAAAATGAAACTCCTACTCTGTGGAGTCGTATCACAGTTTCTTTGACTGATATAAAATGACTCACCTGCATTATGAGCCTCCAGCTGAGACAGAGAGTTGACGGCAACTTTACACAGAGAGCAGTACAGAAGTTTTTTTGCCTTCTCCTCTTCTGACTCTACTGAGAGAGGAGCATCCAGGGAGGGGGCCTGGGTAGAAGCAAGAGGAGGAGGAGGAGCAGGAGACGAGGAAGTGACAAGAGCTGGAGGAGAGGCTTTGGAAGATGATGTGGAGGAAGAGGAGAGGCCAGGGGCGGGGAGAGCAGAGGGAGGACTGGAGGGTGGAAGTTCACTTCCTGCTCTGATGGACGAGGAGGAGGGGGACGAGGACGGGTGGTGGAAGTTTTTCAGGAGAGGTGAGGAATCCATGAGGCTAGATAAAAGTTCTGGAGGGACGTGTAAGAGGAAGAAGAAACAAGGGGAAAGGGAATGAAAGAAATTAAAAACACAAACACACCATCAACATCATCTGTCACAATGATCAGATTGTTATTGGTGGATACCAACCACAATGCTGATTGGCGCTGTTGGATGCGACAGGAAGGGCGGAGTCAGAAGAACTTGTGCTGCACACACTGGAGTCTCCAGTGACTGACAGCTTGGCCTTGTTCTCCTGAGACTTGAGCTTCTTGGCATGTCGACCTCCTCTGTAATGAGCTTCTGCCTGAGACTGGACCAGAGACAGAAAGACAAAAAATTACAGTTTTGAAGGAGCGTAAATGATGCTATAAAGGTCAGTTACGTTTTTCAACAGAGTGTGCTGGAGGGCAAAAAAATCAGGCTTCAAATCATGGAATTTAGTGTAATGACAACTGATCCAGTTGTGGTGGAGAGGATGGCGAATCAGAGGAAGACGGAGAAGTTGTGACAGCTTATTATTTAACAGCGTTTGCACATGTCAGCGCTCACACCCGAGTGAACACGGTGCCCCCCTGAGCAAAGTCTCTTGCGGTCAGTCAAGAAGAAAAAGACAACACCGCCCAGAGCGTAGGACAAATTCCAACAGAAGGAGATGGATTGCTAAAAAGCACTGGCAGCCAATGAGTTAAAATACAAATAGAGGTTGTTGTTTAAGTTTTTCCGCTTTCAAAGTCACTCAGTTTAAATTTGAATAAAACTATTTTCTAATTATGTCAATATTGGCAATTGGGAGAGCTTCGCCCTGGATAAGGTTACCCACTTTTCTAACAACTGGGGACACAGAATGGTTTGAGTATGGAAAGAAAAACAGCTGAAAACACAAACGCGGACACTCACATCAGAGTTGAACCTCAGCTGGCAGACGTTACATGAGATGACTTGTTTCTTTTTGGGAACCAGGGTAACACCAAAGGTGTGGTTGATGACGGCTTTCTGCACTGGGTCCATCTGCAGGAGACGCACAAAGGTCACATTTCACCAGTCCCCTCAGAATTGCTTGAACAGTGATGTCAGAGTGACAGCGAGATAGTGACAGGTCTCTTTATGCCAGCAGCGCTAACACCCTGTCACTGTTACTGTCACTCACACAGTCATACCGTGCTGAAGTTAGGGAAAAGACTGACTGGTGATGTCGTCTCCACAGAAAATGGCAGGAAGGGTTTTATCATCACCGAGGGGCCACTGGCACCTATGAACCCCGCTAATGCCCCATCCACTGCATTACACCCACTTCCTGGAAGCAGAAAGGAAACAGAAAGACAGAGAATTGAAAGACTGAAATTATTGATGTACTTCTGGTTGTTGTCTCACTCTCATATTCTCATTTGTGTGTGTGTGTGTGTGTGTGTGTGTGTGTGTGTGTGTGTGTGTGTGTGTGTGTGTGTGTGTGTGTGTGTGTGTGTGTGTGTGTGTGTGTGTTTGTGTGTGAATTTCTGTGTGGCACTGATTTGTACAAAGTGGGTGGGGCTTCAAATCCCGGTCAGAGCAACATCTACCTCCAGTGAGGGTCCTTAGGCAAGATTCTTATTGATATGACTAACTCAGAACATGAGTGTAAATAATAATAATAATAGAGTCATACCGTGTGTCAGACATTTCCCAGGTCAACAAGGTCCACTTCAGATGTTAGGGAACAATTTGATTGGAAATGGGCTACTGGAACAGGACTTTGCTACTGGAACAGGATTGCTAATATACAAGCAATCCCAGAGAGAGGGGATATATAGGAGTATGTGGGAGCAATGCTAGTCCCAAGCCCAGATAAATACAGAGGGTTATGTCAGAAATGGCAAATCAAACATGCGAATCAAACCAATGACTTCCATACCGGATCGGTCGAGGCCCGGGTTAAAAACGACCACCATCGGCGTTGTTGACCTACAGGGTGCCAGTGGAAATTGGAATACTGTTAGTCGAAGAAGGAGAGGAGGAAAGTGTGCCCGTAAGACGAGAGAGAAGAGGAACGCCAAGAGTATAGGACTGAGAGTAGGGACATTGAATGTTGGAACTATGACAGGAAATGGTAGAGAGTTGGTTGACATGATGCAGAGGAGGAAGGTAGACATACTGTGTGTCCAGGAGACCAGGTGGAAAGGTAGCAAGGCTAGACGTTTGGGAGCAGGGTTCAAGTTGTTCTATCATGGTGTAGATGGGAAGAGAAATGGAGTAGGAGTTATCTTGAAGGAGGAGTTTGTTAGGAATGTCCTGGAGGTAAAAAGAGTGTCAGATAGAGTGATGAGTCTGAAGATAGAAATAGAAGGTGTGATGTTCAGTGTCGTTAGTGGGTATGCTCCACAGGTAGGATGTGAGCTGGAGGAGAAGGAGATATTCTGGTTGAACTTTGATGAAGTGATGCAGAGCATGCCTAGGAGTGAGAGAGTTGTCATTGGTGCATACTTCAATGGACATGTTGGAGCAGGAAACAGAGGTGATGAGGAGATGATGGGCAGGTTTGGTATCCAGGAGAGGAACGCAGAAGGACAGATGGTAGTTGACTTTGCAAAAAGAAATGGAAATGGCTGTAGTGAATACTTTCTTCCAGAAGAGGCAGGAACATAGGGTGACCTATAAGAGTGGAGGTAGGAGCACACAGGTAGACTACATCTTGTGTAGACGGTGTAACCTGAAGGAGATCAGTGTCTGTAAAGTAGTGGTAGGCGATAGTGTTGCCAAACAGCATAGGATGGTGGTGTGTAGGATGACTCTGGTGGTGAGGAAGACGAAGAGTACAAAGACAGAGCGGAGGAAAAAATGGTGGAAGCTGAAAAGGGAAGAGTGTTGCGTGACTTTTAGGAAGGAGTTAAGACAGGCTCTGGGTGGTCAGGAGGTGCTTCCAGATGACTGGACAACTACAGCTAATGTGATCAGGGAGACAGGTAGGAGAGTACTTGGTGTGTCATCTGGAAGGAAAGTAGATAAGGAGACTTGGTGGTGGAATGAGGAGGTACAGGAGTGTATACAGAGAAAGAGGTTAGCTAAGAAGAAGTGGGACACTGAGAGAACTGAGGAGAGTAGACAGGAGTACAGGGAGATGCAGCGTAAGGTGAAGGTAGAGGTAGCAAAGGCCAAACAAGAAGCTTATGATGACTTGTATGCTAGGTTGGACAGTAAGGAGGGAGAGACTGATCTATACCAGTTGGCAAGACAGAGAGACAGAGATGGGAAGGACGTGCAGAAGGTTAGGGTGATTAAGGATAGGGATGGAAGTCTATTGACAGGTGCCAGTAGTGTGATGGGAAGATGGAAAGAGTACTTTGAAGAGTTGATGAACGTGGAAAATGAGAGAGAACAAAGACTAGAAGAGGTGACTGTTGTGGACCAGGAAGTAGCAAAGATTAGTCAGGATGAAGTGAGGAGGGCACTGAAGAGGATGAAGAGTGGAAAGGCTGTCGGTCCTGATGATATACCTGTAGAGGTTTGGAAGTGTCTAGGAGAGGTGGCGGTAGAGTTTCTGACTGGGTTGTTCAACAGGATCTTAGATAGTGAGAAGATGCCTGAGGAATGGAGGAGAAGTGTGCTGGTGCCCATTTTTAAGAACAAGGGAGATGTGCAGAGTTGTGGCAACTACAGAGGAATAAAGCTGATGAGCCATACAATGAAGTTATGGGAAAGAGTAGTGGAAGCTAGACTAAGAGCAGAAGTGAACATTTGTGAGCAGCAGTATGGTTTCATGCCAAAAAAGAGTACTACAGATGCAGTATTTGCTTTGAGGATGTTGATAGAGAAGTACAGAGAAGGCCAGAGGGAGTTGCATTGTGTTTTTGTAGATCTGGAGAAAGCTGATGACAGGGTGCCCAGAGAGGAACTGTGGTATTGTATGAGGAAGTCTGGAGTGGCAGAGAAGTATGTTAGAGCGGTGCAGGACATGTATGAGGACTGTAAGACAGTGGTGAGGTGTGTGTAGGTGTGACAGAGGAGTTCAAGGTGGAGGTGGGACTGCATCAGGGATCAGCTCTGAGCCCCTTCTTGTTGCTATGGTGATGGACAGGCTGACAGACGAGGTTAGACAGGAATCTCCATGGACTATGATGTTTGCAGATGACGTTGTGATCTGCAGTGAGAGCAGGGAACAGGTGGAGGAGAAGCTAGAGAGGTGGAGGTTTGTCCTGGAAAGGAGAGGAATGAAGGTTAGCCGCAGTAAGACAGAGTACATGTGTGTGAATGAGAGGGACCCAAGTGGAAGAGTGAGGTTACAGGGAGAAGAGATCAAGAAGGTGGAGGATTTGAAGTACTTAGGGTCAACAGTCCAGAGCAATGGAGAGTGTGGAAAAGAGGTGAAGAAGCGTGTCCAGGCAGGATGGAACGGGTGGAGGAAAGTGTCAGGTGTGATGTGTGATAGAAGAGTTTCAGCTAAAAGGAAAGGAAAGGTGTACAAAACTGTGGTGAGACCAGCGATGTTGTTTGGTCTAGAGACAGTGTGACTGAAGAAAAGACAGGAGACAGAGCTGGAGGTAGCAGAGATGAAGATGCTGAGGTTCTCTCTGGGAGTGACCAGGAAGGATAGGATCAGGAATGAGTACATCAGAGGGACAGCACATGTTAGAGGTTCAGGAGATAAAGTCAGAGAGGCCAGACTGAGATGGTTTGGACATGTCCAGAGGAGAGATGGTGAATATATTGGTAGAAGAATGCTGAGTTTTGAACTGCCAGGCAGGAGGCCTAGAGGAAGACCAAAGAGGAGGTTTATGGATGTAGTGAAAGAGGACATGAAGGTAGTTGGTGTGAGAGAAGAGGATGCAGAATGCAGGGTTAGATGGAGGACACTTATTCGCTGTGGCGACCCCTGAAGGGAAAAGCCAAAAGGAAAAGAAGAAGAAGAAGTGGGAGCAATGGATAGCTCGAAACCCACAATCAACATCTGTAAGCAAAACTACTAAAACAACTAGAGATTGACGAGATACAGCAACACTGCTATGGTCAAGGAGGAGATGTCATCATCACCCCCAAAATCAGAGATTGGTACCAAGCCAGCATCAGATACAAACAGACTCAATGCCACGTGAAAAAACTAGAAACCTTGTGAGTTGAGTTGCAAAGCACCTTCAGAAGATCTGAAGACAATAATCTGTCTCTGCACAACATTGAAAGCCCTGCCAGGTATCATTGTAGCTAAGATGAGTAAACATGGGGCTCAATACATGAGCAGCGTTCAGAAAGGAATTGGTCGTAACACTAGAGGAGACAAGCAGCAGTTACTGGTTGACAGATCAGTTGCCCAAGACTGCAAGAACAGACAGACCAACCTGAGTACAGTCTGGATTGACAACCAGAAAGCCTACAGTTCAGGGCCACATGCATGGATACTGGAATGTCTGGACCTGTTTAAGATCAAAAGGAAGGACCTTCATTCTGAATTTTATGGGAATGTGGAAGACAACCCTAAAGACCAGCTCAAAGCCAATTTCTCAAGTCAACATAAAGTGTAGAATATACCAAGGACATTGCTCTTCTCCATAGGCCTGAACCTCTTCAGCCAGGTCATCACAAAGAGTCTATTTCGAAGAGACCGTAATGCTATCTCTCTATATGTCGCTATTAAAACGTTCAAACACGTTTGCTCTATGAAATAAATTCCCGTAATTTAGCTAATGTATATAATGCAGTGTTTTTTTTGTCAACAGCTGCATGTGTGTAACGTCTTTCTTGAGTTGAGCGGTCCTGAAACTGCTGTGAAAAGGCACTAGGTGAGGCCCAAAAATACACGGCCTCATGGATAGGGGGCGCTGGTGATCCCAGGGATTCGTCTTGGGACTCCTCAGCCGAAGAGTAAGTGAATGCAGGCTATGATCTACATTAAGTCAAGTGCAGCAGTTATTTTTTTTCCGCTCGCCTATTCAAATGGAGGATTACATATTACAAACTGAAGGACGATACGGACAGTTTCTACAAACAAGTTATTGACGCGTTTGTTCAGAAGGAGCGGCGCATGGACTTCATTTACAAGTAACCTGACATATTAACAGGCATGTAACAACATTACGTTTTTTTAATCAAATATGCTTATTTGTGTGTTACAGTTTGTACGTATAAATAATTTTGCTATGAGACTTTAACATAACCCACTCACTGTTGCTAATTAATCAGTGAATAAGCTACACTGTAGGTTCATATTTTTTTAATCTGATCACGTGATCATGATAACACCGGTGCCTCACCAGCCATGAACCTCACCGCAAGTCACTGGGTAGCAGGGTGTAATAAGCTAGCTGGATCAGTGCACATTGAGAGGCAAAACCAAGTAGCTGTGATAGCGTACAGGAACATCTGTACCCAGTATGGACTAGAAGTACCCAAATCACAATTTTTCAAATAATGTTTTAATGAACTGCATTGACTAAACAGCAGCATTTATTGAGCACATATGTCTACTGCCACCCATTCAAAGTGCTTTCATACTTTTCATTCCAACCTTTGACATACTGTATAGTGTATATCCTCTGTCATGTCTCCTAATGTATCTTATATCCCTAACCTTCTGACTGGGGTGCAACCTGCTCAACTTCCTGAACCACATTCTCCAAATATGACAATTCTACCGATGACATCACTCTGCTATCATTGTCTTGTTTCATGAACGACTGATTTTATTATCAGTTTTGTTCCAAACAAGTTTATCATGGCACATAAACAATAATAACAATAATAATAATAATAAATATTTAATTATATATACAATAAATGAATAGTAAATTTATCTGAAGCAACAGAACACCGCAACATCTACCAGCAGTCTTGTGCTGCAGGTTATAGAAGAAAAAAAACTATTGCACATTAGTGTTCTTACTGTTACTTTGTTGATTGTATGTTGTTGTTGAATACAAGTGCAAAACGTCACTCTGGATGCAAAAGCTGTGCAACGACATGCCTGCTTTTTCTTATAGGATCTGTCACGCTACTACTTTAGTTGTTCATTGAGGGGTTTGGGGGAGAGAAAGTAGTGATGTTTCTTAAGTCAGAATCCAGATTTGAGTCTGTTTCCACTTGATTTGTTACTCATGATGTTACATGTGTAAATGCATGCTAAACACAGAGAGCAGATCTGATAAATGAGTTTTTCTTTTCAGTTTGTTGAAGTCTTGCAGTGAATTCTTTCAAACCAGAGTGTGGGTTGAAGTATTAGGAGCCCCAGAATCAGCCCTGAAAAAAGGAGGAGGAGGAGGAGGAAGAAGAGGAAGAGGAGCAAGAAGATGATGAAAAGGATAAGTTTTGTCAGGATCGATAGGTTTTATTTTAGATGGTACACAGACCCATACCAGACCAGATAGAGGGTCATATTTCTAATTTTTGCATACTGCTCCATCTCCAAAGCAAAGGGTGTGATCCGAACAGGTTTCAGACGTGTATGTAAAGTCTGACTACTGTGTACAATGTGTACAAGGGTTTTGGTGAATTATGAATTAATTATGATCATAGCTCAAATTCTGGCCATCTTGTCATCATTATTTCCATTTTATTTATTATTTGATTCTAAGCAATGTTTTGTTTTGGAAAATTACTGGATTCTCTCCTTCACATCTGTCTTCCAGTCACTCTTGAGGCCTATCAAGAAGTTTGCCTTGATCACATGACCACTTTCTTAAAGAGGCCGCTTCGACCAGTAACAGAATACATTACCAATAAATTGACACTCCTAAGCTAGAAAAACCAACAAAAAAACAAATGTCTTTGGAAAGTTTCTTTGCACAGGGTAGAAGAGCAGTGAGAAAAAGCAAACTGTTAAATACCAGTTTTTTTGCTGGTCATATCGTTCTATTTTGTTTTCTTTATATGCCATTAATTAATAGCCGGTCAACTGTGAAAACATGACATGCAGTGTGACTACAAATAGTCTTATAAATGATTATTTTTTGCTCATCTAGCCTATCAGCATGGATCACATGTTAAGGTTTTATAATTGGGACCCCAGATAGGGTCATCTGTATGTGAATGACATTAGGCTAGCAGTGGATTAGCTTAGTGCCAAACCCCTCTCTGACTTTATCCTCATCTAACTGAGCCATGAGTCAGTGTCTGCATTTATCACTACGGCTCATTACTTTGTCCCGACCAGCGTGACACAACAGTGTGTAATGAGACACGCAGCCGGATCACTGTCTGCATCAGACGCAATTGGCTGGGAGATTATTTACTAGTCAATATAGATTATCGTATCGTTTCCTTTAAAGATTATATTATAAGAAATTATGGCATGTTGAGGATAAACACGTAGTCTTAAGATATGAACATCCAGCTTACAAACATTGGGCCGCTATATCCGCCTACTGTAGTTTCCCTTTCCGATTGTCACTAGCTAGTTCCAGTGCTATTGGCAAAAAGCATAAAGCTGGTGAAGACAGTGGTGGTCTCAACCGTCTATCCGATGATAACTGTGCTTCTCACCGACAATAACTCCCTCTTACTCTTCCTTCGCTCAAAAGGTAAGGCACATGCTACATGCTACATGCTACATGCTACAGTACCGTACAGCGGATCATCAACATCAACATTGACTCTGGCTGCTGTTGTTGGATGTGCTTAATAAAATGGTCAAGAGTCCCTTGGAGTGTTTTCTTCTTCTCCTGAAGGATTAAATAATAAGGAGCGGAAGTTTACCGTAAACTAATCTGAAACCAAAGCAATCGTGGCACCTAACGGTAGACATTTGAACTACAGTAATCCCTTGCTTGTTCGCACTTCAAAATGCACAGCTTCACTACATTTCGGATTTTTAAAAGGTAGTCACGTGATACTGGACACGCATTCTATTGGCTGACAGCATCCGGAAGTGCGCTGCGATCCCAGACTCACAGAACGCAGCGCACTTCTGTGTATTAACGAAACACTTTTCTTTAATGCAAGGAAGTGCATCAGCCATCGCCCAGCCATCCAACCGCCGATGGCTGGGCGATGGCTGGTCTTCAAGACGTCTGCTCTACCGCTGAGTCACTGTTGAACGATATAGCAACAAACTATTTATCTTATCATTTACGATAATTTAAACGTTTATGAACCCTCCCCATACTGATATTAAACCATCTTTTTATCTGTATTACCCACACTCTGATAGACTGTTTAAAGAACTTTTTTGTGTCTCACGGTAGTGCATTGCATATCCGAGACTCACAGACTGTGTTGCACTTCCAGTTGCTATCAGCCAATAAAATGCGCGTACGGTATCACGTGACTACCTATCAAAATTCTGTGCTGAGGTGAAGCTGCGAGTGTTCATGCGCGAATGCGTGAGGACGCACTATACCTTTGTATTTAGAGTAGTAATGGCATTTAAATGACCTCAAATGGCGATTATAGATTAAAATTTCATAAATAAGACTTCTGAACAATTCAGTTTACCAACAGCCTCTCATCACCAGAGGACGACCTGTGAAGCTATTGAACTGAATCCAAACTCCAGCAGAGGGTCGCTAGGCAAAAAAAGACCAGGATAAATTCTCAGTTACCTTTAACATACAGGTGTGTGACTGCGAGTGGACTCAGACTGGTTTAATCCAGATTACACCTCGGAATAATTAGGGTTCTCCAACCCCTTGGTGCCTCGTACCTCAATTTGTGTCTGCACTGTGGACTGAAGAGCGAATCAAACATACCCTCAATGAACCTGCATCCTTACACCATTCACCGTCAATATGGTTTTAACCTGTTGTCCAGCTGTGATGCTTTTTGTCCTCTCTATGTCGAGTGCTGAATTCTGGGAAAATGGGACTGTTGTTTAAGGACTACTGAAACCCTAACATTGACCCCCCAGAACATGGACTATTGGACCCTCCTAGACAAACCTTGTCTCACCACTGAATGAACTTTCTCAAGTGACCATCAACACCACATGATCCACACATCACTCACCATCGATCGACACACATCAGGCGGATGGCCACCCAAAAGAGTCTGGGTCCTGCCCGGAGTTTCTTCCTCAATGAGGGAGTTTTTCCCCACCATTGTCACTTATGCTTGCTCTGTAGGGTTCAGTTGAGTTTTTCTGTCTGTTTAAGCACTTTGAAATGTCTGTTGACATGATTAAGCACTATATAAATAAAACTTGATTGATTGATTGATCTGCATGCTGGTCTTTTTTTTTTCAGTAACTCAACTTCAAACTGCTACGCTAAGTCTTTAGTGTGACATGGTTCCTGCATGATTAGTATGAACAAGAGAAGTCTCTTAATGCGCGACTGTGAATTATAGAGTGGTGACAGAGTCTTAATTCTGTCATTCTGTCCCCCAGTATCTGATTTCAACACACACACACACACATACACACACACAGTAACCCTTCTGCTCTTACAGTAAGTTGCTGTTCTAAGAAGGCACTATAAATACTGAACGACATCTGCTTCTGCTTTGACATGGAAACAGTCAGTAAACCTGTATGGAAACCAGCCAACAACACAGTAATGAACCCCTATTTTATTTCACATGGTTGGATATTGAGCAGAAGATCTGGCACCTCGAAATAAATATATAGATAAATAAATTATAATCCAAATCATATATTCCTTCTGCAGTCAGCAAATCAGAGGTAATAGAAGTCTTTATGACCCCAACGACACTCAATAGTGCTTGATGGATTAACGACTCAAAGGTGCTAAAGACCTCACAGCACTTTAAATACCTGGAACTCTTTATCAGACAGAACTGAGATGACGATGGTGCTTCAAAGAGGACCTTTCACTACAACGATTTTGCTTATTTAAAACAGCGTGACTGTAGATAACATGACACCGCTCTGCCAGCAGCAGGGGTGGGGTCTATAACAGGAGCATCAAGCGTGTGTCCAGCAGCTCTCTCTGAGCATTACTGTAGATCAGTGGTCCCCAACACCCCGGCTCCGTGGGTCGATTGGTACCGGGCCGCACAGAAACACTACATAACTGACATTATTCTGTGAGTCACTTCTGACGCTTGTCGAGATGCTTGCCTCGGTCATGTGACTACCCTCTGGTAGTCGACCCAGCTGGTATACAGTACCACTGAAACTCTCAAGCTAGCAAAACGGACAAAAACTAGAACCAATACAGTCACAGACTGCAACATCCCGCGACACCCCTGAATCCAAAACTTTACCCTGACTTACTTTCATAGATCAAACTAGCTTTGATCTATGGTCTTACTCACACTGGCCTTCCCCCTTGTTGTTTTCTATCCTTATGTGGTTCTTATACTTATTCTGAGTGTACAAAGGTTGAAATTTGACCTTGACCTAGTTTTCTCAAGGTCAAGATCATCATCTCATTTTCATCCCCTTTGCTGCCTGAGCCATGTGCTTCTTGTTTCATCTTTCTATCTGCAACGGTTGAGAAGATATTTGGTGGACGAACGGACGGACGGACACACAAACACTGACAATCTCAATACATCACTGCTTTGAAGCGGGATGTAAAAACGTCTGCATGATGAAAGGTTCTTTGATCCATCCCAGTGTAGTGCTCACTGGCAGCTGCTAAGATTACACTGTCTGTCCATAGATTTAGTCTGAACCCATTCTAATGTGTAGAATCTTGTTTGTCAGTTCCATCTGCAGCAGAAAGATTTATAGTTCTGGCTACAATCAGGGTCATCTGTGGTACCTCATACACAAACACACGCACACACAGACACACAGACACACACACACACACACACACACACACACACATACACACACACACACACACACACACACACACACACACACACACACACACACAGAACATCAGTACTTTCGCTCTGGACACACATGATAAAACATGAGTCAAATCTCACAAAGCGTCCTGCTGTACCATCATCATTAAACTGACCCTCCTCCAACGGATCTGACCATCTCTACCAAACAGCTTAACATTAATCAGTTCAGCAGTTTCATATCATTTTATAACAGCTGTATTGTCAGTGGTTCCAAGAACACTTAGAACCAGCTGGAACCAACATGACTGGAAACTGAACAACGCTTCTGTCCCTAATCGGACAACTCATCTCTATGTAACGGCCCTTCAGTTTGAAATCTGACCCTAAAAGTAGCATATGTCCTCCTAACACACACACACACACACACACACACACACACACACACACACACACACACACACACACACACACACACACACACACACACAGTACTCTGATATCGACGTGCATTCTGACTGACAGACATCAGATATCCTGCGGCCCTTAATCAAGATGATCAACTCGGTTCCTTTGTTCTGGCCTGAATATTTAAGACACCACTAAAGGCTCAGGGAGGGGATGGTTACCTAGGAGACGGTTAAGTAGGTAAGACTCACCTACGTAAAATAACAAGAGTAGTAAAGGAAGAATTGATATACTGGAGACAGGGAACAAACCATACCCTCTGTTGAGGCCTAGTGCGACACTCAGTTGTTCAGTTACATTTCCAGACAGCAGAGAGCACAGCTCCGACATGTGTGTCCAACAAATACTGTTATTAAAAGTCACAAAATACCCAAAGATACCACTCCAGCTGATGAGTCCATCTGCCTGCTGACAGACAGATGGACTGATGGTTACCGGTATACCCCACCATACATGCTGGGGAACAAAAATATCCTACTAGTTTGGTGCAGTAGTACCTCGAGATGTGAGTTTAATCCATTCCAAATCTTTCCCCAATTAAAATAACTTTTAAGCTGTTTAATTTAATTTTAAGCTGTTCCAACCTTGTATAAAAGCCTTAAACCCCCTAAATAATAATAAAGAAAACTTAATTTTATTAAATAGACACGCAGATCCTGATGTATCCATCCGCAAAAAACGTGGGAAAAAACAAATTCTGGTCTCACTGATGTTGTATCCATCCGCCCCCTAGTGGCAGCGTCCCAAAGCACAGGTAACATCTCAGCTTCTGCTCGCACATTGAACAAAATATGGACAGAGTGACGGCTCTTATCTCAAATAACTTGTATGTGGAGCCGCTTGTACCTCACTGTACCTGTAAGGGTGGCTTCACTAGAAACCCATCATGTAAACATGGAATGTGTGTGGATCAGACTGACAGATCACAACAATAAAAACCATCAGCCGCTGTGTGTGTGGAGACAGCTCTTTACACACCTGTTGTTTCACACCTTTAGTAGTAAACAATCAGATGCAATTTAGATGGAAAAAGCAGAATTAGCACAAGAAATACTGAAGCTACAATCAAAGCAAGTCACGCTAAATAAGTGTATTTAGATGATCAGATGGACGTATTCATCCACATGTGTAGAGGGAGCACGTTCACACGTTCAGTCACAACTCTGTGCTTTGAACTGATCTTCTGAAAATCACACAGACGTCCTTAACATGTCCATGGGGAAAACAATCACACCTATCACATTAATATCTATTTGTAGGTGGAGGAGGACGACTGGCAATGAAGACGAGGACATTTCCTCAAATTAAAGTTCCTACCTTCCTGTGTTGTTTATGTTGACCCAGACTTCCAGCTTTACTCCAGGTGTTTCAACTGGTGTCTGAACTGATTCTGTTTGGCTGCATGTTGTCCGTACTGTTACTCTATGTGTGTGTGTGTGTGTGTGTGTGTGTGTGTGTGTGTGTGTGTGTGTGTGTGTGTGTGTGTGTGTGTGTGTGTGTGTGTGTGTGTGTGTGTGTGTGTGTGTGAGAGAGAGAGAGAGAGAGCGAGAGAGACAGAGAGAGCGAGAGAGAGAGAGAGAGAGAGAGAGAGAGAGAGAGAGAGAGAGAGAGAGAGAGAGAGAGAGGATAAAAAAGAGGGAGAGGGGGAGACTGTATATCAGGTGACTGGAATAAGACTGGCATGTAATATCACTATCTGGACCCCCAAACCCTGAGAGTCGTGTGTGTGTGTGTGTGTGTGTGTGTGTGTGTGTGTGTGTGTGTGTGTGTGTGTGTGTGTGTGTGTGTGTGTGTGTGTGTGTGTGTGTGTGTTTCACGTCTTAATCCCCCTTCTGCAATTTCCTCCAGAGAGACAAGAAACTCAATCCCCAAGGAAAGGAGAGAGTGCAGACACACTACTTAAAGATTACATTGCCCTGTTTCTTGTGTGTGTGTGTGTGTGTGTGTGTGTGTGTGTGTGTGTGTGTGTGTGTGTGTGTGTGTGTGTGTGTGTGTGTGTGTGTGTGTGTGTGTGTGTGTGTGTGTGTGTGTGTGTGTGTGTGATGGATCAAAGAGCAGTTGTTGGTTCACACTGTCTCCTGTTACACAGAGCACCATGTGTGACACACACACACACACACACACACACACACACACACACACACACACACACACACACACACACACACACCCACACACACACACACACCAAAAGCAGCTGGTTCACAGTTAACTCATATACATTAAAATTAGACACAAAAAAAGCACAAACCTCCATCAGGGCAGGTCGGTGTCGTCGCGACATCTAAAACCAGTGGCCCCAGATTGACCCTCATAATGGACCTCAACGTCCTGCCTCCAGTTCTGAATCATGTTGGGGTCATTATTAGTTTGGTTTTCTTGTGGATCCCGATCTGATTTGACACCAGACTGAATCAGAACACTTTCTGGTACAACCTAATCTGAGCTGCAGGTCTGGATTATAATTATAATAATAATTCTGATTATTATTATGATTGTTATTATTATTATTGTTATTATTATTATTATTATATTATTATTACTAATATTACTATTATTATTGTTATTATTGTTGTAGTTATTATTATCATCATTTTTCTATTATTTCCATTATAATTATTATTACAATTTTTATTATTACAGGTAATAATACTAATACACCAATAAAATACACCAACAATACACCAAAACATTAATAAACCAAATACACCAAAAATTAATTTAATACACCAAAAACAATAGGCCTGTTTATTTATGTCTTTTTATTCTCATTCTATTTATGATTTTTTTATTTGTATATTCTTGATGGGTTATTTATTATTCTTTCTATTTGGTGTTGGTACGCTCTATGTGTTGGTGCTTTCTGTGTGCTTTTTCCTTGTTTTGTGTACTCACTGTGCTGTGTGTAGTGTGACGGAGAAGATTATTCCCCTGACGGAACCTCCTTAAGGGATCAATAAAGTTCTACTCTACTCTCTACTCTACTCCTCAAGATAGGACTTACTGTATAAACGTCAAACATGTGCCACCATTTACTAATACTGTCGCTCGGCTGTCTGCAGCCATCCACACCGAGCAGCATAACTACCTGTATTATTTTTTGAAATTAGATTTGTAGATGAAGTAATTTAGAAATAATTCTCAGTTTATCACTTAACAATCATTTGAACTCTTTTATTTTCAGAATAAAGCCGCTGATCCTGCAGCTTTTGCATCATATTGTTTTCCATGAACCAACATATACTGAATAATACTTTATCATTCCATCATTTCATCAAGGCCTGCAACTACTTTTGATTTCTATGTATTTTCTCTCTGACAAACAGTCCAGAACACTGACAGTGCTACTCTTTTACCGTTTAGAAGCCTGAAAACATCAGGAAATATTTGCGTTTGTGAAGCTGGAGCCGACTTGTCAAAAAGAGATTCGGGTTTCTTGTCGCTAAGCAGTAAAAAGACTAACAGGTGTTGCTCTGATTATTTTTAAGCTGCTACTGAACTGGTTGGAGAACACTTTCCAAAAGGACTGCAGGTGATGATCAGGCAGGTCTAAACTAGCAGATGTCGATTCGTGTCACACCATGTAACTCCAACCCATCAGTGGAAAGGTGTGTAAGTCGGCACAGCCACAAAATGAAGACGTTAGCGTTTCGATTTGACTGTCGCCCTACCTTCATCTTCATGTGAAACACTCTGGATCCACACAGAGAGGAGAGAGGCAGAACGACAGACACTGGCTATGCTGACGGCAGGATGAGACATCACACTGCATTATCATAATGCACATAAATACACACATTAGCATAGCAAGCCTGTGTGAGTGTGTCTAAGTAGGTCACATCCTTCATCCAAAATAACACACAAACACACACACACACACACACACACACAAACACACACACACACACACACACAGCAAGGAATATAAAAGCAGACAGGAGAGGAAGTCAAAAATCATAGACGTTAACAAAGAGAAAATAAAATTATTTGATCAAATTCTTAATTCATTCTGTCATCTCTTGGGGTGGACGTGACCTCCAGTGTTGGGTGACGACACACACATGACCACATGACCACTGCTCTACAGAGGCTCTAGACTGCAGCCTTGAGAGTAAGAATAGAGAAAGCATCCATAAAGTCCCAGTCTGGTACACAATGGTGTTCCTGTCAGAACGTCCAGACCTGGAACCAGAACATCAGAACATCAGAGCCCAGCCTCTCATGTCACTAGTCAAAGTTCAAAAACCAACAGAATGTCTCGTGATGCAGTTGAGCTGTTCTTACATAATCTTGTCTCACAACATTTGGTTGCACGTCACTGAAGAGGAAAGAGTCTGAGTGTAAGCAATGTTAACATTATTCAATCACTTTCAGCACCCGCTTCTTCAGCCAGTCCCAGCCGACTGAGGCAGGGTACACTCCGGACGTGATGCCAGTGCACCGGGAAGCCACATGTAGACACACACACACGCACACACTCAAACCTAATTTGGAACAGCCAATTAACTTGAAGCACATGGTTTTTTTTAAATTTCATTACACAGGTATACCTCAGCTTACATCATTTGCATTTAAGTCATTCGTTGGTTTTCTAAAAAAAAAATACATAGAAAAATAAAAATCGAGCTTACGTCATTTTAGTCAACTGTATGTCTGTCCGCCATAAATACTGAAATTTGTAAAATCACTAGAAAACAGTTTGTTAAAATCAGTTAATCAGAATTAAAACATAAAATGTATTTTAAAAAATGTGCTAATAGTTCCAATCCTACCGTTAATCCTAAGATTGTTTTGAATTCAGATTAGTTTGTTTATTAGTTTATTAGATTTCTCTCCTTATAATTTAAATCTTAAGGAAAAAGAATAAGAAAACACTTCAAGGAACCTTCAACCAGTTTTTTGAGGCTGTTGATGTTGACAATCCACCACCATCTGCGTCCGTGACGTAAACCACCAAACTGAATTATACGTATTGATCAACTTTAAAAAATTTGCTGTTTTTTGTATTGTATTGACAAAAACTGATCATGTCTGTGTGAATATGTACTTAACAGGGAGACACTTCCTCTGGTGATGAGTACAAGTGTGTAACTCATCACTGAGATCATGCTATCCATGATGAATGTCAGACAGACAGTCAGTTAAACAGACTGGAAGCAGTCCCACAGGCAGCAGACCAATCACAGCGTTTGTTCTAATCTAATAGTTTCTTCCAGAATTCCTTCACAAGTTCTCTGATGTTTCAAATTTAGCTGATTAAACTCCTGAAAAACATCTTCCTGTGTGTGATGCAGCGCCAGCGCCGATCTCTGACCACATCTTCTCTTCATCAATAACAAAAACTGTTCAGCAGAAATGTATTTATTGATCTGATTGGCACTGATAAAACTTCAACCAAAACAGCCTGAGAAATCCCGACAATTCTGAGACGTGAAAGTAAAAGTTAAGCCTTCATTATAGAAGTGAAAACACCGCGATCTGTGTAAGGATTGAGAACAGGTCGTGACCTCAGACTCATGTGACCCCCCACTGTCCCCCCAAAAACAACACGCACATAATCAGACACCCAGACAGAGAAATAGAGGCTTAAAATAGTGAGGCTTAACACGGAGCTTAAGCACAAATAGACAAAAGGGTTTCCTACCTCCACTCAGGAAGCTACTCCACATCATCTGCAGGGAGACAGCTGCCTCACCTCCCCCCTTTTATCCCCTCTATCGCCCACTCCCCTGATAATAGAAATCAGTGTGGGGAAACGCAAAAACACGCAGCAGAGAACGGCCACCGGACCGCCTCTGTGACCGCAGAGGGACATGTGTGAGAGAGGGGGGAGTAGAGGAGGGCGGGAGACTCAGCGAGAACGAGAGGACAGTGTTCTTAAATCACTGGGATGATGATATTCAGAGTGGCGTTGATGACAGCCCCCGTCCAACTGGAATCCCTTCCTCTGGTGCTCTCTGAGCCACTTCATGGAAGCGTGGTTCCAAAAAGGAGAGGAGAGGAGAGGAGAGGAGAGGAGAGGAGAGGAGAGGAGAGGAGAGGAGAGGAGAGGAGAGGAGAGGAGAGGAGAGGAGAGGAGAGGAGAGGAGAGGAGAGGAGAGGAGAGGAGAGGAGAGGAGAGGAGAGGAGAGGAGAGGAGAGGAGAGGAGAGGAGAGGAGAGGAGAGGAGAGGAGAGGAGAGGAGAGGAGAGGAGAGGAGAAACAAACATATTTGTTGGACTTTCAGAAAGTTTCTTCAAGACGTTTCACCTCTCAGCCAAGAGGCGTCTTCAGTTCTGGCGGTTCTGGTCTCGTCTCAGATTATTAACCCTTTGAGGTCAGTGCTATTCATATCCCAACGACTGATGTCTGCGACCAAAAACTGCTTTATTTAGGATCTATGCAGCAGCCCCACATTACTGGATCAATAATGTGACCTTCTTCTAGTGCTCCCAGCCTTCGTCTCAGAGCCACACATACAGTATGTACACGGGTTTCAGTCCGGTCTCCTACCGCCCCCCTGACTCCCAGTTCCATTGGTATTACAAGTGTTAGACTGGGTGTCACGGATACACTTCATGTGGAAACGGCATCGTGGGTTCAAATCCGGTCACATGCCCACCCCCTGCCTCCTCCCTGCTTCCCTTGTCACCCCACTGAGCCCATTGTCACGACTGTACAGACCCACAAGTGTGTGAATCTGTCAGCAGGGTCTATTCATACGCACATGGCTAAACACACACTACACATCATCACCTGCTCAATCTCCCCATCATACACACACACACACACACGCATGCACGCACGCACACACACACACACGCACGCACGCACGCACGCACGCACACACACACGCACGCACGCACGCACGCACGCACGCACACACACACACACACACACACACACTTAAATTATAAATCTATTAATAACTGCCTGTTAGTCAGCCATTATGCACGGCGACATGAGCAGGACAGTGATTTTAACCTCTATTAGCCCAGGAGAGCTAATTAGAGCCAGTTTACGCACAAACTGCTCACATGACAAAGGAAAAGAAGAGGTGTGCTCATTCTGACATTTCCACCGAACTACTGGGAATAAATCATTCAATGGTAATGATGGTCTTCTTAAAAAAAACAACATCATTTTAGTGGAAAAAGTGTTTCGCAGATCTTCAATGTTGACATGTATTTAATATAGTACAAAATATTTAGCATTTAGAGAACAATAGCGCTGTTGTTTACGGCGGCACTCCGACTATTCTGAACACTGAAACCCATATGAGGAGAGGAGTCTCATGTGATTTAATCTCTTCATTTGTACTGAGCATGTGCATCATGGGAATTCACTTCACTCATTAGTGACCTACCGCCGATGAGTGTCTAATTGTGTCTGCTGCCCCCTAGTGGCTGCAGTCACCACTACAGTCCAGGTGTAGTCAGCGTGAGGCCAAGGCTGTGCAATGCACAGATCAATAGTTTAGTTTGACTTGATCAGATTCATCACTGACTGTTTTGTTCAACAGCCAACATCATGTATGAAGTGAGTGAGAAAAAAAAAACAATATAATGATGTAGAAGCAGAATAATATAATCTTTGGCTTTTTAAAGAAAAGCCAAAATTCAGAAAATTTGTGAAAAAATTTATGTTTGCTGAGTATTGTGTGCTTTAACTACACACAGAGTGGGTGGATAAGCACTACCACATTTACCTTTAAATACTACATGAAGTAATTTACAGGTAGTCCTCAACCAAGGAACATATCTGGTTCTGAGAGGTTGTTTGTAACCTGAATTGTTTGTAAGTTATTTATTAATTTCAATCTAAAATCGCCATTTGAGGTCATTTAAATGCCGTTAATGCTCTAAATACGAAAGTACTATTCCCTTAGACTTACCAGAAACAATTAGAGGACATCAAAACATTATATAATGAAATAAAATACAGGTACAGGATGTTTTGAGTTAAGTCTTCCTTGAATTATATGTCGGTTTCCAAAAAGGAAATACACGGAAAAATAAAAATCAAGGTTATGTCACCCCGGATAAGCGGAAGAGAATGGATGGATGGATGGAGGTTATGTCACTTCACTTGAATTAACATTGGTCCGACAAAAATGTTAGACTTCTTAAATCACTAGAAAAACATTAAAATCACATAATATAATGTTACTGTACAATAGATAAGACTAAAAACATATAACACATTAAAATACGCACATATAGTTCCAGTATCTACTGTTAAGCGTCACTCGTGATTCACATGATTGTTTTACATTCTGATTAGTTTATGGTAAACTTTTACTCCTTGTAATTTAATCCTCGAGGAGAAGAAGAAGAAATCGAGGAACTATTGACCATTTTTTTAAGCGCATTCAAAAGCAACGGTCTGTGTCAGCTTTTAATGTCGATGAAATAGGAAGGCTAATTTAAATTCAACATAATCAATTCAACTATTTCTACAAGTTTGTCTTTGAGTCAGGGGCAGATCGACGGTCCAACTGCAGCACAGCCGTTTGTATTGGCTGTGATGTCATCTGAGCTGATAGGCTGTACAGTCAGGGAGATCAGACACACACACACACACACACGCACGCACGCACGCACGCACACACACACACGCACACACACACACGCACACACACGCACACATGCATTCACAGACACTCTGGCCTAATGGAGCTGAGTTCAGGCCAAAGAGCTTTTCATGGTGGAGTGAGCGTCAGAAAATAGACAGTGAATAAGACAAGTCCATTCAGGATCAGTTGTGTGTGTGTGTGTGTGTGTGTGTGTGTGTGTGTGTGTGTGTGTGTGTGTGTGTGTGTGTGTGTGTGTGTGTGTGTGTGTGTGTGTGTGGTGTGTGTGGTGTGTGTGTGTGTGTGTGTGTGTGTGTGTGTGTGTGTGTGTGTGTGTGTGTGTGTGTGTGAAGTAGATAAAGATTTAATCTTTAATCAGTGTCATTGTAACCTGTATAATGATATGGACACCCAGTGTGTAATTACAGCTGCTAGTGTGTGTGTGTGTGTGTGTGTGTGCGCGTGCGTGCGTGCGTGCGTGTGTGTGTGTGTGCGCACACGTGCTTTAGTGATTATTTTACCGTTTCTCTGTCTCCCACAAACACATCTACCATCATCCTGTCTACTGCCATAAGGTGTTTATGTCTGTTTACTGTTTATATCTGGTTTATTCTTATTATTTATGTCTCCCTCTCATTTTATTTTCTTCATATCTTTCTCTAGTCCAACCTATCTGCCAACTCCTCCACGGCAGATTTCCAGCAGAAGTTCTGCTTTGTGTTTTGTTTGCTGTTGACCAGGAAAGTACAGTCGACACAGTGGATGAATGTATTCTGTATTCTAATGATGAAAAGTGAGTTCATCTAACAGCGTCCTTGAGAATGTAAGCGTGTCCCAGTTAAACAACCGACTGCAGCAGGCTCCACTTTAAATGACATTCTTCCTCTGCTGACCAGCAGTTTGACTTTAAAAACTGGGTCTGAATTCCTCAGGATGAAACTGTTCCAGTCACATGTGACAGAACAACAGCGTCAGCCAGAGTGAGAAGATTCAGCAGCAGCTTTGACGCCAGCAGAGGGCAGCAGAGAGAAGCCCGGGAGAACTACAGAGTACAGTAGTACAGTAATCCCTCACGCATTCGCGAATCGACACGCGGTGCTTCACCTCATCGGGGATTTTTAGTAGGTAGTCACGTGATATCGTACGCACATTCTATTGGCTGACGGCATCCGGAAGTGCGTTGCGTTCCGTCAGTCTCGGAACGCAACGCACTTCCGTGAGACACAAAAGTGCTTTAAACAGTCTATCAGAGTGTGGGAAAAGATAATACAGATAGAAGGTGGTTCAATATCAGTATGGGGAGGGTTCAGAAATGTTTAAATTACCATAAATAATAAAATAAATAGTTTGTCGCTATATTGTGGAATTTCGTTTTTGCGGGCGGTTCCTAGAACGCATTAACCACGAGGAACGAGGGATCACTGTACCTGGAGATACGAGCTGCTCCACATACAAGTTATTTGAGATACGCGGCATCACTCTGTCCATATTTTTATTCGACATACAAGCGGTGCTCTTGTGAGTTACAAGCCGTGCTCCAGGACTCCACCACTAGTGGGCGGATGGACACACAACCGAGATCTCAATTCTCGTTCATGGAGTAGAGGCGTAGCTCCCGTGTTCTCCTAACGTTTGTCTTTCTTTTCATACTTTATCATTGTTTATGTAACTAATGGTAATATAAAGTTAATTATGCACAAATAATGGGTGCATGTCTGTTGATTGACAAAAATATGTTTTTTTCATGACTAAGAGTGTTTGGGGATTTTTTTACAAGGCTGGAGCAGATTAAAACGATTTTAGATACTGTGTTTTAAAAGGGGAAATTGTTTGACTTACAAACTCAGTATCTTGAAGTAATAGTAGTAGTAGTAGTAGTAGTAGTAGTAGTAGTACTAGTAACAGTACTAGTACTAGTAGTAGTAGTAGTAGTAGTAGTAGTAGTATCTTGGCATATACTGTACATGCCCCCTGTGACCCAACACACCTTTTAATTCAATGCAGTCCTTTCCACATAGACATTAATGCTTTCATCCTGCCCAGCGCTTCACTACTTCTTCAGTCCAGACAAGTTTCTGTCATCACCAGAATCCAGCTAACATCAGCTCCTCTTCATGACTTACAGCCTGATGGTTGGGCAGAGCATCACCTACCAGAGGAGGGCTGACATACAGCCTCAGAGTTGATCTGAGGCGAGGGGGGGGGTCAGCTCCTCTTTTAAGGTCACTTTGAGATCTGAGGAACACAAACTACCAACTCTGACCACTCCTAGGGGGCAGCAGTTGTTAATGATAGATGAACCAACGTCACCTTCACTCAGCAAACAGACACTCTGACTTAGCAATGTCATTATTAGCTCTTTATGTCCCAGTGGTTACCATGACAACTTGCATATTTGTTGTGCATTGATGTCTGGATGAGGAGCACTCTGTCCTGTCAGACATGCTGTTTGTTGGCATCATTACGGGTTGTTGAAGTGTAGCTTAAAAAAACCGTTTGATGACAAACCGTCAGCACAGCAGGAGGAGAAGGAGCAGTCCTACCTGAAGTTGTGGTAGATGGAGCACTGAGGACTGGACAGGGGGCCGGGCTGGAACTCAGTCCAGCAGGGTGGGAGCAGAGCCTGGTGTCCTGGGGAAGGCATCTAGCCTGAGCCCCTGTGGAATACAAGAGCTGTTGTTAATGACACGCTAACTAGGGAGGTACTATTACTACTACTATTACTACTACTACCACTACTACTACCACTACTACTACTAGGATGGGAGCAAAGCCTGGTGTCCTGGGGAAAACAAGAGCTGTTATTACTGATATGGTAACTAGAGAGGTACTATTACTACTACAACAACTACTACCATTACTACTAGTAGTACAATTGCCACTACTACTACTACCACCACTACTAATACTGCTACCACTACTACTACTATTACTACTACTTCTACTACTACTACCACTATTGCTACTATTACTAGTGCTATTATTACTACTACTACCATTACTACTACTACTACTACTACTACTATTACTACTACTTCTACTACTACTACCACTAATACTATTACCACTATTACTACTATTGCTACTACTACTATTACCACTACCACTACTACTACCTTACTACCTCTACTACTACTGCTAGTACTATTACCACTACTACCACTACTACCCCTGCTAGTACTATTACCACGACTACCACTACTACCACTACTACTACTACTACCACTATTGCTACTACTATTACTAGTACTATTACTACTACTACCACTACTACTACTACTACTATTATTATGACTACTACGACAACACGTACTACTACTGCTGCTGCTGCTGCTAATGCTACTACTTCTACTAGTACTATCACTACTACTACTACTACCACCACCTTTACTGCTACTACTAGTAGTACTACCACTACTATGACTACTACTACTACTACTACTACCACCATTACTACTACTAGTACTCGTACAGAGACAGGCTCATCATGGACCTGCTGATTGTTGTCCTCTGTCTCCAGCCTGGAGCTGTCTCACTCTCCGGAGGTGAGACCTGCCATTGTAGTGGACCTGGGCCTGACCAGCAGACGTCAGCTGCAGGTTACACACCTCACACAGAGAGAATGCCCCGCCCTGACCTGCAGGAGGGCAACAGGGTGGTGTATGAGTTGTGCACCAGAACAGTCACTGCTACGAATCCCAAATAATACAAATCATAATCATTGTGTATTGCAATGAAATAAAATGAAGTGATCTGTAGTACAAAATGATTTTAACTTCACTATAAATGTTTCATAAATAGCTTACTGTACAATATCAAGTCATTTCATTGCATAGGCCACAAGGAGGAGATGGTCAGGATGTTTTGACTGAAGGAGGAAGAGGCATTGGAGTCATTTACCCAGAGATAGGCTCTTCTGGACAGACAGACTGCCCGTTGTAAGCGTAGGTCTGTCCATCAGCTCCTGGCACATCCCTCCAAATGCAAAGATCTGCCCACTCTCCAGCAGCTGAGAGGGGCTGAGAGGAGTCTTCATCCCTGAGGAGAAACCGACAGACACGTCGATCAGACACAATTCTGATGGGTCACACAAACTCACAAATAGTGGAAAGTGGCAATGACAACTAAAGACCTGGCACGCCATTGTGAGGTTCATATTTTACAGTTAAATCAATGTATTTATCTGGATTTGTGGATTCAGGGGTGAAGACTGAGTCTTCCTCTTTCAATAGAGTTTGACAACAAATGACAAAGATTAAATAGAATCCAGAGAACAAAGCAGAAATCCACCAGACTGACCAGGTAGAGAAACGTCAGACAGAAGGACTGGAAAGCAATCCTTTTCATAGTGATGACGTCACTGAATCAGTTTGTATTATGCTCAGGCCTAAGGAGTGATGATCTAGTCAGCGGTTAGGAAGGCAGACATCACAGCCACGATCAGGCTAAGGTCCACAACCAAATCTGTCGATGAGAGAGATCCATGTGTCTATTTTCTGAAAGCCAGTAGCAAAGAAATCCTGACACGCACGGCGGTAAAACCCAAACCACTCTACGTGTGAAATAACCCCATGGCAGCGACACACACCACCCTGAGGTAAAGCTGACCCTGAACATCCACAAGCAGAGGTAACAACCCAAGAGAAGACGGACAGACAGGTGGACAGACAGACGATGGGCAGAAGTGAGGCCTGAGTGGAAGAGGATGGTGGGTGAGGGTGGGTGAGGACCGCCACACACTCACAGGGAGAGTGATGAAGTCATGAGGAAGAGGAGGGAGCGAGGATAGCATATGTGTTCGCGTACAGCGCGTTCATTTGTGTGTGTGTTCAGTCAAGGCTCATGTGACTTGGCATTACTGACAGGAGAACAGATGGACAGAGTCATGGACTGATCCACACACACACACACACACACACACACACACACACACACACACACACACACACACACACACACACACACACACACACACACACACACACACACACACACACACACACACACACACACACACACACACACACACACACACACACACACACACACACACACACAGATATAATTTTTGTGCCTCTGGCTTCCTGAAAATGTTGCTTTTTGTTTTGTGATTATATCTCATCAGGTTTCAGAGATGTGTACCTAAAAAGGTATAAAAGTGAAAATTTGACCATGACCTAGTCTTCAAGGTCAAGGTTGTGATCTAATTTTCATCCCCTGCCTCCCTCAATATAACACCTTTGGTTTCGTCTTTGTATCCGGTTCCTGAGATATGTGCCAAAAAATGTACAAAAGTTGAAAATTTGACCTTGGCCTAGTTTTCACAAGGTCAAGGTCATCCTCTCATTTTCATCCCCTTTGCTGCCTGAGTAACGTGCTTTTTCTTTCATATTTTTATCTGCAACTGTTGTGAAGATATTTGGTGAATGGACGGACGAACACACGAACACCGACAGACACCATACATCACCGCTTCCAGGGATGTAATTATACTGTACACGGATAAAGTATGCATGTCTATTGGTTGATTAAAAAAAATTTATCAAAATTTAGGAGATTAGCAGATATTTTACAAGGCTGGAAGGGATTAAAATGATTTGAATTGTTTTAAATGGGGAAATATTTAATTTATGAACTCTGTCATGGAATGGAATAAAGTCATATCTCGAGGTACGACTGTGTTACTGATATCCCACAGCCTTTGATTAGACCATAGGTGATAGATAGATAGATAGATAGATAGATAGATAGATAGATAGATAGATAGATAGATAGATAGATAGATAGATAGATAGATAGATAGATAGATAGATAGATAGATAGATAGATAGATAGATAGATAGATAGATAGATAGATAGATAGATAGATAGATAGATAGATAGATAGATACTTTATTAATCCCGGAGGAAATTGCATATATCCACTGCTCAGGCATTACTTAACAAATAATACTGGATAAACACCAGGAGAAAAGGAAACACTGACATCACAGGACATACCACAAGACATACATTACACTAACAGACAGACACATGCAGCACTAACAGGACTTATATACTAAACTATAACTAAAAATATAAACAGTATAAAATTTAAAATATTACAGTATTAAAATATAAACAGTATAAAATAAAATCTAAACAGTATAAAATTGAATTAAAATATAAAAACAGTATAAAAAATAAATAAATAAATTTTATATATATATATATACAACAGTATAAAATTAAATTTAAATTAAATTAAATCCATTTTCAACCCCGTGCTGACCTCCCACCTCCCCCCCGCTCCTCCTGAGAGAGTCATTGTACCCCCTGATGGCACGGGGCACGAAGGAGGACCTCAGCCTCTCTGTGGAGGCGCTGTGTGACAGCAGTCTGCCGCTGAAGGTGCTTCTCTGCTGGGAGAAGGTGGTGTTGTGGGGGGGGGGGGGGGCTGGTGTTGTTCATGATGGCCTTCCTTTAGACATGGTCCTGCTCTCCAGAAGCATATCCACAGAGTCCAGGCTCAGCCCGACCACTGAGCCCGCTCTGCGGATGAGTCTGTTCAGACGGTCCATATCTCTATATCTGATACTATCTGATACTGTCGACCAATCAGCAGCTATGGACCGGTGTTTTATTCCTGACTGTACTGATGGCTATGAGATAAACCGTTGCCATGGTTTTCCAGGTTACTGTCTTCTCTGTGTTTGTACCACCGTCTCTCCTCCAGCTACTGGTTAGAAGTAGATTTTATGTTCTGCAGACAGCTGGTTAATCTGCCTATGTGATGAATTAGCTACAAAATGCACAGACACACACACACACACACACACACACACACACACACACACACACACACACACACACACACACACAGACACACACACACACACACACACACACACAGAGCCAGCTGATGCTGACATCAGCTTTAGCAAGGGAAGGATTAAATATATCTGCTCTATTGAGCTGGGAATTACTCACCACACACACACACACACACACACACACACACACACACACACACACACACACACACACACACACACACACACACACACACACACACACACACACACACACACACACACACATTAATATATGGTAAGACACACACAAAGTAAAGCTAGCCAGTGAACTGAGCAGAATCAAAGTGAAATGAAATCTGTGTATTTACCCTGGTTATAACGTGTGTGATTGTAATCCAAGCTGACCAGGCGGTCAGCAATCAGAGAGGCCAGCTGTGGGTTATAATCCCACAAACACGCATGCTCACACACACACAAACACACACATAGGCAACAATATGGTTCCTGATTGAAGAGAGGGAAGGTAAATATTTTCCAGCATCTGATAAACCAGTATTTCAGGCTTTTGCAAAAAAAAAAAAAACTGAAAACATTTTTTTTTTAAATTCTACCTTTTAAGTCTTCATCAGAGTCTTTTTATCTAATATCCTTGTATTCATAGCAACATGTGGTGAATATATCATCACACACTCGGTTGTGAGGAAGGAGCTCAGAGCTGTTCTGATCTTTTCAGACTATCTGAAATGTATTTTGCTTAAGCTGCTCCCCTCAGTTGGAGTTTTTTGCTCAGAGCTCGATGAACACAGGTTTATGTTTGTGGCCTAAAAAGAACATCTTAAGACAAGCGACACGGGAGCACAAGGCCCTACACGTGTTTCCTTCATTAATTACACTTCATTAACACCTTGGATATTTTCTACATGGCAGTCTAGCATCCATTTGGCTCCCCTCAACTCTAACTATATTAAAATCACAGTTTTTCTTTATGCATCTCGTTGCTACCAGGAGAGTGAACCTGAGTGAACCTGTTTGACTGGTGCGTATCAGCTGCTACGCTCACACTCATTGTGACAGCCTGGTTTCGATAAAATTAATGTGGTTAGAAACTTTTTAAAAAGTGTGTTTCTGCTCTTCAAGAAGGTGAATGCATGAATTATTCTGTGAGGTTCTATTCGTAAAAAATAAAAATTAACAAGAACCAGTGCAGTCAGAGACTGCAACATCCTGCGAAGGGTAGGTCAGGGTATCCTGAAAGCAGTACCTGACAAGTGCATAGCTTTGACCTTTCAGGGTAGGTCAAAGCTATGCACTAGCTTTGACCATAGATCAAAGGTCAAAGATCAAAGCTAGTGCTCTGATCTACTGTCACTGATCAAAGCACTAGCTTTGATCCATGGTCTTACTCACACTTGCCTTCTCCCTTGTCTTTCTATCTTATCCAGTTCTTGAGTGTAGAAAAATAGAAAATTGACCTTGACCCAGTTTTCTCAAGGTCAAGCTCATCATCTCATTTTATCCCCTTTGCTGCCTGAGTCATGTGCTTTTTGTTTCATCTTTCTATCTGAACGGTTGTGAAGATGTTTGGTGGACGAACGAAGGAACACACGAACACTGACATTACAACACATCACGGCTTTGAAGCGGGATGTAAAACATGTTATTGATACACATGACAGCTGTCAAAATTCTTCAGAAGGGATTTCGAACTATAGGGAATTTTAATCTGCCTAATACAGCAGTACCTTGAGATACGGGTTTAATTTGTTCTGTGACCAAGCACGTAAGTCAAGCAATTTGTAAGTGAAACGTTTCCCCTTTTAAAATGACCTAACTCATTTTAATCCATTCCAGCCTTGTAAAAAAGCCCCAAACTCCCCTAAATTATGATAATAACACATTTTTATCAAACAATAAACATGCATAATTTATCTGTGCATAATTATGTATAAATTGAGTAAACGTTGATAATGAAAATACGCCTTAACTCTGCGAAAGAGAAGGAGATCCAGGCTGCTATTATATCCTTCCGCCAACATGCAGGAAGAGTGAAATCTGATCTCAACTGATGTTTTGTCCATCAGGCAGTTCGCGTTGGCTTCCCAAAACACAGCTCCTATGTCGGATTTTGCTCCTACAAAAACACTGACAGAGCAGCTGCTCGTATCTCAACGCACTACGGTACCTATTTTTCTTTCTGTTGCCTTTACTCTCCAGCTCCTAATTATTATGGAGTTGTCTTGATCTGAATGAGATCTGATGGAATCAGAAAGATTCTCAAGGCGATTCCTGAAGTTTCACCCGAAAGTCTCTCATCAACAGGAGGAAACGGTTTTAAAGACGCATTACAAACAAGACAACCAACATTATATATGATGATGGTCCATCATTATTATTATTATTATTATTACTATTATTATTTCTGGGAACTGATTTTTTTTCTAATTAAAACTTAAAGGTGAACAAAGTCATCTATAGTAATCATCTAGCAACTGGACCAGTGGCAGCTCCTCACGCCAACACCCACCACCATTAACAGCATCTGATTGTTGTTGGGTGAAAACCTTTTATGTTTAAAATGTGTGTGAACTTTACAGGAACTAATGAGAAAACGCAGGATGTGTTGTTGTTCAGTGGACGAGGAGAGCTGTTGTTCAGGTCTGAAGAACATCACATGAGAAATTATTGGACGTGGTGAAACCAGCTTTACAACGTCGTACCGTTTATCTCATGTTGTTTATTGCTTTTGTTTTAAACAAATTAACTTTTTAACAAATAAGCTCATCATCTGATTGGTCAAAAGCTCTGAATCCTGCTAGAATTAATGGGAACAGTAAAAGAAGGAGATGTTGAGGGCACTTTGTCCCTGACACTGTACAACACACACACACACACACACACACACACACACACACACGCACACACACACACACACAAAACCTCAGGGGATAGCAGGACAAAGAAACTGGAGATGTGAAAAGACAGAAAGAGAGGTCTTGGAGTGGCTGTCTCTCACCCTGGGGTCATTAGACAGTAATGACAGTAGACTCTGACACACACACACACACACACACACACACACACACACACACACACACACACACACACACACACACACACACACACACACACACACACACACACACACACACAGCAGTGGCCAGCAGCAGAAAAGGCACTTAACCAAAGTACTAGTCAGTTTGATATTTGTGCTTTTGTCCCTTCAGGAAACTGAAATTCCATGATGCAAAACTCAAACCGCTGCTTCACACACACAAACGTTGCCAATCGATATATTAAAGAAGAAACCACTTTTTGATAGTGTCACAGAGGAAGGGGTATGGACCCAAATGCAGAACACTGAAGACACCACTTTTGTCCATAGCTTTAATGAAAAACTAACTACACCGGCAAGATGCAAACAAGACTCAGGCAGAACAAGGCAGAAAAACAGAACAGACCGACAGGAACCAAACTTCAGAAAACGAACCAGCACCTGGCGCTCATCCCACCTGGGTTAAAAAGCCTCATCCTCATTGCACCTATTGAGTCCAGGTGTGACGACCAGTAACTGGTGTATGGATCAGTCTCAGGTGTGGAGCCGTGGCTCCACCCACAAGCTTGGCCTCTGCCTGCCCCGCCGAACCGTGACAGATAGTAATCCTATGAAACAAGAGGGAGATAAAATCCAGCCTTGACTTTGTGTGAAAACTGAAGACACGCATTCAGACAGATCCTCCTCTCAGGCTCTGAATGACCTCCAGCAGATCCACCAGCTCACGTCTCCTCAAACGCTTTGATTTGCTCCACTTGAGCAGCAAAAACCCTCCATTAAGCTGCGGAAGTGTTGTCAAACCGTGAATGTGTTTCTCAGTGTGATCTCAGGGCCACAGCGGACTGGTTCTGTTCCATTACGATTTCTGAAACTGCAGAGTCAGCACACAGGATCTCAGAGAATGTACTGGAGATAAGTAAAATATCAATTCCAAGATTTACCCTGTCTTTAATGAATATTGTCAGACGTAAAACTATTCAAGTTCCATTGTAAGCACAAATGACAACAAGCAACTGATGAACACTGTAGCGACTTCCAAACCAATAAGTCGCTGAGAGGCTGACGACGGGGCCTTCCTTTGTCAGACGCACTTCCAGGCAAAAATCACCACGATACATAAAAATACCTTTAATCCTTTATTAACGAAAAAAGAATAATCAACTCATAAAAACTGTTCACAAACTCATATAAGTGACTCACAAAGACGTATCAATAAAAAACGTTGCGTGATGTGTTGCGTGTTGCGTGTTTGCGGCGGTCAACAAAAAATACGGCAACCCCGCTCACCCTCTCTCATCCACACAGGTGAGAAGATACCCTATTTAACCTATATTGACGTTCACGCCCACATCCATTTGACCCACTTATTCCTTCAATGAGATCACAAAAAACAACAACATCACAAATAACAACAAATACAATATTCAAACCATCATCACATCATCTCATAATACAAAATACTTACACTCCAGCCCCTAATTATTAGGATAACACATAATAATTACCCACATTCATATTATAGGAGACAAACAGTTAAAAGCTTAATATCATTAAAGTCCATAACACATATCTTGTCTTCTGTCTTCTTTCTTCCTGTGTCAGAAGTAAAGGCAACAATCAGTCTGTCAAAAGAAGTTTTTAGCCATCAGTCTTTGGCAAGTCAGTCAAAATCAAAGTCAAACTGGGAGTCAAAGCATTCCAATATTCAGCAGCTGCTCCTCATCCAGCTTCAGCCTCCTGTAGTAGACAGATCTTCGTTATTGGACGATCCAGACAACTGCTCTTTGTTTTAATCCGCACCTGACGCACAAATCCTCGTCTGTCTGGAAAGGTTTGAAGGACTTTTCCCATGACCCAGGAATTTCGAGGAGCCGTATTGTCCATAATGAGCACTATATCTCCAGGGACAATATTGCGCTTCACTCTGGTCCATCTCTGACGCTCCTGTAGTTGTGGTAAGTATTCTTTAACCCACCTTTTCCAGAATAAATCCGACTTGTATTGCACCTGCTTCCATCGCCTGCGAGCATACACATCCGCCTCCTGGCAGTCTCCTGGTGGTAAAGATGGTAAGGTTTTTAACAGCAACAGGTGATTGGGTGTCAATGCTTCCAGGTCGTTTGGATCTGTAGATGCTTTGGTAATCGGCCGGCTGTTGATTATGGATTCCACCTCACAAAGAACTGTGTGAAGTCCCTCTTCATCCAGATTTTGCACAAAGTAGAATTTAGGACTTTTCTCACCGAACGGATTAGCCGCTCCAAAGATCCTCCTTGATGCGAACCAGCAGGGGGGTTAAAGGTCCATTTAATTCCTTTCTGGAGAAGTGCATTATTGATCTGAGACTGGTTCCACTGTTCAATAGCTGTTCTCAATTCACGCTCCGCTCCAATGAAATTTGTCCCATTGTCTGAGCACAGTTCCTGAACTTGACCTCGTCTTGCTATAAAGTGTCTGAGTGCATTTATGAAGGAGTCGGTGTCCAGTGAAGTTGCCACTTCAATGTGAATTGCACGTATAGCCAGACAGGTAAGGATAACACCATATCTCTTCACAACACTCCTTCTGCTCTTCACCTCAAACGGTACAAAACAGTCCACTCCAACATGAGTAAATGGTGGCTCATCTGGAGTCACTCTTTCAACAGGTAGATCTGCCATCTGCTGGAACAACGGCTGAGCGTTCAGTCTACAACAGATGACACACTTGGATCAAACGCTCCTTATAGCTGTACCAGCCCCAGTAATCCAGTACCTCTCCCGCAGTTTGGCTAGCCTGTGGTTACGGCCGCCATGTCCCACCTCTTGGTGAATATGCCTCAGAAGCATGTCTGAGATATGGAAGTCTTTAGCCAGTATTAGGGGATGTTTAGCCTCCGTGGGCATAGACGATCTACTCAACTGACCGCCAACTCTCAGAACACCATCTTCAACACGTGGGCAAAGTTTATAAATGTGGCTATGGCCCTTAACACTTTCACCATTTTGCAGCCTGGAGAATTCTTCTGGAAACTTCTTCCTCTGGCAGAACCTGATGATCTCCAGTTCGGCCTTCTCCAGTTCCTCCACTGACAGACAACTTGGAACTATCTTCCTCTTTAAAGCATCCATATCTTCCTCTAAAGAACATCTTTGTTTGTATCACATCCAAATTAGACTGTGAAAGTTCGGTGTTCAACTGTTTCCTCTTCTTGCAACAAGCCAAGAGCCAGTCAATGAGTCTCAACATCCAAGCCACAGATCTTTTCAGACCAGTCTAAGATGAAAAGTAAGTGATCATGCGAGTCACAGCATCACTCTCTTCTCTGGCCTGTACAGCATTCACAGCAGCAGCTTTCTTGATCTCAGGGTCATCTGGTGGAAGCTGATGAACGTCCTCAGGATTAACAGGCCATATACACTTGACAGAGAAAAGGCAGACCCAAAACCCATGTTAGATTCTTGAGGAATGCATCCACTTTCAAACCTCTAGAGGCTACATCGGCTGGGTTCCTTGCAGTGTCTACATACCTCCATTGAGAAGACCGTGAGACCTTGAGAATTTCTGAAACTCGGTTGACAACAAAGACTTTGAACCTGGAAGTCTCGTTCTTGATGTATTTTAGCACGGATGCACTGTCTGTCCACAACACAGAATTGTGAAGTTCCATTTGCAACTCTCTCCTCCACAAGACATCAATACGGCTTGCCATGGTGGCAGCAATGAGTTCCATACGAGGGATGGTAACCGACTTAAGTGGAGCTACCCTAGCCTTTCCCATGACAAAAGCACTGTGTACTTGTGAGTGTGTGCTATGTAACAGCAGGTAAGTCACTACTCCGTAGCCATCTTCACTTGCGTCACAGAAATGGTGCAGCTGTGCGGTAGTTGTTTCTCCAAAGTCTGGTGGTTTCAGGCATCTCATGATGTTAAAATTCTCTAGACGGCACAGTTCCTGCAGTCATCCATCCATGAGCAACTGATTCAGGTATGATGTCATCCCAGCCAACTGATTTCCTGCACAGGTCTCTTAAGATTTTCTTGGCAAGCAACACAACAGGGCTCAGGATTCCAAGAGGATCGAAGATGGAGCTGACGGTTGAAAGAATTCCTCTCCTGGTGAGTGGTCTGTCCTTAATGATGATCTTGAACTTAAAACTGTCAGACTGAATGCACCACTCCACACCAAGCACTCTCTCCAACGGTAGCTGATCCTGATCCAGGTCCAATCCTTTCGTGTCCTTAGCTCTGTGACTTTCAGGTATTACAGTCATAACCTCAAGTCTGTTGCTTATCCATTTCCTAAGCTGGAAACCACCCTCCGCACAGATGGAGACAAGGTCATGATAGAGAGATACAGCTTTGTCTTCTGAAGGCACAGACACCAGACAATCATCGACATAGAAGCAATGTAGGACCTTATCAATCACCTCTTGGCTGAACTGTTCTTTATTATCTTCTGCACATTTCCTGAGAGCAAAGTTGGCGCAGCTGGGAGATGAAGTCGCGCCAAAGAGATGCACCAACATCCGGAAATCACTGAGTTCTTGATTTAAATCTTTATCAGGCCACCAGAGAAACCTCAAGAAATCGGCATCTTCAGCTGGCACCCGTACCTGGTGAAACATGGATTCAACATCTGCCATGATCACCACTGGTTCTTTTCTGAATCTGGTCACCACACCAATCAATGAACACGTCAGATCTGGTCCTTGTAGGAGCTGAGCATTAAGAGATGTTCCTTGGAAACTTGCTCCACAGTCAAAGACAACTCTGTTCTTCTTCTTTGTTGGATGTTAAACGCCATGGTGGGGGATATACCAGACCTTTCCATTGCAGCATTCCAACTCCTCTTCAGGCACCTTTTCTGCATAACCTTTGGCAATCAGATCATTCATAAAGGATGTGTAGTCTGAATAGAACGATGAGTCCTTCAAAAGCCTTTTCTTCAGGTACTTGGCACGTTGCTCCACAATTATTCTGTTATTTGGCATGTTGAGTTCCTCATTCCTTAACGGTAAGCCAATCGGGTAATGACCATTCACTTGCTTTGCTGAGTTTGTAACCAAGTCCATAAACCTTTGATCCTCTCTTGACATTCCAGGTTGCTCATCCACACTGCATTCAGGGAAATCCATCTTGAACTGTTGCTGCCAAAGTTCATCCAAATTCACAACTGACATTCTGTTCACTGACAACTCTGGCTGCTCGCAATCCATTGCTTCCTCACTTTCTACCTTCAGAGGTCCATTCACAGTCCATCCCAGCATCGTCCTGATAACATAGGGTACTCCATTTACACTGTGAATGATTTGCAATGGTTTCAAGGCCTTAGGAACATTTGTTCCAATCAACAGTTCAATCTCTACATCTATTTCAGGCAAACAAACTTGTTTTAAATGAGGCCATCCCTGAAGATCCCTCGGTCTTGGAATGTTCCCACTGTGGACAGGCGTACGCTCCTGTGTGAAAGTCTTGGGCAGTTCACAGAAATTATCATACTTTAAGCCAGAAACCTCCAATCCTGAAACAATATGGCTGCTCACCACCTTTTCTTGGCCCATTGTCCGCAAAAGAATACGTGTCTTCTTTCGTCTGAGGCCAAGCTTGTGCATCAGCGCCTCTGTGAAGAATACTGCTGTACTTCCTTGATCTAAAAAGGCATATGTGGTAACAGTTTTGCTGCCCTTTTTTGACTTAATTTGTACAGGAACTATAGGAAGTTTACAATCATGATCACCAGCCCCAGTCAGACCACTTGACACTAGGGTGCTGTCCACTGTTATCTCTGATTTCTCTTTTTCTTGTTCAGAGTCCTTTGCTTTTTCCTTTGGAGGGATATGAAGAATAGTTGGATGTAGGAGACCACACTTTGCACAAGAAATCCGTTTTCTGCTATCTTCGCTGATGTGTCCTGTACACAAACAGCCAAAGCAGACACCTTTTTCTCGTAGGAAGCCTATCTTCTCTTTGTGGGTTCTTCTCTCCAACTGAGGACACAAATCCAATGTGTGTCCGCCTTCACAACAAAGACACATCCTCCTTGCAGCTTGAAGTTGTTCCTTCTCTTTGGTTCTGGGTTGACTTTTGATTCCTACTGGAGCTACAGTGGTGGCAAAGTTTGTTCCTTTCATCCCAGTGTGTGGCTGTTGCTTGAGTTTGTTCACACCTTTATTTAATGTTGCTGAGGGAACATCCTGGATATTTCCAAACACTGGGTCAGTTAAGATTTTTACTTGTCTCTCAATAAAATTGGTGATATCACTGAATGTAGGTCTCTGATTGCGCCTCTCTTGCAACTCACAGGCTACAGTTCTCCACTTGTCTCTGAATTTGTAAGGTAACTTCTTTATAATGGCGAGCATGTTGAGAGGTAGATCTAGCTCATTCAAGTATTCCACCCCTTCCATGGCATTCAAGCAACTTCTGAGGAAAAGACTGTAGTCTTGGAGAGCCTTTACGTCCTCTGTTTTGATGGAAGGCCAAGACAGAGCCCTTTCCATATATGCAGAAGCTACTTTCTGCTGATTTCCAAAATGCTCCCTTAGTAGAGCTTTAGCCTTAACGTAGCCTCTTTCTGGGTTCAAGTGCTGGCAGCTTGTAACTAGTTGCTTAGGATGTCCTCTAGTGTACTGCTCCAAGAAATAGAGTCTGTCGCTGTAGTTTTCAGTGTTTCTTTCCACACCATTCTCAAAAGCTTTAAAAAATGCATGATATTTCAATGGATCACCATCAAAAATTGGGATCTCTCTCTTTGGTAACGATGAGAGGCTTTGCTGCTGTATCAGAAGGGTAGTTATTTCATTTTGCTTTCTCATAATTCCCAGCATATTGTTTTGATCCTCATTTTGTGATCTAAATCCAGCATTCCATACATCTCCATTTTGAGTTTGGGTGTTCTCATTAGCACTGTAATTCACTGAATATTGTTTTGGTTGGTTAAGTGACACAGGCTCAGAATGGATGAAGTGAGGTGCAGTTTTCTCCTTAGGCTTTGCTCCTTGGTCCACATAATCATGTTTAATTTCCTTTTGGTTCAGTGACATTTGTGGAATAAAAGAATTTGCATTAGCATTGAGAGCCTTTTGGTTTGATTTTCCCTTTTCCAGATAAGAGTTCATTCCATCAGAACGCTTCGATAAGGAACTCTTTCCACTTCGAATGCTCTGAGATCGTAAAACATTTAACTTAGCCATGTGCGCTGCAATATTTTCATCCAATTTAAGCTGCTCTTTCTTTCTCCTCAGACGTTCCTCTTGTTCTTCCAGCTCCTGTTTGTTCTTAAGAAGTTTCTGTCTTGCCATTAAAGCTGCCAAGTCAGCCTCAGCCTTAAGATGTGTAGAAGAAGCAGAAAAAACAGTTGACTTTCTTCCAGTAGAGGAGGTTTTGCTTCCCACATTTGATATACTGTCACTTGGTTGTATGTTTTCTTGAATGTCCTCTGTCATGAATATGGACACAGCCTGAGTTGGTGTTAGATGTTCATCCTCTGTTGGATAAAGAAACACTCCTTCTCTAATTACAGCAGGATCCGAATGTCCAAAGTTGATATTTTTTTGTGGTTCTTCAGATTCACTTAGCCACTTTTTAACCTCTTCTTCAAATGTGTTACTGTTTTCCATGATGCTGGCAAACCATTCGTTTTGTTTGCTTCGTTCATCCTCAGGCAGCAGAGGAATCAACACATTATGTGATGTGATAGCATTTTCACAAAGTTTACTGTTTAAGTTTGGCATCAGAATGAACAACGATAATAACACTGATGCGATGAAACATCAAGTCACCAACACGCCATCGTTCCCAATGAACAAACGGCATATGGAAGCCGCATTCCTTCCATCAATATTCAGCCTCATGCGTGCATCTACAGGTGTGGCTCACCTGGCTGTAGTTCACTTTGCCAGTGGCTCCAGATCTGTTCAACAACCAGCTCCTACCTCCGTAGTTTATCTCCGATGATGGTTTTTTGATTTGATCCACTTCCTCCTTTTTCCCTCTTAATCATTTGATCCGTTGCGCTGTCAGATGATGTTTCCTTTCAATGCTTGCCTTTTTTTGTTGACAAAAATGTAGCGACTTCCAAACCAATAAGTCGCTGAGAGGCTGACGACGGGGCCTTCCTTTGTCAGACGCGCTTCCAGGCAAAAATCACCACGATACATAAAAATACCTTTAATCCTTTATTAACAAAAAAAGAATAATCAACTCATAAAAACTGTTCACAAACTCATATAAGTGACTCACAAAGACGTATCAATAAAAAACGTTGCGTGATGTGTTGCGTGTTGCGTGTTTGCGGCGGTCAACAAAAAATACGGCAACCCCGCTCACCCTCTCTCTCTCATCCACACAGGTGAGAAGATACCCTATTTAACCTATATTGACGTTCACGCCCACATCCATTTGACCCACTTCAATGAGATCGCAAAAAACAACATCACAAATAACAACAAATACAATATTCAAACCATCATCATATCATCTCATAATACAAAATACCTGTACATTCATTCATGGCTCCTACAAACACGAACGGTGATTTTATTTAACTGTGCTTCCATTCAGTCAAACCTTGGTTATCAAACGCTTCTGTTCTCCACCAAATCGGTTTTCGACCAGAAAATCCAAGAATTTTACGTCTCTGAACTCGACCAAAATTCAGCTCTCGACCAAACCGAAAGAAGCCGGGCGTACCTGAACGCGACTCACTCGGGAGCCGAGCGAACTCGAATGCCCAGGATGCTTCCTCCGTAGCGCATTCGTGTTCAAACTTCGATAGGATATCTTTTATTAAAATAAAACACATTGTCTATTTCTACCCTTTTTTATTTATGTTAAACAGTAAACAGTGCAGTTTATGGTGTAAAATAGTAAAAAAAAAAAATTTTTAAAGTTGGTTTTTAGACTTGGAACGGATTAAAACGGATTAATTATAATGGGAAAAATAGTTTCGTATTTCAAACAACTCGCTTTTTGAACAGCCTTCTGGAACGGATTATGTTCGAAAACCGAGGGTTGACTGTATTTGTGTATATATATATATATATATATATATATATATACTGTATATACTGTATATACTGTATATACTGTATATACTGTATATACTGTATATACAAATATGCTGTGTGCATACTGTATACTTCATTATAGTCATACTATACTCCAGCTGGGAGGCTGGACCCCTGTCAGGAAACACATCATGAGTGAAATACGTAGCAACAGAAATGCACCCCTGGCAACAAGAGCATGGATAAGACCAGAGAGGACATCGGGGACAAAGAGTGGAGCAAACAGCAGACCAATCACAAACCATATTACACAGGCCATGACAAATGACGATTCTGATCCAACATGATGCACGTCTCCAGGAGCGCAGCACAAATGCTAAAAACACACTGGCTAACACAATCATCCCACCGCTAATGTAATGAAAGACCCTCCTCACATGAGGCAGGAAGCCAACCTGGAAACCTGGAGATGAGAAAGGCTGGCATGAAGGACATCATGGCACAAGAACAGGCCCTGAGCACATAAACACCAGATCCAGAGAGGGTCCACCACATCAACAGGGACCCAGGTCCTGAGAACAGCCCGCTGGGGTGATCACCAGAGACTCAGGGCAGGATTATATGACTGTTAGCTGTCCTAAGCCAGCATAGTATATCCAGGGCGAGATTTGTCAAAAAAAAACAAAAAAGGGTGATGTTTTCTTTTTTAATCATAAAAAAATAAGCCATCAACAGGCCGAATAATTTTTTTTAGGATAATGGGAGGCTAGGAGCCTAAATTCTGTACAGTCTAACATTCTTATTTAATACAAACTAATAAAGACAAGAAACTTTTCATTTCTGTCCTAGCCACAATGTGGAAAATGAAGATGATGAGGATGTCCTAATCAGGCTTCTGGACCATGGATAAGGGAAAATCACGTCAACATGGCAAGAGCATTTAGCCTAATGCTAACAGTCTGTAAAGCATAACATTAACACCCCAAGATTTCCCATTTATGTCAACATAACTCATCAAATGTCAGTCTCTGTGAACAGTTTGCTCTGATGTCAAACTTTCTGTGGTTTTTCCATCTTTCCTGTTGGCCTCATCTGCAGTGTTTTGCTATTTATGTTAACTACTGGATGAGAAACTTAGAGGAAATAAAGTCAAAGTCAGCTTTATTGTTAAATGTACTATATAAGCACCACAGACAGCACAGATGAAATTGCAGTCCTCTCTGACCCGAGGTAAACAGAGAGTACAACAGGCAGTACAACAGGCAGTACAACATAGGTAGTACAACACAGGCAGTACAACACAGGCAGTACAACAGGCAGTACAACAGGCAGTACAGCACGGAGTATGAGACGAAACACAAGGGATGGTAAACATCTCTATACACTCTCTAATCCCATAGGGGAAGTGACCTGTGCGCAGCAAAATTAATAAATAAATAAATAAAAGAGATTAATCAAACAGGAAGCGGCGTGTCGGACTTTTGATGACCAGTGCATCAGCGCATCATTCATCAAGTGTGGTGGAAAACCTCAGTGGTTTGAAGCCGGGCTTAGCCTCTATACAGCTGAGGAGGAAGTTAACTCAGCAGAAGTAGAGATGTACAAATCGGGGGGGATCCCCCCAATCCTGTCCAACAAATCGTTCCCTGGTTTATGGAATGTAATATATCTGAGGTTATCCCTGATAGTGATGATGCATAGAAAACTATTTTAGTTCCAGCTTATGTTTGAGCCCGAAGGTTCAAACTAAAACAGTCAGAATGAGTTTTCTAGTGGAGGATTTGATTCGGATCACTCAGGGTGATGCAGAGTGTAGTTGTGTGATTCTAATCCCTACTGGCGTCACACTGTAAGGATTACACACTGCTGCAGGGTCTGTCTGTCCAACCTTCACTTCAGGACAGTGTGACTCTTCCCTGTCTTTAAATAGTTCCTGGACCCCATCAGGACCCGACACCCGCTGTTCAAGGTGAGGCTCGCCTCACTCACTCCAATCCAATCCTACACTGAGCTACCAAACAGGCAGAGCTGAGGGACGGCCTCACCTGACCAGCCTCTCAGGTGATGGACCACTCCCTGTCTGATATTTCACCCCAGTCCTCGACGTGTTTAGCTGTGTGCTTAAAGGAATAATCAACATTTGGAAAGGCTCTTATTTTCTTTGTTGTTGTCATAGATGCCTGTCTGATTAATATACAGCTACTTTGCAGCACCAGACCAACTTATCTTTAAGCATGAGGACTGAAAACTCAAAAGCTAAATTTGTTCCATTTTAACATGAGAAAATCCACGAGCACCTCAACTTGGGGGAGCATCGTATCTCATTTCTTTAAGCTATGCAACATCCAAAGTATAACAAAACAACATTTGTATTCTTCTTCTTCTTCTATTTTACACTGTCTTCAGATTGCCAGGCAATCCGTAGACTCCGGGAAGTGACTCTGCCTGGCAGAGAGATAATCCCACTTTACTGCTGGATGGAGCTGGTCAGATTGTTTCCTGTTTCCAGTCATTACGCTACAATAAGCTAACTGTATGCTGACAACAGCTTCAGAATTAGGGTCTTCATGTAGAAAAGAACAAAAATGTTTCAGTAATGAAGCATTATTAGGATTAATATCTAAAATACCTCCACTACTCTTTTTCGGAAAAATGGAACAACTACACTTTGCTATAAAACACTGCAAATCAAGTCACAAGATGAACAAGGCAGTTAGAGACTGCAACATCCCGCGACACCCCTGAATTCACAGTTTTACCCTGACCTACTTGCTTAGGTCAAAGATCAAAGCTAGTGCTCTGACCTACTTTTATAGATCAAAGCAGTAGCTTTGACCTATGGTCTTACACTGGCATTCTCCCTCTTCTTTCTATCTTGTGCGGTTCCTGAGTGTACAAAAGTTGAAATTTGACATTGACCTAGTTTTCTCAAGGTCAAGTTCATCATCTCATTTTCATCCCCTTTGCTGCCTGAGTAATGTGCTTTTTGTTTCATCTTTCTATCTGAACGGTTGGGATGATATTTGGTGGACGAACTATCAGACGAACTGACGAACACTGACATTACAATACATCACCGCTTTGAAGCGGGGTGTAATAAGGCAGGAAAAAAGTAGATGAGCAACTGTAACACTTTCTTTTATTATTGTTGAATCCACATTGTGTTACACTGTTTGAATATAATCGTAGCGTAGGTAACTATTGATTGAAACCAGAGATTACATCAGTTACTCTAAACTGCCTGCTGTGACAGCATACAGAGCTATTAGAACCAAATGGTCTGCTACAAAATTGGAATCATTCCGATTGTAACACACACGCACACACACACACACACACACACACACACACACACACACACACACACACACACACACACACACACACACACACACACACACACACGCACACATCAACCCTGGTCTTTTCAACAATTGTACACTAAATGCGAAATCATTTGAAATCAAAAGAGAACAATTGTAACGATTCTGTTTCCTGTCTGAATAGGAAGCAACAAAAGCCGATGTTCCTTTATTTTGAATTTTCAGGATTAACACACACACACACCACACACACACACACACACACACACACACACACACACACACACACACACACACACACACGTATGTAGCTTACACAACAGGCTGTGCAGTCTTTAGAGGGACATGATTGGGTGACCCAGAAGAGGATTGTGAGATTGGGATTATAACCCAGAGATAAGTGTTTATGTGTAGCTCAGTTAGTATAATCTGTGGTCTAATAATAGAGATTACCACTCATACTCTTCTGGATGTCTACTGACTCATCTGAATTTGGTCCCATTCCCACTGACAAACAACTGAACTTCTGTGACCTCTGGTGACTCAGGCTGTGACAGTAAACTCAAACGAAGGAGACAGGACCAACTCCTCACTCTGAGAACAGGATCAGGTCAACAGAGACCGGCGACGGTTGCAGCTGCAATTATTTTGTTGTTTAGAAGGCAGAACTTGACACACACGTCAAATATCACATCAGATGTCGAGGTTGATGTGTCACAAATCACACGGGCCTCTTAGCTCTTTAGCTCCTCCAGTAGCGGTCGCCGGTCTGACCTTTCATTATTACATCCATGTGTGAATGGATGGATATAAAATTTAGAAGCTGGGTAGAGATATGAGGCTGACTCTGAATCGGCTAAAGCACGTCCAATCAGGTGAACAGCACCACAGTCGGGTCATATTCTGACATCTTCTGACTCAGCTCGTCTACTCAATGAAGACACTTTAATGGCGTGGCTCCAGGGGTGACCAGGTCAGTCTGTCTGTCCATGCTTACTCCAGACGGTCATGATATTTTAAATAGTCATTCAATGGTTCCCAGATGATAAGTCCCAATGATATTTGGTATTTTCTCCTGCAGTACCATGAGGATAGAATTTCTGTTTTTTGATGACCACCTCAACAATATTGGATTAATAGCCAGAAAATGTCCTGTGAGGCTTTAGGATGAAGTTTAATCCCATTGGATTCCTTGACATTTCATTTAACTCCATCATCAACTACAAAGCTAATGGCATTCCCACCATCCCCAGCTGTTCTCCCCAAGGGGGAGCTAAGAAGAAGAGACCATTGTGGGCCCTCCAGGGGTTGGCCACGCTTCCAGCCAGATCAGTGCAGCTAAGGTAGAACAACATGATCTAGAGGACAAACCTTTGTTCGTATTTAGTGTCTCATCAACAGGTTATCAGTTACACTGCAGAGGTTTCATCACTTCCTTGGCTAAGATGGGAGAAAAACACAAATATTGGGTCAACATTGTCAATATCCACAGATTGCTTGCTAACAAGTACACTCAGGGGTTTTACAACCAACACTACTTTACATTTATTCAAAGATGAAGTTGAAGATTTTGAGAGGAAAACATTAACCTGGCCTGAAAGATGAGAAGACGGCCATGACATCACTTCCTTCTCAACACACTGATTCATCAAACATTCAGCAGCAACTCCACTCAACTAATGGAAGAAGAAACATGAGACAAACATACACCTTGGTAGGCAGGTAGTTTAGGATTTAGTCCGGTCTCTTAAGGATTCTGAGACTAACAAGTTTGGGTTTGACAGAACGAATGGGCTTTGGAGGCAAAGTTGTGTCTCATTTTCAATGTACCTACAAAAAGATGCTGAGGTTGTGTTTTGTCAAGAGTAACTGTAATTCTCCTGCTAACACACACATAAGCTTGTGTAACTAATGTTCTCACTAAACCACCTAAATCTGATGACAAATATTTAACTTTAGATTTCGACTCCATCCAAAAGCCAAGAGGTTTTCTGGTGAGGGTTCATGCTAACCGAGGGTACGTAAAGAGTCATGAGCTGGATCTGTGACCCTGGCCACCCTCTGGTCCCCAAGCCAAGTCCCTGTGGATTGTGCTGCTGCCCCACCACAGCTGTCGCCCCACTTAAGAGGACTTGGTCTGCCTGTTTGTCTCAAAGCTTAAGTCCTGAAAACTTCCTGCTACCTGCTGACATCTGTTTGTGTGCATGTGTGTCGCAGTGACCTTATCAAACTATGTGTGCTCTGTGTGTGTGTGTGTGTGTGTGTGTGTGTGTGTGTGTGTGTGTGTGTGTGTGTGTGTGTGTGTGTGTGTGTGTGTGTGTGTGTGTGTGTGTGTGTGTGTGTGTGTGTGTGTGTATTCTCAGAGAAACAAGTCACAAGAAAACACTTCATCACTGCTGTCCTATATGCAAACACACACTTTCTCTGTCTCACACACACCTAGTCAACTTTTCCTTCATGCACTCTCCTGCTGCCTTCATGGCCCGTCTCATTTCATTAACGTCATCACTTCCTGTACGACACATGATGGGAAAATTAATTAAAAATTAAATTAAAACGCCATTAAACAACACAGGGAGCAGGTGCAGACTCACACGCAAACGCACACACACACACACACACACACACACACACACACACACACACACACACACACACACACACACACACACACACACACAGACACACACACACACACACACACACACAGGTGTAGTACCATAAATCACAACAGACAGAATGGGAGTAATGTGCTGCCAGCTGTTAGCACCCTGTACAGTAATGCATAGGTAGGTCCTCATACTGCAATAGTATTAATCAGTGCATTTCACACACAGACCTTCAGTGCTGTTCTACTTAGTCAAACTTGCATAAATGCATCCCATAATACTGTAAGTAGCTCCCATCGCTGCTGACCAATGTAGCGTTCAGGACTGAGGCATTTATAACGTCCCTCAGATGATGGGACAAAAACCATCACAAAAAAACCAAAACCCACTGAAATCACCGTTTATGACACCACAAACAAACGAAATACAGAAACGCACAAAAACACTACTATATGCTGCATCACCTCTATCGACAGCGTTATATTTTAAATATGAAAAATTAAATTTTAAAAATGCTTGTACTCACCAAAACAGCTGTTCAAATAGCTTATTTAAACACAAAATCCATTCTCCTTTCTTTCCTCAAGAACACTTTGAGGACCTGGTTGTACAGTTTATCCGTGCAATTTAATTCTAGCTACAAATCCAGCAACAAACCAGAATCAAGGCAGTCAGACTGCAACATCCCGCGACACCCCTGAATTCAAAATTTTACCCTGGTCAGGGTAAATCAAAGCATAGGTAGATCAAAGCACTAGATTTGATCTATGGTCTTACTCACACTGGCCTGCTCCCTCGTCTTTCTATCTTACCCATTTGCTGAGTGTACAAGAGTTGAAATTTGACCTTGACATAGTTTTCTCAAGGTCAAGGTCATCATCTCATTTTCATCCCCTTTGCTGCCTGAGTAATGTGCAAACACTGACAATTACAGTACATCCCCTTTGCGGGATGTAATTAGCTCGATCAGGGATCGGACCCTCATCTGCATAGCGCTGCCTTCTCAGAGCGAGTGTCCAATGACAAGACACGTACGTGTAGGGCCAGCTAGCAGGTCCTAGAAGGCCAACTTGTTATCTGATTGGCTATAGCGTCGGTCTATTAACTATATGCATTTTCTCCTGGGCAGATTTCATTCAACCTGGCAACACAAGCTAGTTGAATTCTGATTGGATAAAACCTGTATAACCTAAAAATAGAACATTGACCCAGTGTTGGCCCATGTTATATATCCCAATATATGTATATCTTCATACATATGTTTAAATATATTTATTTAAGGAAAATGCATTAAAATATAATTAACTTTTATCATAAATATTATCATGAGTTCAGCAGCAGAGAAGGCCTTGCTGGCCCAGACGGCCCACCGCTGGTATTACTTGTCAACATGTCAGAGGGAAAACTCACCAGTTAAATACTTGTTTTTCACTGTGAACCATACGTAAAGTGTGTGTGTGTGTGTGAGCGGCTGTGTCACTGATGAGGACGCTAACCTGACACCACGTTTTGTCTGTCAGTCGAATTGGTCCGCATAGTTTAGCTTAGCAGGAAGAATGGAGACACAGGTCCAAGTCTAAAAGTCGTTCAGCACATGACTTTTAGCATTGAGCATCTGAAACCAGATACATCCTGTGAGACGACCCCTGAACAGGCCACGCCCTACTTGAGTGGGATTGGTTGAGCTGGGCCACCTGGATGATTAGCTCACCTGGTCGTTTGTCCACAGCTACACAAAAACTACACCAAAAGTCAAGTTATTTTATTAAATGCTAATTAAATGGGCGTGTCTCTCCTCCATTCACAGAACAACACTACAGCTGCTACTAAGAGCTGATTACCCCCACCATCTATCACTACACAAAGACCAAACACACAGAGTCATTTTATCCATGCCTGTGTTTCTGCATGTGCTTATTCTGCAGGTTTCTAACCTAATCTGTCCTGACGTAACAACAAGCTGCTTCTCAATCTGCCCACAGTCGGAGTCCTGGCACGCTCACCCGCTCAGCGTTTGGTAACGCTGTCATGTTATAAATAGGTAAAATTGATTCATGTGGAGGAGAGAGTGAGTGTGTTACTGCCAGAAAAATCTACCTTTACTGTACGACCAGACGCCACAAACAAGACGGTGCTTACACTGACTTTATCGTACTCTAACACCTCATTAGTGCATCCTAACACCCCTTTGGGCGGTCTCCTGGCATACTGGTAGGTCAGAAAACCAGTTTGACTGCCCTGACAACTAATGAGTGCAGCAGCTTAATACAAAATGATTTGGTGGTAAAAAAATTTTTGACAAAGACTCGGGTCAACCAGTCAGGTTAGGACAGGAGGTTAGGACTAGGAGGTTAGGACTAGGAGGTTAGGACAGGAGGTTAGGACTAGGAGGTTAGGACTAGGAGGTTAGGACAGGAGGTTAGGACTAGGAGGTTAGGACAGGAGGTTAGAACTAGGAGGTTAGGACAGGAGGTTAGGACAGGAGGTTAGGACAGGAGGTTAGGGCTAGGAGGTTAGGACTAGGAGGTTAGGACAGGAGGTTAGGACTAGGAGGTTAGGACAGGAGGTTAGAACTAGGAGGTTAGGACAGGAGGTTAGGACTAGGAGGTTAGGACTAGGAGGTTAGGTTAGGAGGTTAGATTAGGACGTTAGGTTAGGAGGTTAGGAACTCTAACTCAAGGTAGTTCAGTCAAATTTAAAAGCATGTTATGATGGTGTAATAGCAGATTAGTACTGTACAGAGAGACAGTCTCAGTCCTGTACAGCAGCTAATGATGGTCTCATAACATGTTTGTATGGTCCCTGATCCTGGTCTGGGTCTTTCCTTAGAGTGGACATTGAGGTTGAAGAGTTCCTGCATCTCCTCAGATGTTTCCTCGGCTGTAATCTAAGTAAACATTGTGGTAAACACCCAAATAAAGAGCTGTTCACATCGGTCTGACAGGAGGAACCACGCTAAAGCTAAACCCCAATGTCACCTGATCCTCTCCATGGGAGGATTAGAGGGGAAATCCGGTTGGGACATGTTCAAGGAGCCCCAGGAGGAGAAGGTGGAGGATGAGTCTGACGTGTGAAGGTAGATGAGGGATGGGTATGAAGAGGGGGAAGGAGGAGATGAGCAACAAGAGGAGATACACCAGGAGCAGGGCAAACGATCAGTCTTCAGCATACAGGAAGAATGGGGGAAATGATGGAGTCAGGGAAGGAGGGAGGTCATAGGAACGAGCTGCAGAGGGCGCTGTGGTCTAGTTAAGTACAGACAGACAGATACACACACACACACACACACACACACACATCTTTCCATACTGTCACCTGAAAATCTGAAAATGAACATGTCTGTCAGAAACAGACAGAGGGCAGGACGCCTTTAGACTGAGACGATGACCAGACGGTAAAGAAACACTTAACATCCATACACTCGTTCTCCTTCCAGCGACCCACTCCCTCAGAAATCACAAAACTCATCAGGAAATCCAAGACTGTCAATCCACCTGTCAACTGGACCCCTACCCACACAATTTGTTAAAGTCTGTCTCCCCTCCCTGATCCCCCTCATCTCTGCCATCATTTACTCGTCTCTCACCTCTGGAACTGTCCCTACATCGTTCAAAACTGCTGCCGTCACCCCAGTTCTGAAAAAACCTTGTAGTGACCCCTTCAACCTCAACAACTTCCGTCCCATCTCCAATAAAATCCTCGAAAAATAGTTGCCTCCCAATCCAAGTCTGTTAAATCCTCCCCCAACCTCCGTCACTTCAGGTGTGCCCCAGGGGTCCGCCCTGGGGCCACTTCTCTTCATCATATACCTCCTTCTCCTCAGCAATATCTTCCATAAATTCAACATTCATTTCCACAGTTATGCTGATGACACCCAGCTCTACCTCACTACTAAACCCCCGTCCACTCTTCCGCCCACCTCCCTTACTGATGGCATCTCTGAAATAAAAATCTGGTTCACCTTAAACTTCCTTAAATTAAACAGCAACAAAACTGAGGTTCTCCTCATTGGTACCAAATCCACCATTTCCCAAACTGAAAGCTTTTCTCTCATGATTGAGATTTCCTCTGTTTCACCCCCCCCCCCCAGGTTAAGAGTCGGGGTGTCATCCTTGACAGCACATTATCCTCATCACTTCCTGTCTGGATTACTGAAATTCTCTCCTCTTCCTGCTCTCTCCACAAACTACAACTGGTCCAGAATTCAGCTGCCTGCAATCATAACTCGAACCCCCTCCATTCACATCAAACCTGCCCCCCCCCCCGTTGAGTTCCACATTCCATTCAAAATCCTCCAGATAACTTTCAAGGCCATAGGCCCTCCACAACCTCGCCCTTCCATATCTGTGATCTGCTCCATGGTACCACTCCTCACACCTGTCTGTCCCCTCAGCCCGTCTCACTACCATGGGGTGCAGAGCATCCACCCGCTCTGCTCTGGAACTTCTTACCACCCCAATGAGAAACACTGATTCTCTCCCCCACTTCAAATCACAACTCAAAACACATCTGTTGAAGACTGCCTATTCTAGCTGCTGTTGTATTGATTTTATCTATTTTTTATCGTTGATTCTTTTTAGTGGACTTTGTGTATTTCGTACATTGTCCTTGAGTGCCAAGAAAGGCCCCTTCAAACAAGATTTAAGATGATTATTTTCCTTCCTGCTGTCTGACCACACAATGAGTCTCGTGGCTCCTCCCCACCCAGTCTTAACCCCTGCTGACGCTTCATCGAGATACCGGCTGCTCTCATCAGCCGCTCACTTCTGTCAGTGACGCTCCTTCATCGCTGTACAGCCATCAGTTTGTTCATTCAGTCATTCATTCATTCATTCATTCATTCATTCATTCATTCATTCATGCTGCAGTTTCAGATGCCCTCCAACTGTAATAACAAATTCATCACCTTCACCCGTCTAGGTAGAGACATCCACCACCACCACCACCCGTGTCTGACCTCCAGGAGGAGCTTCATATTCAGAAATTATAATCCCTCTAGAGAGCCAAATACTTTCTGACAGACTAACATAAATACATTATCTATTACTACACTAATATACTACTGTACTAAATCAGTTTATTACTAATATATCGTTTTAAAGTTATTTTTGACTGAAATTAAACCCTAACCCTATTTTAGCAGTTACCAAAGAAAGTTTTGTGAAATTATTTGAGATGCAGCTGATAAATTTTAATGACTTATTAAGATTGATGAAGAGAATATAACAATAAAGATTCATTTCTGTAAAAGTCACACCTGACGATATGAAATGGGCTTCAGACAAATGATGAAACATTAAATGTGGGTCTTTTCTATCCCGTTTGGGAGTGGGGGGCTTACCGGGGGAGGTGATGGATAGAAGAGGAAAGTCCAATCCTCCTAGGTCTGAAGCGCTGAACTCCGCCTGCAGACAATCAGCTGTCGATCATTAATCAATAATCTATAACGAGCTGGTTTGTGCCTCCTGGTTGCGGGTCTGAGCGGGTTCCTGCGGGGCGGACGCGGGGCACCCATCCAGCAGGTATCCGGACTCCACTCAACTCTTTCGGCGCAGCGGAGATCCGCGTTCTGCCTCTCCGACCGCGGAGCCGTGTGAGTGCGCATGCGCAGAACGCGGACGCGCTAGGAGGGGGTTTAAATTGCATCCAATGATAACACAAAGACTTGAAAGGATTAAAATAAATAAAAAACTGAAACCGGCTTGTTACCTGTGACAGAGAGGGAGAGAATGTTCTGTCTGACTTGTTTCCAGGTTCTGTTGTTGGCAAAAAAAGACATAATCTATTTTAAAAAGTGTAAATACTGGTGGCAGCAGGCAGACACAGTCTTATCAGCAGGTTTTCTACCCTCCTGTCTGTATTTACTGTCAACTCACCTGTCCATCAGCAGGAGCCAGGTTACAGGGTTTTTTTCACCCAACATGCTATTTTTAATCATCGCGGCGGTCACGAATGAATCAAGCTCTTCATGTCAAAGTCCTCCAGTTGGTAGAAACCAGCATCAGCAGCGTTTTCAGCATCATCTTCTTTCTCCTTCCTCCAGACGTACCACACAGGGCCCAGAATTCAATCCGGTTTCATTGTTCCAGAGAATGTCAGCCATTAAGGCCTCATGCAAATTTAGACCTTCACAAAAGAGTTGGGACTTCACCGCTGAGCAGATGAAGGTTGGCATTTTAACAACATCTGATTTTCTCATTTGTGACAAAATGTAAATGAATAATTGAATAAAGACTACAGTCATTATTGAAAATCAAATTTTTAGTTAAATGTGTTGGAGGAGAGTTGAAGTAATCAACCAGTCAGATCCACATGGTGTCAGAGAGCTGAGACATTCCACACTGACGCTCTGGAGCTGCTGCCCCCCAGTCTCTATCGGAATCAACATTTTCAATTTTCCACCGGGATCGTCCGTCTGATATTCTGCTCTCCAGGGATTTAAAACTCACCAAACATGAGAACAAATCTTTCACTGGTCAGAAATAGAATTCATATTAATATAATTTATATATTTATGTTGATATTTACTGGTGACACTTGACAAACTTATGTGGTCTTTAATCTAAAAAATTATATAGATAGTCATGTTCTCTTAATCCAGCTAATTTAATAATCCCTCATCCCCTTTTTTGAAAAAACACAAAGATGGGGGGGGGGGTAACTCAAGCAGGTAGAAGGTGACTTCCCCCACCGAGACAAGAAGTATTGCCAAACGATTCTGAATTTGCCATTCAAATTTTGCACCCAGTTTGCAAATTTTATGACATTTTACAACAATTTTTATAATTGTACAGTTACAAAGAAGTTGGGTGACAAATTGAAAGAGGCTAAAACATCACAGAACATTTCCTGTTTCCCTGGCAGACACAAGGTGTGATTTGCATTACAGTAAATGAAATGGGAATGAGACAGTATGTAAGACAGTGTCGTTAGCATTCAGTCTGGTGGCAGAATGTGGCCGAGCCCGCCTCCAGATGGACTCTGTGGATGGATCACTATCAGTGCCCTAAATGTGTCTCAGTCGGTTCACATCAGTGGTTAGAGGCTCCACTTGTGATCAGTTCACTCAGGTCTTAACAGGTTAAACAGACTCAGACTTGCAAAACTCAGTTTACACGCATCTCCGTCTAAGTGTGGCTCTTTGTTTAATCTCTATCATGTTAACACCTGAGATATCCAGATGAAGATGTTGTGCATCCACTGCAGCCCCTCAGCAGCCCTCCACTGTTCCCCCTGCGCCTTTAATCTCATCCATTCCTGCTCTTCCACCCTCCATCCCCCTTCTCTCTCTCTCTCTCTCTTCACAGAGGACTTTGCTTTAGTTTCCCATAATTCCAAGCAGCTCCCAGGTCCCAGTGGATCTGCTCCCCTATTTGCTGCTGCAGCAAGCCAATGGAGCTCTTCATGTCCTCAGGATAGCCAGCCAATCAAGATCAGAGCTGCAACGACCCATTTACACGCACACACGTGCTTCACCGCCTCTCACCTTCAGCATCATATCAAGGTTGTGCAAGGATGCAACAGAGGGCATGAGAGAGAGAGAGAGAGGGGGAAAGAGAGAGAGACAGAGAGAGAGACAGAGAGAGAGAAGAGAGAGAGAGAGGGAGAGAAAGAGAGAGAGAGAGAGATTTCATTTGATTTGATTTGATTTTGATTTTTAACATCACGTTTATTCATAAAAGTCAATATACAAAATAATCACGTTGAAACAAAATCCAGAAGAGATTCACGTGAAAAAGGTTTTCAACAGTACCGTGTGTTTTTCTGAACAAAGAAACATCTAACCTTTAAACATTTATCAAACTAAAAAAAACTTTTTTACTTAGTTTTTCCAATCTATAAAACTCTTTGTGTGTAAAAATTGGTTCACTGCTTCTTGTTTTACTTTTCACATAAAAGCTGACGCTATCCAGAAACGTGTTGAGGTCAGGAAAGAATTTTTCTACTTTTGCCCTCGAACCTTTTGTGTCTCGCAGGTATTTTTTTTATCTGCGTGTTATTCTGTGGCTCCGGGTTGGTGGCCAGAGACTGTTTAACCTTTGTGCTGTCACCCATGACCTCTGGATTGATGGCCGGTGATTCAGCGGGGGATGGAGTCCTCACAAGACTGCTTTTGTGAAACCAGGACTGCAGCACTGGAAGCCACTCACCTGTTCTCCCACCGCAGTACACACCTCCCTCACCGAGCAGGTGACAGTCGGCGTCAGCTTGACACCATGCTGGCGTGTCAGCCCTACCAGTACGGCTTTTTCCTCTGCGGTTGCCCATCTCGGGGCTACCATATTGAAAGATGCCTAGAAGCTGACCCTTATTAATTTCCAGACCAGTTTTTTTCTTCCTTCATAGCCAGGATTTATGCTAAACTAATCTGCAGCTGTAACTTAATATTTACGGTGCAGACATGAGGCCGGCAGCAGTGTTGTCGTCTAACTCTCTGAAGGTGAGGCTTAGCCATGGGACTCAAAATAAATACAATCTGGAGCTAGCAGCTTTAACTGAACTGTTTTCACCTTTTAATTTATTTATATCCTTAGACTAAATGGACTAAAATGACTGTTAGTCCTGTTATCCTGTTAAGCTCTTTTCCCAAAGAAGATTTTGGGTGGCCCTTTGTTTATACCTCACACTTGGTATAAAACTAGCAAGAAAGGCTGACAGGGATCTCTGCTCACTAGTGCCATGAGAGTAAAACAACCACTGAAATGTGATCTTACCAATTATCTTCTGTGAAGTATTTAGATACTCATATAAATTATCCATCTTAAACCGCTTATCCAGGACCGGGTCACGGGGGCAACAGTCTCAGGAGGGATGCCCATTCTTCCCAGATTCCCACAGGGTTAATAGACTGGGACAAGACCACCACCAGAACTGAAGAGGCCTCTTGGATGAGAGGTGAAACGTCTTCAAGAAACTCTCTTCAAGTCCAGTGGATTGATTTAAACAACTTTGGATTACCATGACCTGGATAACTGAGAACCTACACAAACACCTCATGATCATACCTGAGAGTAGGACCGTAGATCAACCGATAAATCCAGAGCTTCGTCTTGCGACTCAGCTCCTTCTTCACCACCACAAACCTACAGCGACTGCATCGCTGCAGAAGCTGCACCGATCCGTCTGTCAGTCTCACGTTCCATCCTTCCCTCACTCGTGAACAAGACCCCGAGATACTTAAACTCCTTCACTTGGGGCAGTGACTCTCCACCGGCCTGAAGAGGACGCACCACCCTTTTCCGGTCGAGAGCGATAGCCTCGGATTTAGAGGTGCTGATCCTCATCCTGCTTGCGTCACAGTTAGGTCCAGGTTTGATGAGACCAACAGCACAACATCATCTGCAAAAAGCAGAGATGAAAACCTTTGGTCCCCAAACCCAAGAACTGCCACCTTATTGTGGTGGGGGAGTTTGAGTGTCTGAATGAATCCCAGGAACTATGTTGTCAGGGGCTTTATGCTCCCGGTAGGGTTTCCCTTCGCAAACAGGTCCTGGTAGAAGGGCCAGACTGAGGGCAGTAACAAGACCCCTAATGCAAGAAAAATATCAAGGACCGTGACGTTGCCCGGTATGGCACAACCGGCCTCTGCCCACGTGGCCCGGCCGGGCTCAGCCCGAAAGGACGACGTGGGCCCAACCTCAAGTGGACTCACCACCCCCGAAGGAAACAGTTAGGGACGGGTGCAGTGTGGACTGGGCGGCAGCCGTCAGCATGGGGCTGGACGACCCAATCCCCACACAGAGTCTATCTCCGTCTGCATTTTCCCTGATTTTTAGGAGTGGCAGTGTCTCAGTGGTAGGGTGGGTCGTCCAATGATTACAAGGTCAGCGGTTCTATTGCCACCCCCGCCCAGCCACCTGGAGTGTGAGCTGACAGTGGGAGGTGTCAGCTCACCTCCAGAGCACTGCCCAGGCACCCTTGAGCCAGGCACCGCCCCCCTTTACAAGTTGTTCATTTTGGCGCACCAAGAAGGTGCTGCCACCACTCTACCTCCCCCTGCATGCCCCTTCCCTTGTGTTCAGGGTCTGTACATACCAATACTGTATATATATATATGTGATTGATTACTAGAGTGTGCTACTACACTGACCACTCTACATCGTCAGTCTAATTATCAGGGTTTTAAAAAAAACCCTGATAAAAGGACATCCTGAGCAGAATTTCAGTTCAATAATTTAATCAGGTGACACAAATACAGACGTTAAACACTCTTAAACTTCCTTTCAGGTTGTCCTGTTGGGGATCCCTACAGGGTGTTATCATTTCTTAGATTAAAATGGATGCTCATTTGTTTATATGTGGGTTTGAACCCAGGGCAGCGTCATACACCCAAAGCATACACTACCACTGACCTACATCCAGAGTGTTACATACCCGAAGGGTGCCTGGGGGTAAAAGAGTGGGTGTTTCCTGACAGGAGACCTCAGACTGGTGTAAGGTCACATCAGAAGAAACCACCAGTGTTCAGATAAAAGCTGAATGTCTCATGTGTAATCACTGATATTCACATTAGCTAGGTCTGTCAGGGTTCAGCCACGTCTGTTCTGAAACTTTAAAGAAATGATTTAAAAAAACATTTTCTTTTCAAAAATATTTTGTATTTTTTGGTTTTTAAAAATCTGTCCCAGTCCCACCCTCGCAGTAACGACTATACAGCCATCAGTGTTCTTTACAAAGAAAGTAACCACTACCAGTAAATGCTCAAACAGTATTTTGTTTGTATAAATGAACCATGTTGATTATCAGGCGTGAAAAGGTTATCAGGTTACATTTTTGAGCCTTGAACAGAGTAAGCTAAGCTAACAAGCTAACAAGCTACAATTTCCTTTGTTAAGTAAATAAATCTTCTTTAACTCTCAGGAACAAAATGAAAACGTAAATTTCCCCCCTAGGATTAATGACTCCTTCAGTGAAACAAAGTCATTGTAAAAACTGAAGAATCTTTAATGTCTTTTAACATTTTAAGCAACAACACAGATCAATAATAGAAAAACAACAGACAGATGGAGGGAAAGAGGCAGGTCAAAGCGATTGGAGGGAGAGGATAAAGAGGAGAGGGATGACAGAAGATTTCACCTGTCAGTCATCAGTCCATCACCGCTGCACAGGGATGAAGAGCTTTATCTCCTCCTCCTCTCCTCTCTGTTCCTGTCTCTGTTCTCTTTATTCCTCTCTCTGTCCCTCTGCTTCTCTCGCTCCCTGTCCTCTCTCTTCCCTTCATTCTCTCTCTCTCTTTCCCTCCCCCGGTCTCTGTCCCTCTCCCTCTCCCTCTCTCCATCTCGTTGTCTGCCCTGAGAGTCCATCTTTCGTCTCCTCTCCTCCTTTTCTTCTGATCTGTCTTCTCGTCTGTTCCTACGTGCACCATCACGTGCACGCTCACGGTCCTCTCCTTCACGTGCACGCTCCTCCTCCTCGTGCGCTCGGCCTCTCCTGTGCTTCCTCGCCCGCTTCTCGTCGTTGCTGTCCTCCTCCTCCTCCTCCTCGTTCTTGTGTCTGGCTCGCTTTTTGTCTGAGACTTTCTCCTTCTTCCGCTCCTTCTCTTTCTTCTTCTTCTCCTCACTTTGTCCTTTTCTCTTCTGCTTCTTCCTGCGTTTGGCATCCGAATCTGGAAGGAAACAGAAAATAATCCCAATCTCAGGAAAAAAATTGTTCAGGTTTACATGATCCAGATTTCCAGATGCAGAAACTCTCCACCCTTCACACTGAAGCATATTTAGAGTCTAAATAAAAATGCATTTATCCAACCCTTGAATAATGCCAGCATGACATTTCAATGTGTTGTAAATAACTGTATATTTTTGGAAAGGCAAGGGGGAAATATTATTGCTCTTCTTTTGCGGGTAGCTGGTTGGACCAGACGCCACCCTCATTTACAGTTTTATCAAGATACAAATTGTCCTCCACACTGCTGCTCGATGTCAACACAGCAAAGGTGCCACTGGGTTGTCTGTGAGTTCAACCTCTGTAACACCGAAACATACATCTGTGTGAACGTGTGGTGAACAGGCAAGTGGGGGAGTTAAGTGTGTGTGTGAGCAAAGCTGGAATTAATGTAAAATGCAAAAAACATCACATACAAGGTTTTGGCCTTTAACAGGCAGAAGAGTTTACACATGTGAGGCTTATTGTAAAAATTATTTTACAGCTGCATTTATTTTATTTAATTAATTTTAAATTAGATCATTAATTAAATTATTGATAATTAAATATTTTTAATTTTTAATAATAATCTTTTTAATATTTAATAATAATTTCATTTTTAATAATTAAATTATTAATTACATTAATTTAATTTAATTATTGATTAAATTAATTTAATTCATTAATTTCCCTGATGGAACCTCCTTAAGGGATAAATAAAGTTATACTCTATTTCATAATATTAACTCGTTGGCTACCATTGATCTCATCATCCATCGGTTTTCTTTCTGTTCTTGACCGATCACAAAACGCTTCACTCAGAGAGACATCGTGTTTAATTGCGAGTGACCTCTGACACGCAAACTTTGTTGCATCGTAAACTGATGTAACTTCTCCGTCTTCCTCTGATTCGCCATCCTCTGTTCTGTAACTGGATCAGTCGTTATGACGACACATCCCATGATGATAAGCTTGATTTTTGATGACAAAGCTCCACCAGACCGCAAGAACAAGAAACAAACAAGACACCCTGAACGCACCTGAGCTGCTGCTGCTGCTGGAGGAGGAGTCCGAAGAGTCTGATTCTGATTCGCTGGAGGAGTCTGATGAGGAGGAGTCAGATGAGGAAGAGGAGGATGAAGACGTCGAGGAGGAGTCAGAAGATTCCACTTCCTGGTTCTGGGTCATTATCATCTTGGGAGCGTTCTTCAGATGTTCCCTCAACTCGTCCCTGAGAGAAGAATTTAGATTTTATGTGATCAGTCTTTATTTTTATCACAAGGTTCTGGATATAATCCAGACTTGACGGTTCCAGTAGGTAACAACCAGTGTTCACCACAGGCCTGATGGCAATGAATTAAAGTGCAAAAGTAGTGAACTGCATCCTTTAGCACTACTAGAAATGTGTTCTCTCAAGGAGGCCACTGCGAGACCAACTTTTGTCTTCTGCAGGTCAGGAATGACATTGAGTTTGTAAAGATTAAGACCTGCTACATGGTTCAAAATAAAATGCTCAACAAAAACATCTGGCCGGACGTGTTCCTGGATTTATGAACACATAGCATACAGTCAGTGAGTGTGTGTGTGTGTGTGTGTGTGTGTGTGTGTGTGTGTGTGTGTGCAGATACGCCTGCGTGTGTGACTTACGTTAGTCCTCCCAGTCCGATGGAAGTGAAGAAGTTGATGGCGAAGCGAGTGTTTCTGGGATTATCGCGAGGAAAAAGGCCTTCAAAGAAAGGCTGCAAAGTCCTGAAAACACACACACACACACACACACACACACACACACACACAATCAAATACGAGGACTTGTGTGTTGTATTTCCCTCTTCAGTAACCACACTGGAGTTTAAAATCCTTTACCACGAAAATCCGATGACTTCTGACATGAACAGAACAAACGTGACACCAAGGGGTTAACGTTTAAACCCCTCTATGATGACGACGACTTTTTCTTACAGTTGACATTCTTACAAACACACAAACTTTTCCTTTAAACACACAGAAAAGGGACATTAATAGAAAGAAGCTATTCTGACAGTATAAGGAACACAAATAATCACACTGGCAAAATGTAGTACAGGTAGTCCTCATCATAAGAACATTAGACTTACGAATATTCGGTGTTACAAACAAACACAAGCTGCCATATCCGACTATTGTCCTGCCGTTCCCCTTTCTGCCACAACCCCCACTGAGCAGCACCCTTACGTTCGTGCATCTCAACACCCACGCCCCCTCTTGTTGTTGTTTCTGTCAGCATCTCAGAGCGTCAGGTGTCATACTTTGGAAACGTTGTTAATCATGGATAAAACAGCAGTTAGTGAAGCCAGTGGCAGTGGTGACCATCGCTCTGATGACAACTCTGACCCACAATAGTAATGACAGTTAAATGACCTCAAATGTGAATTATAGATTGAAAGTTCATAAATAATAACTTGCAATTTAACTTCAGAACAGCGTTTCAGAACCAATTGTGTGTTTTATGTTGATGTCGACCTGAAATGTGAACTTAATCTGGACAAAAGGTGCTGATCTGTTCGTCTCATTCCTCAGTGATGAACACCGACATACTTGTTCGATCATACTCAGCAGAATCTGTGACACATTTTGAGTTCAATAATCAAAGATGAATGTTTGTGCTGGGATTTGCTCCAATCATCTGGGATACTGAACTTTATTTCCCCAACAGGTGATCAATAAAGGTAGATCTTAAAATATTCTAGGATGTAACATAAACCATGAAGCGGACTGACCGCCAGTAGTGTTGTTACACTCAAATATTCATCTTTCTTTGCAGGTGTGTGTGCGTGTGTGTGTGTGTGTGTGTGTGTGTGTGTGTGCGTGTGTGTGTGTGCGCGTGTGTGTGTGTTCCTACATGTCTTTGAGCCGTTGGTTGAGTTTGGGGAGGCCCATGTAGGCACAGAGCTCCTGGAAAAGGATCTTTACAAAGATCCTGCTGGACGACGTCGTGGTCTCCTCACTCATCCTGATGCACTCCAACACCTGGTGGACGGATATCATCATCACCATCATCATCAGCTTCAGAAGCATCACACACAGATGTGTGTGTGTGTGTGTGTGTATCCTTACACTCCAGGGCACTGAGTCCGTGTAGAGCAGGTGAGCAAACAGTCGCGCCACGTTCCTCAGTTTGTTGGTCTCCAGTCGGTGAATCGTGTCGTATTGTTCAGAGAAGATCCCCTCGAAACTCTCCATGTACTCTTTCTTCAGCAGGCAGAACCTCTACACACACACACACACACACAAACACACACACACACCCAAGCCTCCTTAATTCAAGCATATGTGCTCACAAGAATGATAACACTAACAGGTGTGTGTGTGTGTGTGTGTGTGTGTGTGTGTGTGTGTGTGTGTGTGTGTGTGTGTGTGTGTGTGTGTGTGTGTGTCTCACCCCAGCCAACAGACCAAAGAACTTCTCGTAGGTTCTCTGTTGAGCGCAGCAGTCCAGGATCATGTTACACAGCTCCTTCTGTTCACACAAACACACAACAGTTATCGTCACGGAAACACAGACAAACAGAAATCCTGCCTTGAAGTCGCGATCAGCTGTTCTCCGCTTAAACAATCAATGACGGGCCGGGGGGGGTGAAGAAACGAACGGAGCAGGGGTCACTCCGGCGTTGGGTTCCATCGGGGGAGGTGAAAACGGTCAGGGGGGGAAACATCAGATCAACATGTGATGACATGTGAGTGAGAACAGCTGTGATAACATCAGAGCACAGGAACATGCCAGGAGTCTGGACTTAGATGTGTTTCACTTTAACTGGAAAGGAAGACTTTAAATACTAGGGGTCAACCGTCCAGAGAAACAGTGAGTGGAGTTAGGAGGTGGAGAAGCAGATCCAAGCAGGCAGGAACAGGTGGAGGAACGTGTCTGATGGGACAGAAGAGTCTCGGCTAGACTGTAGGACAGTTTATGAGACAGTGGTGAGGACATGATGGATGGACTGGACACAGGACCACTGAAAAGAAGACAGGAAGTTGAGCTGGAGGAAATGGAGATGTTGAGGTTCTCTAGGAGTGATAGGGTCAGACACGAGTTCATCAGAGGAACCGTCAAGGTGAGATGTTCTGGAGATGAAGTTAGAGAGAGCAGACTGATGGTTTGGTCGTCCAGAGGACAGATGGTGAGGATGGAGCTACCAGGAGAGGAAGACCAAAGAGAGGGTGGATGGATGTCGTGAGGAGGACATGAGGGCAGTTGGTGTCAGGGAGGAGGATGAAGATGATAAGACGACACGCTGTGGAGACCCCTAACGGGACACGCCCCAAGGTAAAGAAGAAGATCGTGTTTTGGGCGACTTTCATCATGATTTGTGTGGTTTAAGAACAGCCAGTGTGTCTGGTTACCACTGAGCTCTCCATCGTTTTTATCTCATGTGTTCCTGTTGGAGGAGACACGAGTTCTACCAGGTTGGATTAGATACCTTCAGATGGATTCTACTTCATGATGCTGGAATGAAGTCATTTGTCCTTCAGACTGTGTGTGTGACGTGTGTGTGTGTGTGTGTGTGTGTGTGTGTGACGTGTGTGTGTGTGTGTGTGTGTGTGACGTGTGTGTGTGTGTGTGTGTGACGTGTGTGTGTGTGTGTGTGTGACGTGTGTGTGTGTGATGTGTGTGTGTGTGTGTGTGATGTGTGTGTGTGTGTGTGACGTGTGTGTGTGTGTGTGTGTGTGACGTGTGTGTGTGTGTGTGTGTGTGACGTGTGTGTGTGTGTGTGTGTGTGACGTGTGTGTGTGTGTGTGTGTGATGTGTGTGTGTGTGACGTTTGTGTGTGTGTGTGTGACGTGTGTGTGTGTGTGTGTGTGACGTGTGTGTGTGTGATGTGTGTGTGTGTGTGTGTGTGATGTGTGTGTGTGACGTGTGTGTGACGTGTGTGTGTGTGTGACGTGTGTGTGTGACGTGTGTGTGTGTGTGTGACGTGTGTGTTTGTGACGTGTGTGTGTGTGTGTGTGACGTTTGTGTGTGTGACGTGTGTGTGTGTGTGTGTGTGTGTGTGTGTGATGTGTGTGTGTGACGTTTGTGTGTGTGTGTGTGTGTGTGTGTGACGTGTGTGTGTGTGACGTGTGTGTGTGTGACGTGTGTGTGACGTGTGTGTGTGTGTGACATGTGTGTGTGTGTGTGACGTGTGTGTGTGACGTGTGTGTGTGACGTGTGTGTGTGTGACGTTTGTGTGTGTGATGTGTGTGTGTGTGTGATGTGTGTGTGTGACGTGTGTGTGTGTGTGTGTGTGTGTGTGTGACGTGTGTGTGTGACGTGTGTGTGTGTGTGACGTGTGTGTTTGTGACGTGTGTGTGTGTGTGTGTGTGACGTTTGTGTGTGTGACGTGTGTGTGTGTGTGTGTGTGTGTGTGATGTGTGTGTGTGTGATGTGTGTGATGTGTGTGTGTGACGTGTGTGTGACGTGTGTGTGTGACATGTGTGTGTGTGTGTGACGTGTGTGTGTGACGTGTGTGTGTGTGTGTGACGTGTGTGTTTGTGACGTGTGTGTGTGTGACGTTTGTGTGCGTGACGTGTGTGTGTGTGTGTGTGTGTGTGTGTGTGATGTGTGTGTGTGTGACGTTTGTGTGTGTGTGTGTGTGTGTGTGTGACGTGTGTGTGTGTGACGTGTGTGTGTGTGACGTGTGTGTGACGTGTGACATGTGTGTGTGTGTGACGTGTGTGTGTGACGTGTGTGTGACGTGTGTGTGTGACGTGTGTGTGTGACGTTTGTGTGTGTGATGTGTGTGTGTGTGATGTGTGTGTGTGACGTGTGTGTGACGTGTGTGTGTGACATGTGTGTGTGTGTGTGACGTGTGTGTGTGACGTGTGTGTGTGACGTGTGTGTGTGTGTGTGACGTGTGTGTTTGTGACGTGTGTGTGTGTGTGTGTGACGTTTGTGTGTGTGACGTGTGTGTGTGTGTGTGTGTGTGATGTGTGTGTGTGTGATGTGTGTGTGTGACATGTGTGTGACGTGTGTGTGTGACATGTGTGTGTGTGTGTGTGTGTGTGACGTGTGTGTGTGACGTGTGTGTGTGTGTGTGTGTGTGACGTGTGTGTTTGTGACGTGTGTGTGTGTGTGTGACGTTTGTGTGTGTGACGTGTGTGTGTGTGTGTGTGTGTGTGTGTGTGTGTGTGTGTGTGATGTGTGTGTGTGTGACGTTTGTGTGTGTGTGTGTGTGTGACGTGTGTGTGTGTGTGTGTGTGACGTGTGTGTGTGTGACGTGTGTGTGACATGTGTGTGTGTGTGACATGTGTGTGTGTGTGTGACGTGTGTGTGTGTGTGTGTGTGACGTGTGTGTGTGAGACGTGTGTGTGTGTGTGTGTGTGTGTGTGTGACGTGTGTGTGTGAGACGTGTGTGTGTGTGTGTGTGTGTGTGTGTGTGTGTGTGTGTATGTGTGTGTGACGTGTGTGTGTGTGTGAGACGTGTGTGACATGTGTGAAGCAGCCGCTCTGAGGAGAATGTGCCTGAAGACATATAACCGTGTGTGTGTGTGTGTTTTCCAGCTGTTGAGTGACTCAGTGTGGATGACAAGGTCATGAGCTCTGACCTCTAACACACACACCACCGATACATGAACACACTGAACAGCAGGTGTTTCCTCTCACTCTCTCCTCAGTGAGCGACGTCACACACACACACACACACACACACACACACACACACAGTGGTTGATCACTGCCCCCTGCTGGTTGGAGCTGTAGATCAGTGACACCCCAGCTTTTCGTCTCCACAGACGGTTTAACGTCACCTTTAAGGTACGGTGGATAAATACAACAAAATAAAATAATACAACCAGCATAAAAAGTGTTTATTTTCTCATGTTAATCGTAAATGTGAATCCGGTGTGTATAAAACTTTATTCGTATCAACCTCGTAACATAACACCAATGTTTCCTTTCTCAGTTTGGGGGATTCAGTTTAGCGCTAATGTATTCTGTGTTAGCGGCCCCTTTAAGAAGGTAGTCATGTGACCGAGGCCAGCATCTTTAAAACGTTCAGAATGTTCTGTCCTCTACACCAGTTAGAGTCGTTCTAGTTATTAATTTACTGGTAGTTTTAGTTCTGGTTTCTGTCTTCATTCCAACATTAACTAGTGAGCGCTGCACTGACGCTCGTGTTATTTATCTAGACTGAAGACATCTTCATCCTCATCAATGTGTGTGTGTGTGTGTGTGTGTTTACACGTACCGTCTGACTCTCAGGGAAGTCCATCTTGATCAGTTTGTGAGCACACTCCTCATAGTCCAAACTACAGACAGAATGAAGGAAACACTCCATCAGTGTGTGTCAGTCCACACACCAGAGAACCCGCCGATTCATCGACTGTGTGTGTGTGTGTGTGTGTGTGTGTGTGTGTGTGTACCTGGACTGTATAGCAAGATAGATGGTTCTTCTGAAAGCAACCAGGTTGACTTCTGTCTGATCAAAGATGGTGACCGTCTCACCTGAGACAGAGAGACGTGTGAACTCTAAAGGAGTCAAACCGGGACAGATCGTTCATCACAGACACTGTTCAGACTCAATCCATCTCACCTTCTCCTTCTTCTTCATTCTCCTCCTCCTCATCTTCATCACTGGCATCACCCTCCTCCCCTGAATCGCTGCTGCCCTCGTCCAGAATGTCTGTGATGAGACGACGGCGCCATGGTTAAACTGAAGCAGGAAACGGTTTAAATGTGTGTGACGGTTGTGCTCCTCCTCACCTCTTTTGATGGTTTTGTATTTCTCCTCGTTCTCCAGGAAGTTTGGATCCAGTTTAAACACGTCTGAGTGAAAACAGAGATATAACAGTTACATGTATGTGTGTACTTTTCTCTGAATGCTGTAAATTCAGAGAAAAATACCCCCGAACCCAACCGAGGACTCACTGAGCACGTCCTCTGTGTTGTACTCGTCCTCCAGAGGCAGCATGTGGGTGAACTGGTCTTCCTCGTCCACCAGATCCAGGCCGTCTGGGACCACTGGGTGATCTTTGAAGCCATCCTTCCTGATGGCAAACATCACCTCGATCATGTACTGGACCCTCTTGTCGATGGCCGACTCATGGAGGACATTCCTGAGGCGCTCAAAAATTGCTGAAAAAACAAGAACATGGTGTGAACAGCTGATGATCAAGACTGCTTGTATATTTTGAACTGGGAAAAGTAAAAAAAAAACATTAGAGTTTAACACAGTATTTACAGCTGAATCCATTTGAAGTCAGGTTCTACACACCATTGATCCCTCGGGGCGACACTTCAGTCAGTTTAAGCCCACACTCCTTCAGGAAGGCGATCGCTACCTCCACGCTGTCGTCGGTCGGACGCTCCAGCAGCAGCGTCAGCATCTCCAGACACAAAACCTCGTGGGCCTGAGGAGGAGACGGAAACGGGGTTCACCCCAAACCGAACGCCAGCATGCAAAGCTTCATTATTAGTACGTAGGACGTGGGGTACCCACCACATTCTGGTTGATGAGATGGGCCACAAACTTTGAAGCAGTCAGGCACTGTTGCTGGAAAACCAAACACAAACTGGTTTTAGCATCACTAGAATGAACTATAAGTGAAAAATAAGTGAAAAATAAGTGAAAGGAGGAAAGACAATTTTTTTCTCATTAACCTGAAGACCTTCAGAGAACCTAAATCTGTAATCTGTCAAACTGTTTTCACGAGATGAAGAATAATTTCATCTAGAAATTTGTCAAAGTGACCCAACCTCTTTAGAAAATAACTACAAGATAATGTTGACTACTGTGCTAAGTTCCTTTTGTTTTATCAGACTACAGGTAGTCCTCAACGTACCAACATTCGACTTACAAACATTCAGTACGAACAAACTGTATATGTGCTGCTGCAGTTCCCCTTTCTGCCACAACCCCCGCCAAGCAGCACCACTGCGATCGCGCAGCTCCAACACTCGTCTCTCCCTCTTTAAAATATATCTGTTTAATATATAGGATGTTTTTATTAATATTTATTGTACTGTATTATAATATTATGTGCTTTTAAAGGTTTTTTGGCCGACAAAAAGTCTAAATAAACGATATTATACTTGATATTAATTTCTCTGTGGTTTTTGTTTTTTTTGGTGAAAACTGACGTATAATCTGAACGACTTAACTAAAAATGACCTGTACCTGTATTTTATGGCCCTGTAGTTGGTTTTATGTTCAGTAATTGTTTCTGGTAAATTTTAGGGAACAGAACTTCTGTATTTAGCGTAGAAATGGAAATTAAATAACCTCCAATTACAATTATAGATTGAAATTTAATAAATAAAGATTAGATAACGACAAACAATTAAAATTACAACCTCTCAAAACCCATTGTGTTCATAGGTTGAGGACTTCCTGTACAGTCATTAACATCATACCAGAAGTTTATTTTAGTTCTTTCTGAACTGAAGGTGAATTTATTATTGACTCATTCCCATCATGTTTTAATTCTGCTGCCCATCATTTTCTACAGATCTGACCAACATGTCCGCCCACACACAGACGGACAGACACCTTGAGGTTCCGGCGGTAGCTCTTCCTGAACGTGAGGATCAGGCGCTTGAGGATTAACTCGCCAATCTGAGGAAACTTGGAGTTGATGATTGCCACGACGGCCGCGTAAACGTGAGTGAAGATAGGCGACGCCCCCTGGGCCTGCAGCACCGAGCGAGCCAGCAGCCCCCTGACACACAGACAAGGTGAAAGGTTAAAGTCAGGTAAGAGGTTACAATAAAATGTCAAATGTGCTGTAAATAAGTTCCTATATTTGAATATTACGGGATGTTTTGTTTACCTCCCCCTGACGATGTTCTCCTGCAGCAGCTCCTGAATGATGTTGAAGATGTTCGACACGTTGACTTTGTTGATCAGACCGTTGATAGACTTCTTCAGAGCCTCCCAACTCATCCTCTGATAGGCCAGGCTGCACAGGAGGCGGAGCATCAAATCAACAACACAGGTTTTGGTGGTGGGAGAACATACAAACTCCACACAGAAAGGAATTGAACCCAGAACCTTCTTGCTGTGGGATAACAGGGCTACCGACTGTACCACCAATGTTCAAATTAAGTTTAAATAGTCGTTTATATTTTTTCTAAGCTCCTAAACGCTCAAGCCTCAGATTCCAGGATCAAAAACGATCCAATGGTTTTTTTTAAATGATATATGATTATTTACTATAACCAACTAACTCTCTGCACCTCATCAAGTCTCTGTACTGAAATGTTCTAATAAATTCATTACAAAAGAAAATTCATATCCAACTTGATGAATTCCAGCTAGGCCACATGTGTCAAACTCAAGGCCTGGGGGCCAAATGTGGCCCGCCTCATCATTTTATGTGGCCCTCAAGAGCGTAAAAGCACAGTATCTAAAAATAAATAGGTCAAAAGTGTGCTTTGACCAAAAACTACATTTCCCACAATGCAGTAATTCAGACAAGTTTAACTTTGACAGAAACGTTTTGAACAAAGTGAACATCGTAACTCATCTTTTCTTTATCCTCTTGGATAATTTGATGACAGTAAGGAATAGTTGTTGTATTCTGCTTTATAATAAGTTACATCTAGTTACATTTATTAGTTACATCTGGCCCTTTCAGGACAGCTGTCACCATGATGTGGCCCTCGGTGAAAATGAGTTTGAACGCCCCCCCCATGTAGACCGGATGGACGTCACCCCCACCTGCTCTTATCTGTGATCTGCTGCTGCATCATCCGTAGTTTGGCGGGGGGGATGTAGGCGCCCCCAGTCCGGGTCAGGATGGGGTCCAGCTCCTCTTTCTTCTTCTTGGACGGGGGCTCACTTGTTGCCACCGCTTCCCTTTCTGTTGAGGGGGAGGCTGAACGGCCCCGCCTCCTGTGATCTGACTCTGGATTGCGATTGGCCCGCCAGTCAAACTGTCCCCCTCTGTTGTCACGACGACTGTCATATTGATCCCTGGGTGAAATAAAGATAAAGGAACCACCTGTTTTTCATTTTTTGAAAAGTACGCTGAAGGAAGTTTGTCACGCAAATGCAGGACTCTAAATAACTACTTCGTGTTTATGATCAACATTTCATGCTGAACTGATTGACATTTTGCACCTTTTTAATCCAGAACCACATTTTCTCAAACAGACTGATGATCAAATTAAAACTTGTTAAACATCTTCCCAGCCAATCAAAAGCTGTGTAGGTGTGACTTTAAATCTGTTTATTCGTTACCGAGTGTAGCGTCCTCTGTTGTGGCGTCCCCGATCTCTGGAGCCGGACCTGTCTCGCCCTCTGGACCCGGACCTGTCTCGCCCTCTGGACCTGGATCTGTCTCGTCCTCTGGACCTGGATCTGTCTCGCCCTCTGGACCCGGACCGGTCTCGTCCTCTGGACCCGGACCGGTCTCGTCCTCTGGACCTGGATCTGTCTCGCCCTCTGGATCCGGACCTGTCTCGCCCTCTGGACCCGGACCTGTCTTGCCCTCTGGACCCGGACCTGTCTCGCCCTCTGGACCCGGACCTGTCTCGTTCTCTGGAGCCGGACCTGTCTCTGGCTATGGATGGGTCTTGTTCCTTGGATCCTGATCTCTGTGTGACAGATAAAGAGGAGGATGAAGACACCCTCTATAATGCAGCATTGACCTCCATCCCCAGAAACCACAACAACCGTTCACACCTGAGGGATCAGAACAGACCAGATATTTACAACTAACGGTAATCAGTGCGTATAAAACATTCACATTAGACTTTTCTTACTTTAATCTGAGCCACACTACTCCTAATCTTCTTCAGCGTTGCAAAATGTTCATCCTCATCCTCGCTGCTGCTGCTGCCTGAGCTGTCAGAGGCAGAGCCCCTGGAGGGGGGCCGGACTGCAGGACTGACATTAGGTGATAGCTGCTCTTTGGGGCTTCTTTCAATGGAGATGACCTCCTGAGGCCTCTCTGCTGCTGGACTAGTCCTGTTTTCTGACGGTGCTGATGTCGGAGAGAGGAGAGAAAGATGTGTTGAGTGTCAAAACTACAGGTACTACTAGAGCTACCTGCACTGAGACAATTTACACACCTCTGTTTTCTCTCTGCCCAGGACTGGGACTTCGACTTCTGCATGAAGAGGCCATACCTGAAAACACACATTCATGATTATTATAAAGAAGTAATGGAAGGGCTAATTTTTTAACATTGTCTAATCCTACAATTAGACTAAAATAGCTGAGTGTGCACCATGTTTTAAAATCCCTTGCGGTTCTCAGCTCACACAATCTTCTGTAGAAGATACACATTTTCCTGTTTAGTCATTTGTTGCATTAGAAGGTATAAAAACATCTTGATGGTTTCCGCAAAATCTATTTCTCATCAGTTCTCTTTTTAAAGGTCTTAGGTTACTGTTATGTTTTTCCCAAACAAATTCTTGGACCTTGTTGGGACATTATGGAGGTCAAGGAAAGATGTGAAGGGAAATCCTTTAAAAAAAAAATCCAGAAAACTTCAGAAAAGAAAGTTTCCCTGCCCGAAGAATTTGATTGCAATTCAGTGACGCTACACAAGTATGGAACAGTGAATGGTACGGAAATATTTTGTTTTCTTTTAAATTATTTACATATTTCTTGCACATTCTTGACTCCAATGTGCTAAACATGGACAACTTCTAAAAAGGCAACTTCTAAGTCAGGGGTACGTCAATCGTGATCTGTCGTAAAAGTCGTGTGGGTAGATAACATATCGTTGAAAAAATAAAAGACAGTGTTTGTCAAATTCAGGTAGTCACTCATTCTTTGAACACATGTTGTTGCTGAACCTGGACCTGACCTGACCGGGCAGGTTCCCAGACCAAGAGAGCTGCAGGAGCCTCTGATTGATTAAATGTGATGTAGACCTGCAGCACAGGAAGACAGACTGTGTAACATCAACCGAGGGGAGAATATGGATGTGACATAAAAACAAATATATCAGTGTTACACTTCTTCTATAACATCTCTATACTTTATCAGAACCATAATAAACGCTGTCGAGGGGATGGTGTTCAGATTGTGTTTCAACAGTTACGTGCTCCATATAATGTTTAATCTTCGTTAAAAAAAATCCGTTACAAGATTAAATTGGACACCAATTTGACAACAATATCATCCGCAATTATAAAATGTTTCCCAACAAACTCAATTCTACCGCCATGTGTGTTTGGATGAGCTAAAGTTAGCTTGTCTGCTAATCCTATTTTGACTACTTCCTTAGCGAGCTTAATCTACTAATCTGCTGCTAAAATCTGTGTAGTTAAAAAACCTTCTTTCGTCATTCCGTTTCTTCAGATTTAATCCTGTTTTACCTGTAAAACCGTTCTGCTTTCGGACGTCTCTTTCTTTTTCTTCTTGTCAGAGCGGTATCTCTGGCGGACGTGCGTCCTGCGTCTACACGAAACACTTCCGGGTTATGGATATCTTCCGGGTTTCACAATAAAAGCACGAGCAGCGCGCCTCACGCCCAGAGTCAGCCATAGGCTCCAGTCACCCGCGACCCGCGACAGCGGATGAAGTGGTTTAGAAGATGAATGAATGAATTAATACAATTTTAATATTTTTAAAAGAGGTTTTCATCTTGCCCAAAAATTACACAAATATCAAGACTGGACATTTATGCTGAGGACAGTAGTACGTTTGTAACTGTCTCGTTGAAGTCAACATAAGCAAAAATTTAAGAAGAAAATAGTTGTCCGTCTGTTTCTATTTTGCAATGGGTAGCGCTGTCGCCGCACAGCAAAGCGGTTCCGGTTCGAGAGTCACTCTGTATGGAGTTTGCATGTTCTCCCTGTGTCTGCGTGGGTTCTTTCTTGGTTCTCCGGCTTCCTCCCACCTCCAAAAACGTGTGCTTCAGGTGAATTGGCTGGTCCCAAATTGCTCATATGTATGAGTGTGTGTGAGCGAATTTGTCTGCTTTCATGTAGCTCTGCAGTGCACTGGTGTCGCATCCGGAGTATCCCCTGCCTCACGCCCCAAGCCTGCTGGGATAGGCTGCAGAAACCGCACGACCCGCCACAGCAGAAGAAACGTATTGAAGACGAATGAATTAAAAAAACCTAAAAAAACCAAAACGGGAATAGTTGAATACTGAACCAGTTATAGTGCCCGTCACACAGGGTGTATGTTTCGCCATAATGTCACTCATTCATTCATTTTCTGTAACCGCTTCATCCACTGTCGCGGGTCACGGGCAGCTGGAGCCTATCCTCAGGGCACTCTCTCCCCTTCTCTTCACCCTCTCCACGACGGACTTCCAACACAACTTGGATACGTGCCAGATTTAGAAGTTCTCAGACGACACTGCAATCGTGACATGTATCAGAGAGGGTGACGAGAGGGAGTACAGGAGAGTGGGGATGGACTTTGTGGGGTGGTGTCAGCGGAATGAGCTTCAGCTAAACATCTCCAAGACCAGGGCGATGATGCTGGATTTCCGGCGGGAACCCCCCTCCCCGCAGCCAGTGGTCACCGGGGGTAAGGAGGTGGAGCTAGTGGGGACTTATAAGCACCTGGGGCTGCAGCTGGACAGCAGACTGGACTGGTCGCACAACCTGGACTGTGTGTACAAGAAGGGGCAGAGCAGGATGGACTTCCTCAGGAGGCTGGCCTCCTTCAACATCAGCTCTAATCTGCTCAGACTGTTTTACTAGTCCATTGTGTCCAGTGTGCTGTCCTACCAGTCCATAGTGTCCAGTGTGCTGTCCTACCAGTCCATTGTGTCCAGTGTGCTGTCCTACCAGTCCATAGTGTCCAGTGTGCTGTCCTACCAGTCCATTGTGTCCAGTGTGCTGTCCTACCAGTCCATAGTGTCCAGTGTGCTGTCCTACCAGTCCATTGTGTCCAGTGTGCTGTCCTATCAGTCCATAGTGTCCAGTGTGCTGTCCTACCAGTCCATAGTGTCCAGTGTGCTGTCCTACCAGTCGATTGTGTCCAGTGTGCTGTCCTACCAGTCCATAGTGTCCAGTGTGCTGTCCTACCAGTCCATAGTGTCCAGTGTGCTGTCCTACCAGTCCATAGTGTCCAGTGTGCTGTCCTACCAGTCCATAGTGTCCAGTGTGCTGTCCTACCAGTCGATTGTGTCCAGTGTGCTGTCCTACCAGTCCATAGTGTCCAGTGTGCTGTCCTACCAGTCCATAGTGTCCAGTGTGCTGTCCTACCAGTCCATAGTGTCCAGTGTGCTGTCCTACCAGTCCATAGTGTCCAGTGTGCTGTCCTACCAGTCCATAGTGTCCAGTGTGCTGTCCTACGCCATTGTGTGTTGGGGTGGTGGTGCCAGGGAACGGGACACAGAGAGACTCGACAGGCTCATCCGGAGGGCTGGTTCTGTGACCGGTCAGGAACTGGACTCTGTACAGACTGTTCTAGAGAGGAGGACTATGTCCAGGTTTAGATCGATCCTGGGTAACACCACCCACCCCCTGCACACCACCTTCACCCAGCAGAGGAGCTCCTTCAGTGGCAGACTGCTGTCACCAAGCTCCTCCACTGAGAGACTCAGGTCCTCCTTTGTACCTCGTGCCATCAGGGGGCACAACCACTCTCTCAGAAGGACGGGGTCGAAGCAGGAGCCGCAGGGTCTTCAGGTTTGGCCAAGAGGGGATAGACTAGGGGGGCCTGGGACGCACTGTGGGACACTTTGTGGGGGTCGTGAGTGTAAGTTTACAGCTCGGTTCATCCACGTGTTCTGATTTACATCTTCTTGTGCATCTCTACGTCTGATGCTTCTTTTATTATATTTTCAGGCTCCTTTGGTTCCTTTTTATGTTCGGTTTTTCTGTTGTTGTAATTACGTCATTATGTAATTTATGTAACGTCTTTTGTCTGCGTCAGTCACTGTTATGTGTATTTATTTGTATCTTTTGTGAGCAGATGTCACCCTCAATTTCCTTTGGGATTATTAAAGTATCTGTCTGTCCGTCTGTCTGTCCGTCCGTCCGTCCCAGCTGACTTGGGCATGAGGCTGAGGACACTCCGGGCACGACATCAGTGCACCGTGGGGCCACACTCACACACATACAGTCAATATGGGACCGGCCAATTACCCTGCAGCACATGTTTCTGGAGGGGGGAGGAAGCCGGAGAACACGGAGAGAGAACCAACGCAGACACGGGGAGAACATGCAAACTCCACACAGAGTGGGACTCGAACACGCAACCGCCTTGTCATGTAGCTCCAACACTTTATTATATCTTCAGTGGCACGTCTACCCAATTTCTGTCAAAACATTTGTTAATTTGACTAAAGTAATTCAGATTGTCTTCCAATGTCCAATTATGTCAAAAGAAATCCACATTATTCTTCTTGTGATTGACCATCACAACGTGCTTCATGAAAATATTGAGACTGCATAATCCTGCAGTGTAACACGATTACATCATCAACTTCTTGAACATTTCACCACAGGCGTTACTCATCGACTCTACTTCATTCAAATCATTTTCCTGTCATAAAATTGGCTTCTTCCCAAACTCTGTAAATCTAATTTGGAATCAGAGATTCACTGCAACTGATCTTAAATCAATCCATAATAAATCTATTTGAATGAGAGAATTTGCATTTTCGGAGCTACACACAGGTGGCAGTGTCTCCATCCCTCTGCCACCTGTGATCTAATACATACTGGTGAATCTAAATGTGACACCTACTATACACCTACACTTACTATAAATCTGTATCAGGGTCCAACTGCTCATGGTTAAACAGTGAAGGACTACCACTATAATTTAGCATTAAAGTATTAGTATAGAGCAGAAATACTAAGTGATTTTAAGCCTGAGTAGATCCTTGTATTTATAATGTATTTCTATAACAACTGTGATGCACAAGATACACACAGTATCAGAAATGAAAGCAGCACTCCTGTGTATGGAAAATAAATACATCTTTATTATTCTCATCTCTACACAGAACCGTCCCCTGCATCCTGCTGACATCAATAAAAAATACAACTTATCATAAAATACACCTCATCATTAATAGACATCGATAGAAATTAAAAGACAAAAATAAAGTGTAGTTAGGAGTGCGTGAAGGATTCTTGAGTTTTTCTTTAAGAGCCTCAAAGCTCACAGTGAGTGTCCAGTAGAGCAGTTATCAGTGAGATGAGAGGGTTTATACAAAATAGCACAGAATTAAAGGTCCAATTTATAACATGTAATCATGTAGAGTGGTTACACGGCTGACAGTTCACATTCAGAACACATGATGGTACCTGAGCCAGGCCACACAGCTGGAGAGAGACTGGATGTTCAGAACCATTAACAGGTGGAGTCTCCTCCATCACATAACGCTTCAAAATATCCATGAAAAAAAGACAACACATTTTTCAGTACAACTTTAGTTTTCAGTAGATAATTTCAATTTTTATGTAAATCTATGAGGATTTTTTTCAGAATTACTGTTCTATGAAAAATGTTTAAAAAAAACAAAACCATTTATGAGTGTTTTTGTGCTATGCTATTCTCTCACTCAGCTAGGCTCGTTTCTCCCCCAGGTTTGATTCTTCAATCACTATGAAGGCGCTTGTGAAGGACAACGCAGCCACAACACAGTCATCAATGCTAAAGTTGATGTGCAGTAATTGTTAATTACTAATTAATTGTTCAGTGATTGATCCAGTTTTGTGGAATATCAGCAAAAAAGGGGGGGGGGGGTCCAAGTTTCATGAAATGAAATCAGAAAGCTGCAGATGGATGTGATAAACTGTGCTAAGGTGGTGCAGATTGACTGACTGGTCACATCTGGAACGCTAGCAACCATTTACTCTATTTAATCAATAGTTATTAGGATTCATCTTTAAATTATTGCACACAAGTTTGTCATGAGACATTGTGAAGCTAACAAGCTAGTTAAAGGTTTGGGCAACACTTTCCACTGATCCTTCATCATCAACACCACCATCTTTATTGCCGTGACAACATACAAAAACCAGACAAACATTTGACCTCAAAGCCTGACCTTTACAGCATCACAAACCAACCCCCCCCCCCACCTGCTCTGTAACAACCAGGACGCCCACAAAGCAAAGAGTGGGTTAGTGTGTTATAATTGTGATAGAGAAAGGTCACACTAGACACCACAACTCCACAGCTGTCTTACCTAAGTACCTTATATTGTGCTTGTTGAGAGTTTAAAGATTGGAAAACGTTTTTGTTTAGTGGTTAACGTCTGTACTAAAGCATCGAGGGTGGAGCAGCACCTCAACTTAAAAATTTCAAGGAAAATTTGGTTAAATTTCTGAACTAAATAAGATTGTATAGAGCAATTATTTCCATCCAGGATGGTGTTTAATGATCATTTGAGGCCACAGTAAACAGAAGATGTAAGAGAGGTAACAGAAACACAAACATGATGATGATGATGATGAAGGAATTTTGACAGCTGTAGGATCATACACACCCCTGAAACAGCAAAGCTCCCTTCACACTTTTCACACATGAAGATGAAGTTAGTAATCTATGGGGAAAAACCTGGAGATCATCCAATCGATCAGTTTGGTTGTTTGATTGATTTCTGCTCTGATAGCATCTGATGGAAGCACAGCCTTAACCTGACGACGCGTCATCAGGAATGAGTGAAAGAATAAAAAATAATGGCTGCTTCATAGGCATATTCAATTGATTTGATCGGTTTCAGATATATTAAATGGTGAGTTCATTCAGTGCTTTGGGAGTCATGTTGAGCGATCTAGATAGGATCTTTTTTGACTCAGGCGTTAACTTCAGTAGTTACCCATTTTCTGATAAATTCAATGAACGAGGGTGCCTTCTGGCATTTTCTTGTTCAAATATATTATTACTATATGTATAAAGAAATTAAATATTGGATGATCTCTGAAAAGGTGCACTACTGACCCTCACTCTTCATTGAGGATAAAGAATGAATTCTTGCATGAAAGGCTTATGAGTGCTGATAAAACATGACTCAGGATATTTAAGTGTTTGTCGTGGAAAAGTGACTTCAGGGTGTTCCTCTGACGTTCAGTTTGATTCAGTGACATCACATCAAATATATCACATTATTGTTTCATGATTTTGGTGGAGTTTTGTCAGTTCTGAGATGTCAATTTCTGCCTGAATCCCAAAAACAAGTGAAGATTTCTTCTGTTTCACACCAGACGCATTCAATGGTCGAACACCAGTCACACTATCTGTTAAGGCAGTTCGCACTGACAGCCATTACTCAACAAAATATATTCATAAAAATAGTAAAAAAAATTTAAAATTCTTATTTTTTTCTAAAAAAGTGTGAGTTGCGTTGCAGCCCAGGCAGAAATCTCAGGGAAACACATTTAAAAACCTTAAACTAAACAACAGGAGAAAGAAAATATTTACTTTGATCAGTTTTTCACATGTAATGCCCTAAAAATGAGTTTCCACTCTGTGAATGTAATAGGATACAGATTACTCATTAATGTTATCTTCAGGACATGACTTCTGCTAACGTCCTGATCAGATCATTAGTAGTGGTTGAGCCGGTAAAGTACTGTAGTACTAGTAGCAGTAGTGGCAGTGATAGTGGTTTTAGACCTAAAAAAGAAACAGGATGTGAGAAAAGACAGCACATCCTCGCTTATTGTTCACAAGGACAGGCTAGTATTCCCAGCATGCATCACACCAGACACTAGAACCAATGTCCTCCTCGTGCTCTGCATCCTTTCTGGCTCCGGCCTCCACCCCTGGTGGTCAGTGTTACAGACATACAGTGTTACTCCTCTAGACAGTGTTACAGACAGACAGTGATGCTGCTGAGGCTGTGATTATTAAGGCTGCAGGTGAAAGGGGTGGTGCTCCTCTGTTCCCATGACTACAGGGGGTGTTGCCCTGAGGGCAACGGGGTTGCCCGTGGCGACACAGCAGCCATCAGCTCACTGTAAATCTCCCGTCGGACTTCCTGCGTCACGCTCTCTCGAATCTGTAAAATAACAGGTGGAAGTGATGAACGGTTCCTCAAGAGTTAACATCACTTAGTTTTCAGTTTGAAGGAGAAGTGATGAGAACAAGAGGAGATAGAAGAGATAAGCTGTGACTTCACAAAATATTAAAATAATTATGGCTTAAATCAGGGGTAGGCAACCAGTGGCTCTGGAGCCGCATGTGGTTCTTTAGCATCCCCTTGTGGTTCCCTGGAGATAAATCACAAATATGTACTCATAGCTAAAAAGCTTTGCAAAACAAAACTCTTAAAACACTATATAAGGACACTTTTTTCTTGAATATGACTGTATTAGGGCTCTATTTCAAGATTTCTATCAGTGAAAATTTGCGTCACATCCTGCAACACATATTTCAGCGCGATGCTTTGCCAGGCGGGGGGCTGTGGACAACAAACCGGTGTGTGTGTGATGGGTTTGGATCCAAAAGGGAAAAGAGAACGATCGCTGAATGGAAGAACGGACCAAATCTTTTGCTTTCATTGCCAATGTGGAACGATTGCTTCCATGTTTACTTTGTAATGAGAAGCTGTCAAGAAACAAAAAGAGAAATATGGAAAGACATTTCCAAAGAAGGCATGATAAATTTACAGCCAACCACTCAGTTGGGATTGACAGAAAAAGTGTGACTGCAGGACTACTGGGGAAATTAGACAAGAACAAAAACAGATTCAAGAAATGGATTCCATCTCCTACTAGTTTTGTTGGAATGTGAGAGACAGTAAAACGTGGAAAACTTTTCACAGATGGTGATTACAGGAAGGATCCATTCATTAAAATATCAGAGCACCTATCTTCAGAGTCAAATGGGAGAAAACATCACCAATCAGCAAATCCAGGACATGAATTCACCTCCAGCGAACACAACTCCCTGTGATGAGTCATGTGATGTGATCGATACTAAACAACCAGCGCTGTTGTTCAGGTCGGTAAACTCCAATGGGCCGCAGGAAAAATAAACATTTAATCATGAATCTCATCAAGTATTTGTAGCCTACTTAGTCATTTTGGTGGTAGGCTAATGTAATTAATATACGCTTACAGCCTGTGTTGCCTTCACATAAGGCTTGTAATGTTTCACAGCTCCCGACAGGTTTGGTTTGAGTTTTTTCGGCCACTTGAACACTTTGGGTTGCCGACCCCTGGTTTGAATAATAATCAGCAGTACCTTAACATACAAATTATATCTGTTCCATGACTGAGCTCGCAAGTCAAACTGATTTTCCCCTTTTAAAATAATTTTAATCTGTTCCAGCCTTGTAAAAAGGCTTCAAAACCTCCAAATTAGGAATAAAACTAACATATTTACGAAACAATAAACATGCAGACCTTCAGTGTGTAAAACTAATTACATTTAATTATGTAAACAATAAGAACTATGAAATGAAGTCCTAAGAACACTGGAGCTACGTTTTTACTCCGCGAACGCCAATGAGATCCGTTGTTGTATCCATCCGCCGACATGTGGGAAAGAACGAGATGCGTCCGAGCTGATGGGGTATCCATCCGCCAACTACCGGTAGCGTCCTCGAGCACGACTTGTATCCCAGATTTTTCCTCATATTTTGAACAAAAATGTGTGTGCGAGAGGGATGGTATCTCAAAGAACTGGTGTGTCAAGTTGCTCGTATATTAAGGTACTACTGGGTGATAAAACAGCAATGTGGTAAAAAAAACCTTGGAAACAAGAATTGCTGGAACACTACATTTGAAACCATCATGAGATCCAGTCTGAACACACGTAGTAACGTCAGTGTTTTGTTAATCCTAACAGTGTTATTAAGATGAATATTCATAAAGCTGCATGGAGCAATCAGCTCCTCCCAAAAAGGTGCATCTTGAACTGGTACTGCAGGAGGTAACCAGTAAAGTGGAAGTAAATTCCCAGTAAAGTAAAGACCAGCCTGGCCGTTACCTGTTGGATGAGGTTCTGCAGGCTCCCCAATCCAACTTCTGCTGCTCCTTCCTCCTGTGGCTTTTCTCTTCCTCCTTCTGCTCCTCCTTCGTCTTGATCTGTTGGCCCCTCCTCCTCCTTGGTGTGTGTGTTGGGTCGAGGAGGCGGTACGGGGGTGATGTTAATCGTTGTCCGGTAGACGCCTTGATTCTGCTCCTGAGCTCGTCCTCGTCCCTGGATGGGACTGGAGGACCGGGAGGCGCTGGAGAGGGACTGACCGCTGCAGGAGATCTCCGATTGGAGGAGGAGCTGCTCTCTGAGGAGGTCTGACACCTGGAGGGGCAGAAGAGACTTTATAACACCAGTGAGCTTCATTACTGCTGTATTACAAACGAGTTTGAACTGGCCAGGGAATGTGTGTGTGTGTGTGTGTGTGTGTGTGTGTGTGTGTGTGTGTGTGTGTGTGTGTGTGTGTGTGTGTGTGTGTGTGTGTGGACTGACCGGCTCCATGGCTCTCAGCGCAGCAGCACTGGACAGACACTCACTACTACCGTCTCTATGGAAACCCTGAGGACGATAAAGACGCCGTTGCTCCACTTTCACAGGTTTATCCAATCACATCAAACTAACACATCACATGTTTTGTAACACAAAGACGTGTTACGTACAAACTTAGTGTGTGACTGCTTGTATGTTACACACTATTGCTATGCCTGTAGACATTATATGTGTATCATGAGTCATACATGTTTTATTATACATGTTTATTATAAATTGCTTATGTTCAATAGTGCTTTTCACAGGAGTCAAACTCAAGGCCCGGGGGCCGAATGTGGCCCTCCACATCACTTAATGTGGCCTGCGAGAGAATAAAAGTAAAAATAAATAGGTCAAAAGTGTGCTTTAAACAAAACTACCAAAACTTTCCCACAATGCAGTAGTTCAGCCCATTTTAACTCTGACTAAACGTAGTGAACAAAGTTAACATCCTAACTTGTGTCTGATGTTATTTTTCTTTATTGATTGATAGTTTGATCCTTGATTGATGGAGTTCTGTGGGTTTAATAACCTGACAAATGAAAAGGATTTATGTTAGAACAGAGAAACAAACAAACATGTTTTTTCTGTCTAACTGTAATGTTTGGAACTAGAATAAATGTAATTTCCCCGAGGGGATCAACAAAGTATATCTTCTTCTTCTTCTTCTTCTTAAGTCATAAATTCAGAGTTATTTAACATTAAGGAGTAGTTACATTTATTTTACATTACATTGAGTTACATTAACTTACATTTATTAGTTACATCTGGCCCTTTGAGGACAGCCTTGATGCTGATGTGGCCCTCAGTGAAAATGAGTTTGACCCCCCCTGGTGTATTTATACTAGTCTCCTATGTGTGAGTACACTTATGGGTATATGGATGCAAGTTTATATGTCATCAATACACTGATATTTTGTTTGTCTAAATAATCTAAACTGAGTGCAATGTGAGTATTTATCTCCTTTGTGTGTTTTCTGTGTGTTTATCCTGTGTTTCTGACAGCATGTAGAGTTGAGAGTGTATTTGGGGGTATACTCTCTGGTGCGTGTATGTACCCTGTAATTTGTTTGCTGTTCATTTAAAGTACTTGTGTGTTGTACTTTTCTGTGTTTTTTGATATATTGTGTGTATCCTGTTTGTTGTGTGTGAGCCGTGGCTCACCCTGTCCTGCGTCTGGTGCGTCAGAGCCATCAGTCGGTCCTCCAGCTGTTGTTCCAGCTCCTGAAGCTCCTCTCTGACCGATGACCTCAGGGACTGAAGCTGCAACACCTCCAATCTGCACACAAACAGGTTTGTTTTACATCATAGCATCCTGCCATCAAAGCTCAAAAGCCCAGACAACACATACAGTGGTACCTCTACTTACGAATGTCTCTACTTACGGAGTTTTCTACTTACGAAATTTCTCAGCAGGAAAATATTGGCTCTAGTTACGAAAGAAATTTCGAGTTACGTAATGTAAAAACACAGTATCGGCTGATACTCGAATCTCCCACAGGCTCCTGAACGCAACATTCTCATAGCTGCTCTGCCATTGGCTATTACCTATTACGTATCTTCCTGGCATCCCGTGGAGCTAGATCGGTGTCTATGCAGCGTCTTCGTCATTCGGCTCTCGACCCGTGAGGTGTTCTGATAGTTTTGCGCCAATATACTGCATTTGTATTTGTATTTTGGAGTATTCGCTATGGACCCCAATAAAGTGACGGAGAAAAGAGGAAAAGAAAGGAAAGGAAGAGATAATAGAAAAGCATGAGAAGCATGAGAAAGGGATGCGTTTGGTTGATCTCCCCAAAGAATATGGCCGTAATGCATCTACAATCACCACGTTATTAAAACTAAAGGAAGTTTAAGGAGTTTAAGGCATTGCGTGGGTGGTTGGAGAAGTTCAGAAGGAGGACTGGAATTCACTCTGTTGTTCATGGGGGGGCAAGAGGGCATGAACCAAAGAGGGCAAAAAACAACGAGGATAGCAGTTAAAAGGTAAATGACCGTCATTATTCTTTATTTTTTACGTTACGCACAACTATCATTTATTGTGTAATAATCTAGTCATAAGATGTATTTGTTACATGTTTTGATGCATTCTTATGTTTTATAAAACATTTATGTCTGAATTTTTGGGAGCTTGGAATGGATTAGGGCATTTACATGGAAAACGCGTCTCTAATTATGAAATTTTCTACTTACGAAATTTCTCCCGGAACCAATTAATTTCGCAAGTACAGGTACCACTGTATTCATTTTGTTCTATAGGTAACCTGTCAGCAGGGCTGAGATGATTATAGACCGACGCCTGCTGTCGAGTGATTGACAGCTCCAGATCCATCATCTGATTCCGGAACAAGTTCAGATTTTGCCTTCTCTGTTGCAACTCTGTCAAAGACTAAAATAGAGGGAAAGATTTTATTAGATGGAGACAGAGCTTTAAGGACAAGGATGTTCTCATTTCATATTTGTGTCACTGACATCCAGTACAGAACATACTGGATGCAGAAGACAGCATCCAATAATTCCAAAAGACCAAAATTATTTATGATGATATTGACCAGGTTCACAACTAAAAAACATTGCCAAGGTTTAAGATGAGTAAGAACAGCAAAGTGATCTTCATCAGTTTTATTACATGAGCTCAAAGAAAAAAGTATTTCTGCAGTGAGGCAAAATGGATTAACTGTGTTTTCTCACATGGACACAATATTAGCCGTAACAACCATCCAAACAGATGAGATCACACAGTGTGAGGTAGATTAGCTCTTAAAACAGGAGGAATGCTGTGTTGTAATGCTCAAGAAGGAGACAGACATCAGATTGAGATTAGAAGGTGATTATGGGTAGCAGTACCTGGGGGCTGGCCAGAGACTCTTTGTGCTCATTGAACTCAGCATCAGATTGGTTCTAGAGAGAAATGAATGCTGGGTCAGGACAGCAAATGAACACAAGTTGCCAAAAGTATGATCAAAAGCTGACCAAGATAAATGCGTAACATTCAGTAAACTACGAAGATTAGTGGCAAGAGTTTATGATCTCTAATTCAATTGTTTTGAAATGTTCTACAGCACTGGTGATTAGTTAGCTCCAGTTTGAGGACATTGTCCTCATCAGGGTAGTAGGAGAGAACGTCAAACACATAAATGATAGGTCTAATTAAACAACAGACTTAGAATAAGGTTCCTGTTTAGGGAAAATCTTTTTAACCAAATCAAAAGTGTGAATTACAACTTCAGCTTCCTGAAATAAATCCACCTTTAGCTCAGAGGACAGGTTTGACATATAGAGACAAGACTATCATTAACTTTCATGGAAAGAGCTGAATTCAAGTGTACAGTATCTCTTTACCACACTGAACTGTATGAAGCCAGATAACAGTCTGGAGACAGACTGGAAACAGGCAGAAACAGCGTGCCTGGGGTTGGGGGACAGTTTCAGGACCGGCTGAAAATTACAGCAAAAATCTTTTTTCTGAAACCATTATTTATTCAGGGAAGATTAACTGAGAACAATATTCTAACGTACAGGAACACCTTGTACACACATTAATGTATTCTCATCTATAGACACACGTTGTGTACACATTCACTACTGGAAGCTGTTCAGTACAACCACAGTCTAGTACTGGTGACCAGTGAAGAACCCACAGGGCCTTGTTCCAGGCTAGCGGGGGGGTTTCCCCACCAACACCCATCCAGCTGGTCCAGGAAACCGACCCGACTAGTCACAACTCACTTCTAACTAACCCACTAGATCACATGTGTCAAACTCTAGGCCCGGGGGCCAGATGTGGCCCTCCACATCACTTTATGTGGCCCGCGAGAGCACAAAAGGTAAGAATGTCTAAAAATAAATTGGTCCAAACTGTGCTTTGACCAAAACTACATTTCCCACAATGCAGTAATGAAGCTATTTAATTAAGTTATGTTTTTTTCATGACAAATTAAAAAAGATTTGTTCTGTTTAACTATAATGTTTGTAACTTGAATAAGTAATAAATTCAGAGTTATTTAACATGAAGGAGTAGTTACATTTATTTGACATTAGTTACATTTATCAGTTACATCTGGCCCTTTGAGGACAGCCGTTATGCTGATGTGGCCCTCAGTGAAAACGAGTTTGACCCCCCTGTACTGGATGAATTGAGGAATATTAAATACAGTATTTTCCACACTACAAGGCGCACCTAAAAGCCATTAATTCTCAAAAACCATCAGTGCGCCTTATAATCCAGTGCTTCTTAAATATGAAAAAAGTGTTGTCAATAGTCCTTTCGTTGAAGTGCCCCTTATTGTACGGAAAACACTTTTGGGGGCTGGGACAGACGAGAACTGACCTGGTTGAGACTCTGAACGGTTCCTCTGATGTCGTGCAGAACCCTCCTGAGCTGCGTCTCCGTGCTGGACAGACCCAGAGCCGTGTTACCACCCAGGTGGAGGCTGTGACTCAGGTCAAAGGTCGAATCGATGCCTGGGAGGAAGCCAGGAGGAGGAGGAGCGTGCCCCAGGTCGAGGGCGTGTTCTGGCGCCACAGGTGGATACGGGGTGACGGGGTGGGGGTAAGCCAGGCTCGGGTTGGCGTTGTAGCCGTGGAAATCGAGGTAAGCTGGAGCTTGTGAGCGGTGAGGGGGGGCGTGGTGAGGGAACGGATGAGCATACAGGGGATTGAAGCTCTGGTGCTGGATCGGGGGTCCCGGCCGTAGGTTTCCCAGACCGACGTGAGGAGGAGGAGCGAACGACAACGGCTGGTGGAAGCTGGTGAGGCTGCCGTGCCGGGACATGGTGGGGGTCACGGGTTGGTGGAGACTGCTGAGACTACAGTGGTGAAACAAGGAGGGATTGTAATAGTGAAGAAGGTTAGGAAGGCTGGCGTACGACTGGAAAGGCGAGGGGTACTGGGGAGGAGAGTACAGCGTGAAGGGGTGGGGGTTGGGGTTGAGACTGGGACTAGGAACGGGGCTCGGGTTTAAGTACTGAACAGCCGGGTTAGGATGACTGAAAACCATCTGCCCTGAACTCAAACTCTGCTGGTTTTGGGGGTCACCGTTGTGCTGGAAAAGGCTCGGCTGTGGCCCCCCGGAGGAGAGCTCAGGAACGCTCTGGGTGCTCCCAAACTGAGCCCGCCTTCCTGCTGACCAATCAGGAAGAGGACTGGGGCTGGGCAGCGAACACGTTGACTGTCTCAGGTCTCGTGGAACGGCCTTTGGTGTGACGGGAGCTTCGGCGGACAGCCGGCGTTGGGGGTGCGAGCCGGAGGAGGTAGGTTTGATGGTCAGTGTGGAGACACACGTGTTCGGCGCCGTCTTCACCTCTTCCTCCTTCCTGTCCGTTTCTCCAGCATCCTGGGTGTATTTGAAGGAGTACCTGGGCTGGGTGCAGGACACCGGGCCCTGTCCAAACTGGATGCTGACCGAAGACACGACCCTGGTAGGTAAGAGGAACGAGGAAGGCAGGGAGGAGGACCTCTGTAAGGGAATGCCCCACCCTCGTCCTTTATGCGGGGCCGGCGGCGTGTCGTCAGACGGATGTTCAACCTGCTTCACGGCTCGGCTCAGGTGGAACTCTTTGGCTCGTTTTAGAGCTCTGTGAACCGGACAGGACGGCTTATCCAACGATTCAAGCTGTTGGTGGGAGCCGTTCTCTGAAGGTGGGGGTTTTGTGTCTGCAGGAGTTTCATTTTGATTCAGAACGTGTTGTGGATTGTGAGTCAGAGCACACTGACTCTGGGCGTGCTGTGACTCTGGTTGCGGTTCCTGGCTAATCTCTGGTTCAGGTTCAGCATCAGTCCGCTCCACAGCATCAGCCGTCTCCTCCTCCATTCCCACTGGTCCCCTAACGAGGAGCTGGTGTGCTGTGTACTGGGGTATCAGCTCTGAGCTCTGATCGGGTCCATCTACTTCCTGGGAGATCTCCGTCTCAGAAACCTCAGCATCAGGCCTCGTCTCCTCCTCCTCCGTCTTATCCGGTAGGTCAAACACTGGTTGGTCGAGTGCAATGGGTGTGGCGATATCTTGTGAAGGGTGTGATGTGACGGTGGTCTCACTGTCGCAGCTGTCAACACTCTCCTGCACCTGGTTACAATTAATAAAACATGAATTACCAGCAGTAAAGTCTAAAAAAAAGCCTAAAAAACACATCTGACTCCATAGGTTGACATCCCACTGAGATCCCAAATAATGTAATCACACTCTAGAAATATGAAAACTATTAAAGACTCAGTGAGGACCCTACCTGTGGAAGGTGCACATGCCTCAATGCACAGCGTGTGTTTAATGCCAAATATTTTACGGCGGATCTGAGAGTAAATTCTTGTTGTTGAAACTTCAGCAGAGAGTTCTCTGTTGTGCGTCTCACAACTTTAGGCCGGCAGGTTATCGCTGAGGTATGCAGATATCACAAGTTTTTATTGGCTTTGTCTCGAGGCATGTGTAGGCCTGTGCAGGTGAGTAATGCTAGCTTCTGGGCTAACTGAGTTAACAACAAATCTGGAATCTTGAGGTCTGCTTTTGTTTTTGAAACATGTCTTCATATGTTTGACTGGTTTAGAAGTGTGCTGGTTTGTGGACTAATAACTTGCAAATGGTTTAATCTATCCACAATAGATTATTACAAACGCTAATGAATAATATCATTGAGGGTTTACAACATCTAACAAGACTTACTTCATCCATTTTCTTTTGCAAAGCCAGCCTGCCCTCACCACTAAAATATGTTAATCATTATGAATCTAGTATATTCTAATTTATTTTTGCTCCACATGGTCCAACTTGAACACCTGAATGCTGATAGGCCAGCTATGCATCATAACTGTTTTCAGTTTGTGCCCATTTTTATTACCTTATATGTACATTTTATTCCTGATTTAATCATTTATTTAAATTCAAGTCGAACGAATGCATGTACTACTTTCGTTCTGTTCTGGCATAAATCTTCTAAAAGATTCACACCTGGTTTAAATGATCATTTTATAGGGGGGTGTAAGGGACCGGAGCGTACCACAGTGATAGGGGTGTTCAATTTTTGTTAAAGAGTATGTTTTTCTCACAAATGGTGAGGTTTTGGGCTTTTTGTTGAACTTGTAAGTAAAGAAATTAAATGAGAAGTTTCACCTGCAACCTTTTGATTTGCTCGTTTCTGTACACCCGCCCCTTATCAAACCAACTCATCTACACCCGCCTACAGCCGCTTATCTTCCTCAGGGGGCAAATGTTCTGCTAGAGCCTATCACAGTTGGCTACCGGCAAAAGGCGGAGCGCACCCCAGATGAGACGCCAGCTTATCGCGGGGCCACACGAAAGGCAAACACACACAGACAAACACCCACACACACACACACACACACACACACACACACACACACACACACACACACACACAAACACACACAGGCGCACCTTCGGACAAATTGGTGTACAAATTCAACCGAGCTACACATTTTTGGAGCTGGGAGGGGGCTAGAGAACCCAGACAGAACCCACGCAAACACAGGAAGATACAAACTCAGATCAGGAATAGAACCGGGAACCTTCGACCACAAACGTACGTTCATTTCTTGGACTAGTTTGTGAATTACAGAATAATTCTGCATCTGTCCAACTGTTATTTGGATGAAACCATGAGTACGATTTGGTGGAAGGGTGACATTGAACTACTCACAACGTCATGGCAACAAACCAAACATACTTGTGAACCGCGGTTTCATTTGAAACATTTCATTTGAAAAGCCGATGATTAAGTCTCATTTAAATGTTTCATTCAAAAGAAGCTGTAATTGTATTTAATTATAATGCTCAGCTTTTCCCCATTGAAATGCATAAAGCAGAAAGCTTCAGTAGAATACAAATGACACACTACTGCTCTACTGCTCTATCAATACAATTTAAAATGGAGGGTTTAAATATGGTCTCCTTTATGTACAAACAAAACAGGTCCTAAGTGTCCCTTGGGTAACTCTGTGTTTGATGAAGTGAAGGTAAATTTGACCTGCATCGGACATGTTTCATTAGTTAAACTCTTTTTTCTGTAGAGATGCGAGTACCAGAGATTAGGTAGTGGGGAAAGATTCTTTTTCAAAAACAGTAAATATTCTAGACTATGCTTTCAGATTTCATTACACAACATGAAATCAATCTCCAGTTCATGTGTTATTTATTTGAAGGGAAATTTCTCCTTTTGGTGAAATAATAATAATGTGACTGGAATCCTATGAATAAGGTTATAGTTCGAGTTGGTGATCTATAAATTAAGGAAAATAAAAGAATGAAAGCCATTAAACAAAGAGCACAAACCTTGAGGTAGCTGTTGGGGTCTGCAGCCGGCTCCTCAGCAAAACCGCTGCTGTCAGACTGCTGGCTGACTGTCCTGAACAGATCTGTGGGAAACCCAAACACTGAACCATAAGGACTCCTGCAATACCTCAGCCACCCAGCTGGTGGCAGAGTAGGATCATTTATACTGAGCTTAAAGCACAAACGTAGAAGAAGACAGTCCGGTATCGCCAGTTAAAACATGAAGAAGGAAATCATTACACAAAGAAACCTGTTATGAGTACAATCTTATGTAAACATAGATTGTAAAGCATGATCAATAAATACTGAATAGATAGTCTAGTTTTTTTTAGATGAATAGTATAGAAAACCATAGTTTGTCTTGTCTAAGTAGATTAAGACACACATTACAAATCTAAGTTCTTTTAGACTCATTTAAACTCACAGAAACATATGAATGTTAAACTCAAACTATAAAATTTGTGTCGTAGGACACAAACGCTCCTGCTACCTGAATAACTCAATTTGTGCTGAATAACTCTTTCATGGGAGACTAAAAACAGAAAACACAAGGGTCTCTTGTTATATAAGCAAGTAAGTCAGCAAAAGTAAGTGTAAAACTACTGCTGGTTGTTTGCTAGTGTACTAAAGATGACACAAATGAAATCTGGAGTAATTCCAGATAGTTTAACTTTTTTTAATCATTCAGGAACTCTAAGGGCAGCTAATAAGATATTCAATCAATTTAAAGACCGATGGAGGTCTCAGCATTATGGAGCGTACTTGTAATTTGTTTGTAATTCTGGTAATTCTCCTTCAATTCCATTGCAATTCATCCGTGGCAGTTACACACTAAAAACTTTGATCGCTTTATAAATGACAACAAGGAAGCAAAAGTGCAATAAATAGTTCTGCAAATGATCACACAATATTCCATCGCTCTACATGCAATGATAATACACAAGGAAATCCAGTTATCACGAAAATCCCCATGTAGCATTTTGAAAATGAGTCAAACAGAGTCTGAAATCAGAGGTGCAGATAAACTCACCGTTGGTTTTGGATGTTCTGTTTGGTACAGCCTCATCTTCATTACTCGGTATCTGACAGATAAACACAAAATTGGATCAGCCTTCACTCAGTAAAACCCCGAATACACTGCTAACTAACAAGTCAACATTTCAACACAAAGCAGACCCCCCAAGAAGCAATATCATTAGAAAAGAAAAGAAAAATACAATAAAGTGTATTTAACACTGGTTTTAACGTTTATTGTTTGTCCTTGGCTGTTTTCAGACCATCTATGTAACTTTTTTTATTAATGATTAGCCAAATTTTGTTCCACAGGAAGCTTCTCAAGCCATGCAAATCATCCGCTGTCACCGGGTGACCACACAGAGGACCAGAGAGAACCAGAGAGAACACGCACCTCCTCCATATCAAAAGAGTCTGCGTTCTCATTGCGAAGCTGAGTCAGCTGGAGCGGGGCCAGGATGGGAGGAACTTTGTCTGGGGCTGAGGTCAGGCTTTTATCCTCCTCCTCTTCCTCCTCTTTGACCATCTCAGCTGGCTCAGACTTGCTCTGACTGGCTGACTGGACGTCAGGTGACTCTGGCTGATGCTCTCCATTGGCTGCTGTTCCAGCGCTGTTCTGTTCAGGACTGATGGGAGGTGATATGTTATCAGTCACTGAAATTCACTTCCCATTCATTTTCGCGTGGCTGTTTTACCACGGAACTCATTTGGCTGCTAAAAAGAAACTTGTTTATTCCAAAATGATAAAAGGATGTTTAGTTTGGGACATGCTTTTCATTTGTTAAGTCAAATTAAACAGCTTTCCATGGAAAGAAAAGTTATAAAGACCTCATACATTAGAAATTTGTGCGTTCTTTCGCACACTAATCCTGATTATCTAGTGGCGTTTTGGTGAGGGCTTGAGCCTTAGCTTGGAAGCAGAACTAAACAAACAGAAACATGCTAACAAATACACAGACGCATCCCTATTAAAAAATGAACACATTTTAGTTCCATAGCCTCCCAACTCAGTGGCTAAGACAAAGTACAATATTTTCCGAACTATAAGGCACACCTAAAAGCCTTTTATTTCTCAAAAACCAACAGTGTGCCTTATAATCCAGTGCGCCTTATATATGAAAAAACCATATATATTTTAAATTTATTTATTTTATAAGTGCGCCTCACGGTGTGGAAAGTACTGTCGTTGGATTGTGTAAGAGAGCTGCCCCTCAGCAGGAAAGCTAAGTGCCAAGTTGATTAATGCGTCACAAAAATCTGGTCAGTATAACTTTAAGTGCTGATTGATTATGTACAATTTCTAACTGCATGTTTCTTCCCATAAACACAAATCACACTGCATGGTTTAGTTAATGTTTGCTACCGGTCAACTAACAGACTTCAACTTTGTTTTGCATTGCGTTTGAGCAAAATACCACTGCAGGTTTTGGATTTATTTTGCAGGTACAGTGCACCCTTGTGCATTTGCACATCAACACTCGTGTATTCTATTGGCTGACGGTATCTGGAAGTGCGATCTGTTCCATGAGTCTCAGACTTCCGTGAGATACAAAAGTGCTTTAAACAGTCTATCAAAGTGTTTTAAAGATAATACAGATAGAAGGTGGTTTAATATCAGTATGGGGAGGGTTCATAAACATTTAAATTACCATAAATAATAAGGTAAATAATTCATCTTTCTATCGCAGAATTTGTGAATCGTGTGCAGTTTTATGACAGGACCGTTTTCAACAGGTTAAATACTTCTGAGTTAAGTTCTCCCTTGGCTTTTGTTTATTTCTACATTCACAATTCTCCTGTTGCAAAACTTTTAACATTTCAGCAAAATCCATTAACTGTCATCACTAGTCTTTTCTTTTCTTTACCTGTCATCTGCCTCTCCATCCCCACTCGTTTCCTCAGTAACCGTTGCCAGGGAACAGCTGTCTTTTTTGCGGGTGTGCTTCTGGTTGGGCGTCTCTGCCTTGTGGTCGGGGTCAGCGTTACAGCTGTCCTGTTCCGGACTGGGGGGCGCGTGACCGTTACTGTTTGTATGCTCAGACGGGCTGTGTCCATTCGGCTGTGTGTGTTGGGTGGGCGCGGTCGATTCAGGCGACTCAGAGGCGGCTGCGAGCAGATTATGCTTGCTGATGGTTTTCTTGAGGAATTTGGCAACATTCAGAGCCGAGTTGCTCCTCTTAGGAGGAGACGGCTCCTTTTCCTTTGCTTCTACTGCTTCTCCACCTGAGACTATGGAAAGATAAGAATAGAAAGCACTACCATTAAAATGCAGTGTTTATTTGGCAAACTGGGAAAAATATATTCTGTTCACGGTTAATAATTGTTTCTACATTTCTACAGATCAAAAAAATCACAACAACATTTATTTGATCATTTTCCTTCTATTTTTTGTAGACAAACTGATGAAGTAAACATGTACTCTGTTACCTTGTTCTATGGGGATGATCCGCTTGAGAGGCTGACCAGACACCTGACTGTAGAGCTGGAAGAACTCATTAGCAACTGTAGTCAAGACCTCAATCTGACGGAAACGGCCTGACAGAGGAAAAACAAGTGATGCAAGTTTTTTCAGATCCAAACAAAATAAATGAACATGTTCTTTCAAGAAAACACAAATGAATGATGAAGCCCTTCAAATTGTGAAGAGGACTGCTTTAACCTTGATATAAAGGACTGTCTGGTCACTCAGGGGAAGCAGAAATAAGATGAATACAATGTTGAGCTTTCAGTTCTTATTAAGGTCATATGTCAAAGTTGTTCAGAAAAGAGAAAAAAGCATTGAAGTCAACAAATTACAGTTGTTTTCATAAAAGTAGGAGTGTAGCAGTAAATTAATTCTGCAGGAAAATACTGATCACAAAAATCATGCTGGGACTGGACTGATGTCAGAGTCTCTGACCTTATTTCCTCTTTGGTTAAATAAAACTACCTGTCAGTCCGACCTCTGATGACTTACATACATTCTTTCCTTCTGCAACTCATCCCTCCACTCCTTCTCCCTCCATCTCTCCATTCCTCACTGTCTAAATACCTGTCAGTGTGTTATGAAACACAGACTTCTGTCTTTTGTCCCTCGCTGTGTTAGTATCACATAACTCACTCTCGTCTCTACATTTTGATATACAGCATAGTAACGCTCTCTCTCTCTCCCCAGACGTGTACCATCCTGGCTGTCCTCAGGGTTCTATTAAAGTAGGTAGGAGGGTAAGGACACGGATCCGACCCTCCGTGGCAAATGCCTCACTCCTTTACTCAGTTTCATGATAACACACCAGGGAGCTCACGTGTAAGTGACTAAAAAAAGGTCTAATGCAATAAGGATGCAGCCTGGCAATAATAAAAATAGAGACAAGGCTGTTTTACATCCATGGGTTCATAGCAGGCAGGACTAAGAGCTCATACAGCATGAAAAAAACTTACAATGGGGTACACAGAATAAGTCAGGTTGATGAAGCGTTTCCTGGTTTTAGTTTTTAACAATAACTTAACGTCCATTGCTGTTCTCTATTCTGGCTCTCTCCTGCTGCAGACTGTTTCAATAAAAACCCACTGCAATCCATCAAAAACAGACAAAACCGTAAACTAGCTGGTGAAAAACAGAACATTTAGTAACTGCAGACCAGATAGTGTTACAGGACTTGTGGTGAACAAACTAGAGCTAGTGGTAGGAAGGATATTAAGACGGTTCCCAGAGGGCCACTCTGTGTCAGCTGGATATGAAGTAGGAATCTGTTTTGTTGTCTTCAAGTAAAATCATAATAAAGAAAAATGATAGTGTCCAAGCTACAAGTGAGTCATTCTGTCACATCTGGGCATCACTAAAGAACTCGAACCTCTTATTTCAGCACTCATGTGTGGTGGTAATAACAATGTACAAGTCAGTTTCCTGCTGACTTTGCATTAATACTCATTCTGAAGATCCTAAAACAGGAAGTGAGGAAGAGGAGAATATGATACATAATGCATCCCCTCTTTTTTTTTCTCTCTCTTCATCCCAGGAGATTCTTTCTGGTGGTGAGAACAGGCCTTACATAACAAACGACTACATGCACTTGTGTCTGGGATCCAGGGAACCAATGGGGGTGTATGAGAATGTACTGGGTAAAAAATAAGGTAACTCTTCCAGGAACCACAAAAAGATCAGAAGCGAGCAGAAGGAGCAATTCACTTCAGAGAGTCGTCCCGCCCGAGTCTCTGCAGCTTTACTGAGACCATTAGCAGCCAGTTTTAGACCAAACATTTGCATTATGAGCGGATATATATGACTGTTGGGAGGCTTTACAATGCATCCCCTTTTGGGTGTTTTAAATTGGGGGGCTTGTCTTGAATAAACCATGCTTTAAGTGGGACTGTTTGATACCCTGACTAAAGCCTAATTTGTATTTCCAGGCATCACCAATGAAATGGAAGAGAAAATGGCTACAAGAAAGGAGGTTGTGACTAAGTACTGAGTAAATACAAAGCAGCAAAAGTGGATGCAACAATGTACAGGTGTTGGTCTGTGAGGCTCTACGGCACTGGGGCCCACGGGCCGAATGTGGCCCGCCTTCACATTTGGAAGGGTGACTGTTCACTCCATCCTTCACATCCTTGTCTGTAAGCTCTCTGAAAATGTACCCAAGCAGCTAAAAAATGAACACACTGCATGTAAAGTAGGCTCTGTCCATATCCTTACATGCTCTCATCAGAGAGTATGAATGGCCTTTATAACCTCTGCCTTGAAGAGTGGTTTAATCCCGTGTTGGAATCATTTTCATGTTTTGAAAACTCTGACACAGACTGCAACACATAGATCAGTTACAAATGACCTCTCAATGTGCTCCATAGAAAACTGACCCATAAATGTGACAATGCTCTTGTCACGCTTATGTACATCTATTGTTTTCTTCACTGTGGTGAGTTAAGACTTTGTTCTGGCTCATGTGAAAGCTGTCAGTTGAGCCCGTTGGATAGAGGGACACTCATCAGACCCCTGATAGGCAGTGACAGCCGATGTTTTTATGAGGTATTCCTGAAATGTTTTTTTATTGCATTTATTACATTATAGAGCACGGGTAGGTTCCCTTATTGATTTCACATTAATCTAAAGAAGGTAAAACTGAAGACAATGCATCCTGTATGCGTACGAGTTAAGAGAGTGATTCCTCTTGTCACCCAGAGGATCTTCGTCAACTCTTTTTTACAGCCTCAAGACAGTTAAACTGTCATGAACAAGAGAATCAGCTGTGTGTGTGTGTGTGTGTGTGTGTGTGTGTGTGTGTGTGTGTGTGTGTGTGTGTGTGTGTGTGTGTGTGTGTGTGCGTGTTCGTGTGTGCGTGTGCGTGTGCGTGTGTCGGGGACGGGGGGACAAACAGGTCTTTGTCCGTGCTGGCGGTGCTGTCCAGGCAGTTGGCAGAACAGTTAAACGGGCTGAAGGAGCCCACAAAACACCTCGATAATACCAGGAACAGGACACACACACACACACACACACACACACAGTATGAGTCCATCCACAATGTCAGGACTCGATGTGTTCACCCTGTCATTGCTAAATAAATAAAACAATCCAGCTACAGAGGATTTAGCTAAAGAGAATCGCAAACAGAAGGATGGAAGTACGTACTAGTTAGGGCGTAGTTGGGGTTTTCCAGCTCCATGCGCTGCAGCTGAGCTCCCAGGTAGACCTGTAGGTAAACCACAGGATGTGACACAATTAGCAAACTGTCAGCAGATAATGAGACCCGGCTTTTAATAGACTCCAGGTATTGTAACACGTGTGTTCCCACAGGGAATGTGTGTGCGTGTAGGAGAAATATTGACCTAGTTCCAAACGGTTTGCTTTGTTTGCTTAAACATTTACATTTTTCTTGCTGTTGAATGTAATTATTAATGTTTGACAGCGGTGTATTATTACCACATGATACTTATCACATAGGACTCATTGATGCTAATACCCAGAGAACCTCAAACTTATATTTCAGAATATTTTTACTACAATTTAGTAAATAATTTTACACTAAATTAAGGGTTTCTACTATGTAAAAAGCTGAAAGACTTCACATATAAAATGGATATTGGGATCCTTTGCTGTACATGAACAACCAAATGCAACGACCCAACAACAATTTAAAGTGAAAGATATGTACAGTAGTACCTTCAGATACAAGTTTAATGCATTTCCTGACTGAGCTCCTAAGAAACAAGTCGCAACTGAAATTTTCCCCATTTAAAATAACAAATAGCTTGAATGCATTCCAGCCTTGTAAAAGAGCCCTAAACCTCCTAAATTACATACATAAAACAAAATTTTTATCAACCAATAGACATGCATACTTTACTTGTGTATAATTAATTATATAAAAACATTACATAAACAATGATAAAGTATGAAAAAGAACGAAAAACAAGAACACACGAGCTACATCTTCACTCCATGAAAGAGAATGAGTTTCGTTCTCAGCTGATGTTGTATCCCTCCGCCAATATGGGGGAAAGAACGAGATTCGGTCTCAGCTAATCCGCCAGCTAACAGCGGTGTCCCAAAGCACGGCTTGTATCTTGGATTTTTACTCGTATGTCGAAAAAAAATATGGACAGAGTAACTGTTCTCATCGCAAATAACTCGTATGTGGAGGTACTAATGTAATTATATACTCGTCAAAAAGGGGAGTTACGTGGAAATAAAAGCTTATCCTCTTTATCCACTTGATATAAAGGCCAGGTACCTTCTAAATTGGTCACTTTTTGAGGAAGAACAGTATACTTGTAACTGCAAAAATACGCCACATCTATCTTCCTCTTAGTTGGTTTCCATTGGTCATCAATACCTTGATATCAATGCCTCGGGCTGAAGAAGCGTTGTTGATGAACCTGGAGGGAACTCTGCTGGCTAGGTCGGGTTCTTCTCGGCCAAATCCCAGATTGAAGAGGATTTCCTCGGGGTCTTCCTCGTACAGGTCCAGCAGCTCTGACACACTGTGGGCACAGAGACACAGAGTCAGCATTTAACTACAGCAGTGCAGTCTGGGAGCTGGTGTCAGCTGGTTCTAGTCTGTCTAACTGCAACTCAAATAGGATCTCCTCATGACAGGTCCAACTCCTCTGAAATCTAATGAGTAACTTATAACAGGGATGGTGCCTTGCTCAAGGGTGCCTCGGCAGTGCCGGGGAGGTGAACTAACACCTCCCACTGCCAGTTCACAATCAAAAATTTTTTCCCGACACGGGTTTTGAGCCGCTGACCCTCTGGTCCCCAGTCCAAGACTTAGCAGACTGAGGCCCCGTCCACACGGAGCCGATCTTTTTGAAAACGCAACTTTTTTTCCCTGCACAGAAAAAAATTTGCGTCCACACAACAGTTTTTTCGAAAAAATCTCTGCCCACACGTATTAAGTGTGTTGGTCAACACGTTTATTAGCAGAACAACTCAGAACGACGGGAGACAGGATCAGACGTGTGGAAATTGGGCTTCTTAGTTACAGAGAAACTTACAGGTGTAGGAGAGACGGAATTCTTACTGATTGGCAGGTGATTAAATACTTGCAATAAAACGTAAGTAATTATTAAAAAATCATTCAATGTGATTTTTATCTCGATTTTTGTTTTAGAGTCCATCTCACAGTTGAAGTGTACCTTTGATAAAAATTACAGAACTTTACATGCTTGTAAGTGGGAAAACCTGCAAAATTAGCTGAGTATCAAATACTTGTTCTCCCCACTGTATTTATTTATTTTATTTAATTTTTTTAATTTAATATACTGTTTTGATCCCCGAAGGGAAATTAAGAATGCACACTCTAGCTAATGATTCAAACGCATGCATATGTATATTAGTGTGTACAGGCCTCTGTAGCACACACACACATACACAAGGAGGCCTGTAGGCATGCAAGGGAGGTACTGTAGAGTAGCAGGCAGCTCCTTCTTGGTGCGCCTTAAATGAGCAATTTTGTAAAGGGGACAGCACCTTGCTCAAGGGCGCCTCGGCAGTGCTCCAGAGGTGAGCTGACACCTCCCACTGTCAGCTCACCTCCGGGTATTTTTTTGAGCGGGAGAGGGAATCGAACCGCCGATCTTGAAATCATAGGACGACCCGCTCTACCGCCTGCTTTACCACTGAGCCACTGCCGCCCCGATAGCTCCACTATCAATGTTAGCATTCCATAACTCGTCTTGACTTATAAATATTATAATGCAATTTATATTTGCAGTGGTGGGCGGTCAGGGCCAGCTGGGCCTTCTCACCTGGTCTAACATAACCAGAAATCATGATAATATTTATGATAAAAGGTAGTTATATTTTAAGGCATTTTCCTTATATACATACAAATACATACTTTTATATATAGTGCGCCTGTGTGTGTGTGTGTGTGTGTGTGTGTGTGTGTGTGTGTGTGTGTGTGTGTGTGTGTGTGTGTGTGTGTGTGTGTGTGTGTGTGTGTGTGTGTGTGTGTGTGTGTGTGTGTGTGTGAAACTTTAAACTGACCTGGACACGGTGCTGCTCTTTCCTGATCCCGTAGAGTTCATGCTTCTTCCCTTTTCTTTAAACTGACTCCTTTTCTGATCCACCGCAAGTCCAAAACTACAAACACACATCAACAGTCAAAAAAAACTGTAAAAACACTGACACAAGTTAGAGAGAGGAAATAAAGTGTGGAAGAAAGTGTCAGTGACTTTAATCAATCTAGAGAATTAAGTGAACTCACCAGGATTGAGAGTTACTGTTACTGGAATGAAGATGGTTAGCTGCAGAGAAAAACAAGGAAAGATTTCTCAGACAAATCAAGACTTCATTAGTCACTTTGGAGGAATGGTGCATGTAAGTCTTAAAGGAAGTCAAAATTTTCCCTAACAAGCTAATTTCCTCGTCTGTTCAATTGGTTTAGCAGCATAGCACACCATGCTACACCTGCCAGGCTTTGGGTTTCTCTACATGAAGCATTGTGTGTGTTTAGTTTCAGATCTGTGAAGGTTCCGTCTGCTGTGTTTCCTGGGTTGTAAATTACAATGAAGGAGTTTGATGTTCATTGTGTCAGAGAACGGAAAGGGATCACAAACTGGAGGTGTGACTGCTTTTTGGGTTCATGATGACATGTTCAGGCCTGACACCCTTTCACTGTCAGTCTTAAGATCTGTCATTCTTCTACATTTCATTTCAGCTATATTCTTTCATTTGAACCCAGTCTTTGTTTTGTGATGAAAAACTGGATTAGAGGAGCAAAAAACTTGAACAAGTCACCTCCAAAAACTGTCACTGACTCACTTCCATCCTTCACAACCCAAATCATTTCATAAACTAATTCACTTCCCCAAAAACTCATGCATTTACGCCTTAATCCTCTACCATCCTATTCTAGTGATGAACATCGCTGAAGGCCATCGGAGTCTGTCTTCATAACATCTTCTAAGTATTCTGTGGGCATTACTCAGTCTCAACATGATTAAAGCGCTCAATCTCCAGGCTTAACGTGAGAGATGTCAGCTGATGACAAGCAGTAGACGGGGCACTTCATTAAATGGGTTGTCCGGGTTTTCAAGAAATGCTTAAGTAAAATGGAGAAGAGTCATGACAATTCAAAGGTAATGGTGTGTAAAGGTAATATATCAAACAAGGCAACAGGAGCATAAAGAAACTCAAAAGTACTGAGACGCAGGTTTAGTCCTGGTAGCACGAAAACTGGCTCACAAGTTCAAGTAAGACACTAATTACAATTTTAATATGAAGACAAGCCCTGAAAGCACGTGTTTCCTATATTTCAGCCATTGGATAATTGTGGTAATTACTCACACAAGTGATGCAAATGATGTCAACTGATCCTGCATAACTTTCATATATTTAAAGGGAGAATGTATGTTTAGAATGAACACACCATAAAATATTTCCGTTTATTGTTTTGGTGTTATGATCCACAATTTACTTTTTATTTTAGGCTTCATCCTGATGAATGTTGAAGCTGTAACAGGTTCTGAATGTTCTTTATCGGTACTTTTTTGTTTAGTTGTCCACCACTATTTTCAAAATTTTTGAAGAAATCTAATGTGCAAGTAGTTGAGAGGCTTCATGAAAACTGGCAGAGGAATGAGCCAAAGAAGAAAATCCCTGCATTTTAGGGTACATTGGAAAAAAAGGAAGTTGTCAGAGTCCATTTCAATTTTAATGACTTGGAAAGATTGTAATCCTTCAACATTTACAAAATGAACTAGGATTATGCAGCACTTTGTCAAATTGGAAAAGATTGTGCTCATTGATAGGGGGTCGGCTGCCATGTCTATATTTATATGGCAAAGTTAATGTAATTCAGTAGTACCTTGAGATACAAGGTGTTCAACATATGAGTTATTTGAAATAGAAGCCGTCGTTTGTTCATATTTTTGTTCGACACACAAGCATGAAAGGGAAGGACTTGTTGATCAGTTATTAACTTCAACCAATAGTGAAATGTTTAGACAGTCAAATTTCAACAAAGCAGTAGCTGTTGTGGTCTTTCTGATTGTGCACTAAGCTTAATGAACTATTGTGTAACTTCATCGGTGACTGCTGAGGTCTTTCATCAAACCTACAAAAACAGAATCCACTCATTAACGTTACTTCAGGTCCAGATTCCAGAGCCTGACCTCCTGCCACACGGAGACACACACAACATTCCCACGTGTCAGTGCTCCGTGATTCAAAGAGAAGTCATTACAGCCCATTGTTAACAACAATGCAAGCAGCCTCTTGCCATTACGGTTGTATTCACAGCAGATTAGAGGTATGGTGAAACACACCACCATGGTCAGCCGAGCATGCAGGCAGTGTTTCCACACGTATGAGCAAGCATCTCTGTGGGACGAAGGATTGCTGCACCGTAGTTCTGTTGATCCCACTGACACGGTTGTTTGGTAGGCATCTCACCTGTGTGCATTTCCACACGGTTTGAGGATTTCTTTTTGCAGGATTGAACAATTACAGTATTTTCCGCACTATAAGGCTTACTGGATTATAAGGCGCACTGTTGGTTTTTGAGAATATTGGTAGAAGGATGCTGAGTTTTGAACTACCAGGCAGGAGGCCTAGAGGAAGACCAAAGAGGAGGTTTATGGATGTAGTGAAAGAGGACATGAAGGTAGTTGGTGTGAGAGAAGAGGATTCAAAGGACAGGGCTAGATGGAGGACACTGATTCGCTGTGGCGACCCCTGAAGGGAAAAGCCCAAAGGAAAAGAAGAAGAAGAAGTTGGTTTTTTTATTAGAACATTAAAGGCTTTTACGCGCGCCTTATAGTGAGGAAAAAACTATAATTGGTTTTCTAACAAAGACCCAATTTAAAGTATAGCACATAGGAGTTAATACAAGATTTTTTAAATTACTAAAAATTAAAAAGGTGTGTGTGTTTATTACAGGGCATGTACACACTATATATGTATGTAATTAACTGTGTGCTAGAATGTGCTACTAATTTCCCTTCAGGATTACTAAAGTATATAAAATAAAAAATAATAGAAAATAAGTGACGTTCACTTTCTTTTATGATCATCAAATTAAAAAGGAAATTACCCGATGAACACCTGGAACTATACAATAATCACAAAACTTCCCAGTACAAAGAAATCTTCTGAGCACCCAGGCATGAAATTTACTAAAAGGTCTTAGAGTTCTGACATTTTCATAGAATTTTACCTCAAAATTGTGATTGTGTCCCAGAGATCCTGGTGAAGATAAGAGTAACTGACAGCATGTAACAGAGATCCTCAACATTCTGAACTAGTTGAGACAATTACAGAAACACTCCCTCCAAACAACCAATGGATTCAACCACTGTTCAGGAAAGTTTTCTGAATCACTTCTGAGCAAGGATGCCTTTCCTTGAGTTCAAAACTCCCATAAAGTATGTGTTTGAATACATACCCTGGTCGTATTTCAGTAATGAAATGTGAAACTCCTCACGAGGCAGTGTCAGCTATAGATGTGACAAAGATTTATGGGGCAAACAATCTTATCTCATCAGAGAAAAATATATTGCTGTGCATGTTGGGCATCATGTCTGAAAATCTACAGATGTTTGGCTCTTATGGTGCACAATCATTGCAAGACAATGAAAACCTGTCCTACCTTCACCACTTGAGCACAAGCACCAGTTATGTTAAGACTAAGTGACAGCCTGGGGCAAGTTTTCAAAAAACATTATTGTGATGCAAGGGTTCTACTAGGGTGGTGATTACCTTAATATAAGGTACTGCCATGTTACTGCAAACACAGATCTCATCTGTAGCGCGTCACTGCCTCACTGTTCAGTGTTTGGAGAATGCTTCTCCTACCTGTTTGTCTTTCTGCCATTTCAATCTCTGCTTAAAAACTCTTTTGTCTCTTAAAAGCCCTCTCTCCTACTCCTAACAGTTTTTCTCATGAAGAGTGATCTTAAGGACTAAGTGGCTTTGTGAAGACATTTTATCTTTACTGGGATCTCATCTTGACTTCAAAGAGCGTTTTAGAAAGCGTCATAATTCTAAGAATTTCATCACTGTGACCGGCTCCTTTCAACAAGGACTGTGGCCCTGCTCCTACCTTAAAATGTACCTTCACTGTTGTAGACAAAGCTCACTGTCGACATACTTTTAATTAGTTTTCATGCATTTTCTGATTTCTGGTGAACGTGTGTATCTGTATGCAGGTATTGAACATGTAACACTATGTGTGAGAATATCTCCAACAGAAATGTAGAGACATCAGGATAGTATAGATAACATGTGTCTAACTCAAGTCACAGGGGCCAAATGTGGCCCACCCCATTATTTTATGAGGCGAACGAGAGCATAAAAGGTCAGAGTGTCTAAAAATAAATAGGTCAAAAGTGTATTTTGAGCAAAACTACATTTCCCACAATGCAGTAATTAACCCCATTTTAACTTTGAAAAAAACATTGTGAGCAAAGTTAACGTCCTAACTTGTGTTTGATGTTATTTTTCTTTATTGATAGTTTGATCCTTGATTGATGGAGTTCTGTGAGTTTAATAACCTGACAAATTAAAAGGATTTATGTTAGAACAGAGAAACAAACAAACATTTTTCTATGTAACTGTAATGTTTGTAACTAAAATAACAAATTCAGCATTATTTAACATTAAGGACTAGGTACATTTATTGAACATTTATGTTACATTACATTGAGTTACATTTAGTTACATTTATTAGTTACATCTGGCCCCTTGAGGACAGCCATTATGCTGATGTGGCCCTGGGTGAAAATGAGTTTGACACCCCTGTTATAGATAATATAAACTGAGGCATAATTTCTATTAAAGTTAGCCATTAATGCATCCAATAACAAAATAATTATTAGTTCTAGACTAATATGTTACATAAAGTCTAACATCCATCTTTTTAACTGACCCTGTGTGAGATGGTGATTTTACCAAAATGTCAACATGTTCCCTTCACTGCTGGCAACATGTTGAATGAATAATTGGCAGAACATGATGAGGAAACTGTTAACAATGAGCAGTAACCTGTAATCGTGTTTGTATTGTGATTTTTTTTCCTGTGTACTCACCCTCTGCTCCCAGTGAAAGGTCATCTTCAAAGCTGCAGCCGTTCCTCGGAGCTCCTGTTCTCACACACACCAGGGCACGCACACGCACACGCACACACACACACACACACACACACACACACACACACACACACACACACACACACACACAGTTACAAAAGGTAAATAAAATTATAATATTTCTTAATGATAATTATCAATAAATAAAAATAACTGCTCGTATTGCCCAAAAACAAGTGTTATCTATAACAACACAAAGAACAAATGGTGCTCACCCCTGTTGGGAGAAGCACTCTGATCATCCAGAGAAGCTCCGAGGGGAGTTCTGGGCAGGAGACAGAGACAGAGTCACACACAAACAACATCAATTTTCCATATATACATTAATAACAATGTTATCAGAAACCATTTTATCCAAAATGATTCAGTGATGGTGAATTTAACCCTTAACTGGGTCCACTTCTACAACAGGATCGCTTAAAATAGCTTGATAGGCATTAATAAACCAGCTACTATTATCAGCGACATAACACACGTAGAAACAAACATGAAACACTCAAAAGTCCACAGCCATGGGCGTATTTGATGGAAAAAACACACACACAAATAAAATTATAATAATTTGACTTGTCCATGTTGGAATTTCTCACATATCTGAGTAAAACTTCCAGAATTAAAATTATAAAAAAATATTTAGAACAATTAAGATATATAGACATGCATTTTAAAAAAGGCATGAGAAATGTTAACAGAAAGTTATGTAGAAAAATACTGAGCAGTTTTTGAGTCATGTCCCAGAAACCCTATTCTGGGTCAAGTCTCACCCACAGAATGAGTTCAAATCCAACCTGTAACCATGGAAGTGGGGGGGGGGGAAATTGGGTCTGTAATGCAAAAGGCACCACTAAAGTCTTTGGAAGTTGTTTGTAGAAAGTCTTGTGAAAAATAATCCAATACAGTTTTTGAGTTATGCTCCACAATGCAACAGGATGGAGGGATGCATCGGTCACTTCAAACTATCCAAAGCAAGGCTCAATCCTAATTTTGTAGTTGTTATTACTGCAAGCTAAGAACTAACCTGGCTACACTAACACAATCTGTCAGACTGGGGCTAACTGCCTCTTATTTTATCTTATTTGGCTAAGGATACCTCTCATTCTGTCTTAAGTTAGCTATGTTAACTGCCTGTCAGTCAAAGGTTAACCAATCATCAACACTATCTGCGTGTTCTATGAAAGCCAACTATATTAGCAACAACGTACGTCAGCCAAAGGCTAAATAATGCAGGAAAACTACATGTCAGGTGAACGCTAACTACCAACAATGCAAAGTGTCTTCCCGTTAAAGGCTAACCATCTCAGGATAACTCGGATAACTCCTACTCAGTTGTGTCCCAAGTGTTCTACTAACCAGACGAGTTGTCCCGCAATAAGTAGGTGACAGATCGGACTAGCTGAAGGAAGAGGTAAGCTAGCTGTTGCTGTTTGTTCGAAGGCGCTGGAAACACTGAGCCGTTACACAACCTGCAGCTCTTATCAATGGGACAAACTTCACGGCACCATTCAACAAACACACACACAGATGATTGTATAACGCCGCGCAGGCGCAGCGTCTGCCATCCCGCCCACTTCCAACCTGCAGCCGTGTTCCGGCTGTTGCCATAGTGACCTGTTACTTTGGATTCCTCTTGTCATGCTACCACAGCGATGCAGTTTTGCAGAGGACATGCCAGTACACCGTACATTGAGAGATTGGTGAGTGACGACAGCTAATATGGTCTGTACGATAACAATGTTGACTCAGGAGGCGGAGCCTCTCCTTTGTTGACTCTTTCTTTTTTCTGGCTTTCCTTCCGTCTTCTGTCTGCTTCTCCCAACGTCTGCCTTTGCTCGGATGACTCTATGCTCCCTATTTCTGGGCGTTGGTCGGGTCTCTCTCTGTGCGCTCTTCTGTAAGCTGTATTTCTAGGACTCGGTTCGACGTCAGCAGCTAAGCAAACATTTAGACATCACCACTCTACAGTAATACGCATCAGAAAACCGTAAGCAAGAAAACGAGTTCGCCAGTGAGTCATTAAACCAGTTAGGCGGGACTTGAAAGACTACTAGAGTCTGTTTACTGTACATTCCCGATAATAATTTTATAATCATACATCATTTTGTTAATCATATTAATTCTAGGTTCTGCTGCACTTCATTGGGAACAAGGTCAGTTCAAAGCCACTTCAAAAATAATCTACCAGACATACAGCCAGACCCTGCATCTGGGATCAAACTGGGGGCCCTGGGCAAGGACTGACGCCTCCATACATGGGACGTTAAACACCATCTACACTCTGAGACCTTTATCTTCAGGAACCAATAAAAGCAGACAATCTATAGAGTCTGATCTGCACACATGTAACAGCTGCTAAACCAACTTAAGCAGACCACAAAAAACATTGACATGGTTCTTATATAATGTGTGAGTTTGATACTGTACCCGCATTCAATAAGCCAGCTGGTTATCTTGTTAGGAACTCGCCCTGATGAGACAGAGACAAATGGAAATGTTAAAGCAATGAGTGAGATGATGTGTTCAACAGTACCTGTAATTAAAAAATGCAATAAAAGTGTCACAGTGGTACTTTTATAGGATCACGCTATCTCAGTCTACCACCACTGGGTACATTTAAACAAGTCACATGTTATATCGCTTCAGACCATTGTTACCTAATTACAGCTAAAGATTATTTTCAGTATCACTCATTTTCTTTTTTCTTTTTTTTTTTTTACATCCGAAGCCAAAGGTTCCGCACTTGATCAAAATCTAAATGCAACTCTTCATTTAGCTCTGATTTTTCAAGATTCTGTAAAAGTATATAGGATTATTCGCTTCAAATGTTCCTCATATATTTAATTCATTCCATGTTGATAAGCTGTAAATAAAAGGCCACTCTACATTAGCAGGTTAATCACACAACAAAATGCCACACACGCTGCCAAAGGAGAGCATTCCAACACTCCTCGGCACAAAGCGACGCCCTTGATGCATGTGACCGACATGAGTCACAAGGGAGCTGATTGGACAGCATCATTACTGCACAGGTGCCTGTTGTTCCACTCTACAATGAGCACACTGAACAACATTAAGGTACTGTAATAATGATCTAACAATACTAGGACAGATACAGCACACGGGTTGTCCTCAAGATACCAACATCAGACTGAGGAACATTTGTAGATACGAACGACCGCGAGTACTGTAGTACCCCTTTCTGCCACAGCCCCAGCCGAGCAGCACCGCTGTGTTCGGGCATTTCCAGTACCGTATTTTCCGCACTATAAGGCGCACCTAAAAGCCTAAAATTTTCTCATAAACCCGTGGTGCGCCTTATAATCCGGTGAGTCATATATGTGGATTAATATTCATATTAATATTGGTTAAAAACATGATCGCTGAAAAAAAGCCGGCAGTCTGGTCGCCAGTCACGCCGCATTCCGTCACCAGAGGAGCCCCCTCACAAGGCACTCGGGCCCACGCCCCCTAACAACGGTAGTCAAGGGGCGTCACCGAAGTCCCGCTCTGACTGAGCTGCTGTCAGACGGTAGAGCAGACTGTAGGAGCACCGGTGGTTACGTAGTAGAACATAAGGAACTTTCAACAATTCTATTAATAAAGTTTGACTGACTGACTGATCTCAGTATTTCCTAACTATTTGGCGTCAGAAATAACCCACTTTAAACTGAATTGGTCTTAACAATGCCATTGTGCTGTTATCTGGAATCTAGTGACGGTCCATTCTATCAGTCTGTGGAAACACACGGAGAAACTGGCATAAAGGTGAATAAAGACCCTCAAAGATGAACTTCCAGCCTTTTCTGAAATTTCGAGAGCAGAGTCACTGCTAGACAAAGGTGTCTGGTGTGCTGCATTGATTTACAAATGTAGTTGATAGCTCTGGGGGGGCGGCGGAGGGGCGCATTCAGGTTGTGTATTCTGTCTGCAGCGACCTGCGGTGAGATTCACGGCGGTGAGACACCGACGTTAAAGTCAGTTCTAGGAGTAAAACAGCGTCACATTTGTCAGTAAATTATCAGCCTGACATTAAAAACTAGTTAAAAAATTGTTTAGGACACACAGCAGCAAATAGCTGCACCTCACCTCCGACTGGACTACCGATCGATCGAAGATGCACGTCGGAGCTTAAATATCTGCTTCGAACTTCAGATCAGGAAATAATCCGCTCTGTTGGCACTGACTGTACTCGTAATGAATTTAACCAGTTTTTAATGTCAGGTTTTTTAATATGCGTGTTGACTTCTTTCTAAGATGGCAGTGATCAAGTGATCAGGTTTCCTTGATGAGGCTCAGAATGGCTTATTGACATAACAACAGGGGCCATTCAAAGGTAGTCAGGAAGTCATGAATACAATCATGACTGCCTGAGGAGCGTGGCTCTACCTAGTGGACGGATTGCGCAACTACAGCCGCTGCAGTTAATCAAATAAATTTTATTTATTTTTTATTGTGTGCGACTTATAATCCGGTGCGCCTTGTATATGAAATAAATTATAAAACAAACAAATTATTGAGGGTGCGCCTTATAGTCCAGTGCGCTTTATAGTGCGGAAAATACTGTAATCATCTCCCCCATCGTGTTCTTGTATGTGTCTCTGTAAGCATCTCAGCACGTCGTTTCTCATTGGCTCTTTTACCCTGCTCAAAGAAACTTTACAAAGATGGTTTTTCTTGTTTGTTTTGCTGGATTGGGAGTTTAAATTTAGCCGCAATGTATTCTGTTTTACTTGAGATTGGCCGGAGAATTGGGGCAGCAGGGGCGGTATCGCAGTCGCGAGTGCCGAGTGGTTGTTTGTCTTTTCATGCTGTGAGTGATGAGCTGGCATGTAATCCGGGGTGTACCCCGCCTCTAACCCATAGCCGGTTGGGATAGGCACCAGCAGACTCATGACCTGCAAGTCTGATAAGTGGCCGAAGACAAGATGATTGCGATTGACGGACAGATGGATGGATGGACGGACAGGCTACTTATTTTCCATTTAGTCTTAGTTAACCAAAGACTCTTTTGTTGCTGTAACTTCTTCCATTGAGCTGACGGGTGGTCGAGTTCAGTAATTGTAGACTGTTGAGTCCTCCTCTCCTTGTGATGACTCTGATTCATGTGTTTTATGTGAAAATAAATAACCAAAAACCTGGTGTATGTGTGTAGTCTCTATCAGCACTAACCCAAAGGTAAAGGAAAAGCCACAGAAAACAAATGTGTTTAATGTAAACTGCAATTTCATGCACATCTGAGGTGGAGTTTTGAAGCCACAGCAAGATTAATATGTCCATCCATGCATCCATCCATTCACTGTCTTATTTTCCTTGATCCACTGTCGCGGGTGTCTGGAGTCTATCCCAGCTGGCTTAGGGCGTAAAGCGGGGGAAACCCCTGGTACGCCGCCAGTGCACCGCGGAGCCACACAGACACAGACCAACCCACACGCACACACTCGCATGTTTTTTGGAGTTGGGAGGAAGCCGGAGAACCCGGAGAGAACCCACGCAGACACAGGGAGAACATGCAAACTCCACACAGAGCGGGATTTGAACCAGGAACCACCTTGCTGTGCGGCGACAGCACTACCCAATGCGACACCGTGTCGCAGATTAATGTGTGAATTTTTAAAAACTGCCCCAGCCTGACACAGTCTGGAAACATTTGTTCCAAACTGCTAAGAATAAGAGATGGAGGTATGTGAAAGCAAACTGTGATGATATGATGTTTTCCTGAAAGCTACCTCAAGTACGATAAAACCCTCTGAATAATTTCTTCTTACTTAGCCAGTAACTTTGATTTTGGCACTCAGGTGTGACTTAGCTTATAAGGTAGGAATAGATTTTTTTTCAGCAAACATAAGGTAAAGGTGAAATAGTTATCTTTTCAAAAAGGCATATTCCCATTTGCAGTAGTGTACCGTATTGGTAAGTTTTAAGCTAACCTGGTTCTTGTGAGGGTTTCTGAGCCTCCTCATCCTTCCGGTCCTCTTGGGGCACCTGGGAAGCACAGCTATCTGGTTCCGATTCCTGCCAGATGGAGTCTTTGCTCTGGGCCCAGGCTCGGCGCCGCAGATAGGCTAAGCTGCAGTCCGAGTGCACTCCAGGATCTGAGAATCAACCAGGCGAGTAATGAGATGGGCTGACGTTTGAAGTCATCCGTCAGGTTTATCAGCTGTTCGGCCTAACAAACAGAAACTACAACCATGTATAAATACACACCGTGGGTGAGTCAGCAGGTCAGTCCGTGCCCTGAGTGTCTAAGTTACAGGACCATTCTTTTAATCAGGGGCAAAAAAGAAGACTGAGGACCCAGCATGAATGTACTATCATACTGAGTGACAACATACAGAGAAGGGATTGTTAAGTGAAATTCTTATATCATGGATCAATGTGTGAAAACCTGTTCTGTATTATATAATTAGTTACACAGCAGTACCTTGGCTAAAGTCTTTTCGAGTTACTTCCGTCTTGATTATACGTCCTTTTTTTTAAAAAAGCAAAAGAAAATAGAAATCAAATTTACATCATTTTGCTCCACTTTACGTCTGTCCACCACCAATATTGGAATCATAAAATGAGTAGAAAACCATTAAAAGCACAGAAAATCATTTTACTAAATAATAAGTAATTCCTCGCTCTTGAACACCCGCAGCTTTACCTCATTGCAGATTTCTAGTAGGTGGTCACATGATACCGCGCATTCTATTGGCTGACGGCATCCGGAAGTGCGCTGCGTTCTGTAAGTCTCAGAACACAACGCATTTCCATGTGACACAAAAGTGCTTTAAACAGTCTATCAGAGTGTGGGAAAAGGTAATACAGATAGAAGGTGGTTTAATATCAGTATGGGGAGGGTTCCTAAATGTTTAAATTACCACAAATAATAAAATAGTTTGTTGGTCTATCGTGGAATTTTGTTTTTTTTCGGGTGGTTCCTGGAACGCATTAACTGGTAGCAACAAGGGATCACTGTATATCATATTATTAGCCTGAAGCAACCCATGTGACCTGCAAGGCAGAGGAAGAGGCTGAAGACGAAAAAGCTATCTAATAACTGGGCCCTCCAGTCCCAACCGAGATCAGACTGAAAACCTGTGGGGTTGGTTGAGTGCAAACATCCCCCCCAGACTCAACAGCAACTCTGACTGCTGATACATTTGGATGAAGAGGTGAAAAACATTGCTAGAACCCTCAGGGTAGCCAGCATGATGGTCCATGTGTCACACTGAAATTTAAATTTGGGTTAATTTAATAAAAGAAACTTTTGAGGGAAGTGAGTGCCCTCTAGTTATTTATTCCAGTGTTTTATCCATTATGTTTTTGCAGTCAGTTTTGATTGTTCAGTAAGACGACCCACCGGCAGCAGAGCTGGTTTCCATCCCCAGAGTTACATTCTCCATGGTAATGTGTTTGACTGTTGGTCAGAGTGACAACCAGGGACGTCAACTCTACAGCAACATCAGCAACAGGCGACAAACCTTCAAAAGAGAAAGAGATGAACAGCACTCTAAATAAATAGTGCATTTTGTTGTGGATGGATGATATAGAATTAAGTTGTTTAATGATGAGAAGACAGGTTCAGGTGTTACCATTACAATGAATAAACAATGCAGTCACAGATTGCAACATCCCACGACAACCATGAATTCACAATTTTACCCTGACCTACACATTTTTGTGCCTCTGGCTTCCTGAAAATGTTGCTTTTTGTTTTGTGATTATATCTCATCAGGTTTAAGAAATTTGTACCTAAAAAGGTATTCTTCTTTTCCTTTCGGCTTTTCCCTTCAGGGGTCGCCACAGTGAATCAATTGCCTCCATCTAGCCCTGTCATTTGAATCCTCTTCTCTCACACCAACTACCTTCATGTCCTCTTTCACTACATCCATAAACCTCCTCTTTGGTCTTCCTCTAGGCCTCCTGCCTGGCAGTTCAAAACTCAGCATCCTTCTACCAATATATTCACTATCTCTGCACCTAAAAAGGTATAAAAGTGAAAATTTGACCTAGACCTAGTTTTTCAAGGTCAAAGTTGTGTTCTAATTTTCATTCATTTGCCTCCCTGAATATAAGGCCTTTTGTTTCGTCTTTCCATCTTATCCGGTTCCTGAGATATGTGCAAAAAAAAAAAAAGTACAAAATTGAAATTTGACCTTGACCTCAAGGTCAACATCTCATTTTTATCCCCTTTGCTGCCCAAGTAATGTGGTTTTTCTTTCATCTTTCTATCTGCAACGCGGTTGATGAAAGAACATTGATATTTGGTGGACAGATGGACAAACACACGAACACTGACATTACAATACATCACCGCTTTGAAGCAGAATGTAATAGTTACAGGTAGTCCTCAAAGTACGAACATCTGACTTGTGAACATTCGTAGTTAAGAACAACCGTGCACCGCCATGTCCGACTACTGTGGTTCTTCTTTCTGCCACAACCCCCACTGAGCAGCGTAACATTAACACCACAGATTCAGATTTCACACATCATGTCAACTTAACTCAGCAAATATCAGAATAGGTTAACAGTCTGATGTTGGGCTTCATGTGGTCTTTTCAGGGTTCCTTTTGGCACGTTATCTGCAGGGTTTTATCCTTTTCTCCACATCTCTGTGAACCTCTGATCATGAAATGAACCCACAATGTATTTCTATTCATGGAGACGTTCACCAACATGGAGACTGAAAACAATTCAGGTCAGGTTGAAAGTTAGAGTAGCGATGTAGAGGATAGAATACCTGTAAGAAAATCTGTCACCACCTGCTGTTAGTTCATATTTTTTAAATATTCATGAGGTTGTCTCCCCGTACGAGACAAATGATGTAGGAACCAATGTTGGCAGGTTAGGTTTCTGTCTGGAAGCATTAACTGAAGCTGACGCTGAACTCTGAATGTTTTGCTATGTTAACTATTGATCAAGTTAACTGAAAAACTTAATGGAAATAAAATAGTCATCAAACATAAAGGGGCGTGTCTGACTTTTGATGACCAGCAAGGGCCTCAATGCGTCATTGACGTCAGTGTGGTGGACCACCTCAGTGGATTAAAGCTTGGCTTTTTATCCTCTATACACCCGGGATAAAATTCGTTCAGCAGAGTAGAGAAAAACACTACATTACGGTACTATGGTATTTTATTTTATTTACGTGTTGTTTTTATGTCCTGTAATTGTTTCTGGTCAGTCTTAGGGAATATAACTTTACTATTTAGAGCAGTAATGGCATTTTCATGATTTACATTATAGACTGAAATTTTAATAAGTAAGGACTTATTAACAATTCAGTTTATGAAAAGCCTCCTGGAACCAAATGTTTTTAAGTTGACAACTACATATATATATAGTTAATAATAGCCAGCTCCTACTATATACTAATGTAACTCTCTGGTACAATACATTAGTCAAGAGTTTGCCTTTTGTTTTCAGCCGCAAACAAGATGTGGTGTGATGTGTTGAGGTAAATTTTCCTGAGGCTGACTTGACGTTACATATTCTACAGTATTCTGTGTTTTATACACGTTAAGATGCTTAAACTACACATTGTGACGCTTTAGCTCGACAGGAAAGAGAATGAGCCACATGGAGATAATAAGAAGACAGGATAGATTGAAAAGAAGTGCAGCATGTTCAGTCTAAATAAGAATGTGTGAAACAGGAAAAGAGTGTTTAGGATGAATAACAGAACAACTTCCTGTCAGAGAAAGAAGGACGTGGGGGAGGAAGAGATCAGTTTATTTTTAGAATTCTCTTCTCAATGTAAAAACAAACTGGAACACAAGAGAAAAAAACATAGTGTTCAGGGTGTGTTGTTGGTAGAACAGTCTATAACACACAGCCTGCTCAGGTGCTGCTCTTCATCCTCATCCTCTTAAGTCATCCTCACCACAAATGTTCAGAGGAGGGACCAGCCTCCTCCTCAGGGGGGCAGCGGCTGTGTTTAGTCTGCATTCCAAACATCATTAAAAGAATCAATTATTGGGTTTCTAACCACAACACTATTGACAAAATTTGTCCTTGGCACAAATACAAAGACAGACTAGGATTAAGCTCTGCCCAAGCTGGAGGGGAAAACAGTGAACCTTTATCGACCAGTGCGTGGCTGTTCTTCTGTCACTCCTGTCTGCCTGCTAACAAAACCTAACAAAAAAACTGACATTAGCTTAGCGTTTTCACCAGAGTTTTCTAAAACTCACCACTTCAGCCCAATTTCAGAAAACCATTTCTCTATTTTAACGTTAACTGGATGTTTAGGCAGGTTTTGTGACAACTCTCCACATGTGAGCTTTGCTAACAACAGATTTTCACTGGTAGTCATGAGTCTAGTACAATTACCACAATGGCTTTATGCCACCAACCGCATCAGGGGCATGATGACTACTAACATAAGTATGTCATGAAAGGGGTGGGGAAGTCCTCCAGTCTAGACGGGTCCCCACAGAGGAAAATCCTTACCATTACAAAACTGTACACCTACGTCACCATCATGACTGTAAGAGACAAACCTACCCTAGTGCTGTGATCTAGAACACCTGAGGAACAGGTTCTGATCATGCCACTTAATGAGTGGGAGGTTCGCTGCTGTGATCTAGGTGGATGATGGACAGACCAGTCACTGATTGTGTAAAATGATTTACAATGTAGAGGAGTCTCCTGAGAAATATATGTAAGAGTCTATTTTCTAGTATGTCTCTTTGTTATTGATGATTATCTTTAAAAAAGTAAGCATTATCAAGCAGCTCCTGCGAGACTTTTCTGGTAGGACCTTAATACAGATGGACTTGAGAAAAGTGTTGAAACAGAAACAAGATGAACCGACTGTAAAGTCATCCACAAAGAACTGCTATAACATGTCAAAGGACCACCACCTGAGGGAAACATGAACGTCTGGCACAGGATCCATTTGGAGATGTTCAGATTTCATGAGATGCTTTTAGAATGAATCCATCAGTAGGAACCAATGCTGTCACAGACTGCAAACACTCCTGCGACACCCCTGAATTCAAAATTTTACCCCTCCAAAAGCATGCATTTCAGGTTGATTGGCCATTCCAAATTGCCCGTAGGAATGAGTGTGTGTGTGCATTGTTGTATGTCTTTGTGTGTGGCTTCGCAGGGCACTGGCATCGTGCCCGGAGTGTCCCCCGCCTCACGCCCTATGCCGCCAAGATAGGCTCCGGCTCCCCGTGACCCGCTGCGGCGGATACAGCGGTGGTAATCTGAAGATGACTGACTGACTGACCCTGACCTACTTGCATAGGTCAAAGATCAAAGCTAGAACTCTGACCTACTGTCACTGATCAAAGCACCAGCTTTGATCTATGGTCTTACTCACACTGGCCTTCTCCCTCTTCTTTCTATCTTATCCGGTTGTAGAGTGTACAAAAGTTGAAATTTGACCTAGTTTTCTCAAGGTCAAAGTCATCATCTCATTTTCATCCCCTTTGCTGCCTGAGTAATGTGCTTTTTGTTTCATCATTCTATCTGCAACGGTTGTGAAGATATTTGGTGGACTAACAGACAAACGAACACACAAACACTGACAATTACAATACATTGCCGCTCCCCGGGATGTATTATCATAATTATAGGCAGCGGGTTCATGCATTGTGTACACACATGCACAATATTTATACATAGTACACAATTACGGAACACAAAGAAAGACATGATTTAAACTGGGAGCATGAACTACAACCTAACAACATAGTGAGATGTATGAGAGGAGATGTATTGTGTATTTACAGTATGTTTTGTGTATCATTCAATATCTGTATATGGCTTTGGTTGTTCTTTGGCTGTATCATATAAAAGCTTTGTTCAGCAGTCTTCCAATTATGGCGAAAAAAATATGTGCAGTTTTCCGTCTTTTGTCTGTTTGATATCCGTGCGTACTGGAGACTGTCTGAGTGAAGATGACCCACTGACTGGATGAATATACAGTCGGTTTGTTCCGTCGATCCTGACAAAAAGCAGACTCAGAAGCAGACAGAGGTCACAGTCGGATGAATGAAATTACATTTACGGCCACTTTCCCCCAGCCTGAACTCCGTAAACACTCCAGCTGAGCCGAAGCACGAAGCTCCAGCCGGCTGATAGCGATCAGTGCAAACAGCTCAACAGCGGCGTAGCATAGCCCATTTACGTCATCACACTGTAGACAACACACTATAATTGAAACCGAACAAAGGTCTTTGTACTTTAGAAGTACTTGTTCGATGTACTTAAGTATTTCCATTTGCTACTGTAGGTTAACTCACATTAATTTGCCCCAACTAAAACTCTCTTAACTCTCCGGACTCAAACTCCTTCCATCCTGATGGGAGACCACTTGTTCATGAACTCGCAAAAATGCTCTCAAGATTGGACAGAACCTCAACCTGTCTGAAATACGGCTGGAATGATTCATTGATCAATCCATTGACGAAAAAAACCTAATAAGCAATCAGTCATTACCGTCATTTCTTAAGCAAACACAGATACTCTCTGCTCCCAGATCACAAATCTATGTGACCTTTCATAGTGAAGTGAATAACTATACAATGCTGTATAATATACTGTATTATATAATACTGTATAATATACACTGTATATACTGTACAATGCATTAAAAGTAAACAAAAAACTGATGCATTAAACTGTTTTTTGTCGACTATTGTCAGCAGCCACTTGATTAATTCATTCAATCATTTTTTTTTACGACTGAATCCAGTTATTTTAACCAGAAGACATAAATAACCTTGTAAGAGATAATGATATAGCCATACATCCATACATCATACAGATAGTATGTATAAAATAAGTACACTGTGGTCTATCACAGACGACTGATACACAGCAGTGTTCCTTATGAACCAAGCAGTGAAAACGTGGAAACATTACGTGTCTGACTTTATTCGCCTTAGGCCACTGCATGTCCTGCGATGTTGACTGTTGCAAATATAAACATCACATGTTGCCTCTGATATTATCTGCGATAGCTTGAGTGACAATCATTCAATAATGTCACACATGATTATGGAGCTTCATGGACAATTTGGGGGTCTTCTTCCAGCTCAGTGACTTTAACAGCCCTGCGGGGTCACTGGGGGCCCGCCTCAGAGAGGATGACATGTGTGCAGGAAGAGGAAGGAAGAGGTGACGTTACAGACTGAACATAAAAGACATCTAAAGCAAAGCCAGGGTAAATATTAGAAGAATATTCACATCATACTGTGAGTTAAGGAAAAAGAAGCGACATGAACACACGACAGGCTACTATCAGTCCAACACGTCTTGTATTGGTAAAAACTACAGTATAAAAAAAAGGTCTAATTCCTGTGATCACTAATAATTCATAAGTTATAAGGTCAGTATAATACCTTGTCCAGATTTTTTAAAAAAGATAAAAAGTTTAAATCATAAATCTCTGTCCAATTCAACATCCAGATCCAAAAGTATTTTTACAGAGAGCAGTCTCTTGCAGAACAGCCACACTGGCTGCTTTATGATCATTTATTACTACTCACGTATTAACATGTGAGCAGTGCTTTTATTGTAGAGGTGCAGCAGTTGTGATTACTTGTTGATTGCTTCATGCCTGACATTAGTAGAGAGGAAACACAATGCAGTGTACGAGTTAAGCAGCTGAGTCAGTGAACTGAGTCCACCTCCATCCCGTCACACTTCACTGTTTCTGCTGCTGCAGCCCAACATTTCCCAAGAAACCAAAACCACTTCCCTGAAAGTTAGGTCGATGATAAAGGAAATCCACAAAGTCAAAGCAGTTTAATGCTCATCAAATGCACCAACTCAGTTAGGAATTAGTGTCTCAAACTGCTGGGGAATATTTTGTTTACTTTCAGATTCTGCACCGTTGTTCGAATTGTTCATCCAAGTTCTGGTACGATTCAATTTTACTAGTAAGTGTTAACGATGCTGTTGAAAATAGAAGATGATAAATTTGCAACTTGAGCCAGGTTTTGTTATTATTAAAGAATGCAGGGTATGGCTGGAGGAGATGACCTAATATCAATAAAATGGTTATTTCAAATTCTGATCAATTATAATGAATGAACAACTGATAATTTCATGAGCTTGTCTTCATATTTGGCAATGTGATGGTGCTTAACTAAACAATTGTCGTTAGTTACTGGACTTCATTTTTCCTGTAGCGTTTACATTTGACCTCTCTTTGTTCAGTGTCATCTTCACTGAATCCAGCTTTGGTTCAGATCTGAGCTCCTCTGGATACAACCAATTTTTGGCTCTGTTTTGGCTGTTTTCTGTGTCGTCATCCATACGGCTGGGCATGCAGCTTTGTTTTGAATGAACACAGAATAACGTTAGCTGGACAGGGTGGAGGCATGAGAATGACACATTATTTTTGCACGTGAATTAGTAAGCATCCATTAAAAAGAGCAGCATTATTAGAGGAGCTTTTATTACTTATTCAAATAATTTCTCAGCCCTAATGCAGAATACGATGAATATTAAGTCCTAGAAAATCATCTTATTTTCAGAATCACTGTCTAGATTTTCTATTCCTTTACCAGTAATTGTCACGCTTTCGTAAGAGTGGTACTGTAGCACAGCACTAACCTTTATGCTCAAAGAGGGACATGGATAGTGATGCAGCCTTCTGTCTATTTTGTGAAAGATTCCAGACAGAAAAACTGGAACAGTACAATCGGACATCACTGAAGAAGTCGCCAAAATTTGATCAAGACACACCAAATGTCTACAAAGACGAGGTGTTTAATAGTACCGCAGACCACGTTTACCATTTGTTTATTGTTGAATGACAAGGTGGAATACCACAACTGCTATGTCAACACTTTTGATGTTGAGATTTTGACTCTTCACTGCCCTCTTGTGCAGGAACCAGGAACAGAACCGACTCAGGCGCATTAGCGAACCACAACAGCTTTGGACCCTCGAGTGCTACAATTATTTAAAGTGTTTATCTTTATTCACTCTTGATCCACTTTGAAAACTTCTTAAATGTTCCTCGGATTTGTTTAATTTAGGATTTATTTTTACCACCGCAATTACTGCAAGGAAAAGAAGACGGTCCACATAGGTTTGACTTCCTCTGTAATGGATTTTTTTTTTATTTTTACCAAGAGTAATTTAAATGGTTAAAGTTGCTGTAACACAATGCCATGTGGTTTATGAATGATCGTATAGGGGTGGTGGGGGGGGGGGGTCACACCTGATGTGCCCGGGGCCCCTGGAGATGCTCGGACCGGCTCTGACCAATAGCGCCGTGAAGGAAGCGTGGAAGGACGAGGGTGTTGACAGACGCATCTTTAGAACAGGACGAAATAATTTCACATGCAAATGGAGTTTAAATAAGCCTTTCAGGCCAGTGAAAGACACGTCACACATTTAAAGATAACTTTGATTTCAGAAATGAGGAGATTCCTGTCCGGGAATGGCCTCGCTAATATTAAAAGTTTAAGACCCTGAAGTTGAAGAACCTGCAGTCTTCAGCCATGACCCCCCAACATCAGCCCAATACGAACACTGTACACCCCCTGTGTCACTTGTCGGGTCAGACTACGTTGTTGATCCTGTTCGGTTCTGTTTCTCACGGGTCAAACTGTCAGCAACAGCAGGAATAAAACGTCTATGTACTCCCAAAAGTACCAAAAAGTACCAAAAAGTACCCCCGCCGAACAGTCCGCCGCATTCAAGGACAAAACGAGCAGAACGACCCGCCGTGCCGTCACCAACTCACCGTCATCTCCTTCGCAGTTCGCCTCTCCGCTGCCAAACTGTCAAACTGGTCCAAAGTTCTGTGAAAACATTCCTGCTTCCGCTTCCTGAAACCAGCGGCGTTAGGGCACGAGACAGCAGAGGAGGAGCGTCGCTCCCCAGCGCAGCGGGGAGGCAGTGACACCTGCTGGACCAGTCTGGTACTGCAGCCAGCGCAGGGGCGCTGCCTCTGACAGAGCTCTACTGGGGAAAGACCACATTGTTCAAACTACAGTTGCTGTTTCTCTCTGTCTGCTGTGTGTATATTGTGTTTTACAATTAGAGCGTCAAAGTCAACTTTATTGTCAAATAAACGTCGGGTCGTCCAATGTTTTAAGACTGGCGGTTCAATTCCCGCTCCCGCCCAAAAACAATACCCGCAGGTGCAGTGGGAGGTGTCAGCTCACCTCCGGACCACTGCCAAGGCGCCCTTGAGCAAGGCGCCGTCCCCCTACAAGTTGCTTATTTGGGCTCACAACAAAGAAGCTGCCCACCACTCTACCTCCTCTGCATGCGTACGGGCCCCCTGTGTGTCTCTGTGTGTTCAGGGCCTGTACACACATATACTGTATATGCAAGATTTAAAACTAAGTAGAGTGTAACACTAACTTCCCTGTGGAAATTAATGGAAATATTTTTAAAAAACAAACGTGCACAACATACAGCACAGATGAAATTGCAGTCCTCTCAGACCCACGGGCAGTATAACACAGGCAGTGCAACAGGTAGTACAACACAAAGTATAAAACGAAACACAAAAGGACGGTAAACTGGGTTCACTTGGAAAACCTGTTATTATTGTCACTGAAAAGGTGTTTGCCAGTGTATATCAATCACTAGAAAAAACTTTTTCAACACATTATGAAAATTCTCAGAAAGAATCGCTGCCTGTTAAAATAGACAACACTGAATGCAAATTCCACCAAGGCTGCTCCGTGTCCCCATTATGCTAGCAGGATAGTCCTGTGATAGAAGAGTTTCAGCTAAAAGGAAAGGAAAGGTGTACAAAACTGTGGTGAGACCAGCGATGTTGTTTGGTCTAGAGACAGTGTCACTGAGGAAAAGACAGGAGACAGAGCTGGAGGTAGCAGAGATGAAGATGCTGAGGTTCTCTCTGGGAGTGACCAGGAAGGATAGGATCAGGAATGAGTACATCAGAGGGACAGCACATGTTAGAGGTTCTGGAGATAAAGTCAGAGAGGCCAGACTGAGATGGTTTGGACATGTCCAGAGGAGAGATAGTGAATATATTGGTAGAAGGATGCTGAGTTCTGAACTGCCAGGCAGGAGGCCTAGAGGAAGACCAAAGAGGAGGTTTATGGATGTAGTGAAAGAGGACATGAAGGTAGTTGGTGTGAGAGAAGAGGATGAGAAGACAGGGTTAGATGGAGGACACTGATTGGCTGTGGAGACCCCTGAAGGGAAAAGGTGAAAGGAAAAGAAGAAGATTCACTTCTTATTTGTCTTTATCATGTGAGGCTCGATGAGGCTCTTGTAAATCTGGTGGTTAAAGACCCGCAACCTTTTTCCATCGTGGATGACTGTGGTTTCAAGGAGTTTGTGGGATTGCTTGATCCCCCATAGACTCAACAAAAATATAAACGCAACACTTTTGTTTTTGCTCCCATTTTTCATGAGATGGACTTAAAGATCTGTTTTTCATTCCAGATACACAATATTACCATTTCTCTCAAACATTGTTCACAAATCTGTCTAAATGTGTGATAGTGAGAACTTCTGCTTTGCTGAGATAATCCATCCCACCTCCCAGGTGTGACACATCAAGATGCTGATCTGACATGATTAGTGCACAGGTGTACCTTATACTGCCCACAATAAAAGGCCACTCTTAAATGTGCAGGGTTTGTTTTTGCTTTATTGTGGGTCTGGGGACTCAGAACCAGTCAGTATCTGGTGTGACCACCATTTGCCTCATGCAGTGCAAGACATAGAGTCCATCAGATTGTCAATTGTGGCCTGTAGAATGTTGATCCACTCCTCTTCAACGGCTGTGCGAAGTTGCTGGATATTAGTGGGAACTGGTACACGCCGTCTTATACCCCGGTCAAGCACATCCCAAACATGCTCAATGGGTGACATGTCCGGTGAGTATGATGGCCATGCAAGAACTGGGACCTTTTCAGCTTCCAAGAATTGTGTACAGATCCATCACGTGGGGCCGTGCATCATCTTTCTGAAACATGAGGTGATGTTCATGGATGTATGGCAAAACGATGGGCCTCAGGATCTCATCACGGTATCTGTGCATTCAAACTGCCATCAATAAAATGAACCTGTGTTCCTCGTCCATAACAGATGCCTGCCCATACCATAACCCCACCACCATGGGCCACTCCATCCACAACACTGACATCAGCAAAGCGCTCACCCACAGTCTGCCATCTGCCCTGAACAATGTAAACCCAGATTCATCCGTGAAGAGAACACCTCTCCAACGTGCCAGACGCCATCGAATGTGAGCATTTGCCCACTCAAGTCTGTTACGGCGACGATCTGGAGTCAGGTTAAAACCCCGATAAGGACCAGCATGCAGTTGAACTTCCCTGAGACGGTTTCTGACAGTTTGTGCAGAAATTGTTTGGTTATGCAAACCAACTGTTTCAGCAGCTATCTGAGTGGCTGGTCTCAGGCGACCTTGGAGGTGAACCTGCTGGATGTGGAGGTCCTGGGCTGGTGTGGTGACACGTGGTCTGTGGTTGTGAGGCTGGTTGGATGTACTGCCATATTCTCTGAAACGCCTTTGGAGACGGCTTACAGTGGAGAAATGAACATTCAATGCATGACCAACAGATCTGGTTGACATTCCTGCTGTCAGCATGCCAACTGCACGCTCCCTCAATGCTCGTGGCATCTGTGGCATTTTGCTGTGAGACAAACCTGCACATTTCAGAGTGGCCTTTTATTGTGGGCAGAATAAGGTACACCTGTGCACTAATCATGATGTCAGATCAGCATCTTGATGTGTCACACCTGTGAGGTGGGATGGATTATCTCAGCAAAGCAGAAGTGCTCACTATCACACATTTAGACAGATTTGTGAACAATGTTTGAGAGAAATGGTAATATTGTGTACCTGGAATGAATTATAGATCTTCAAGTCCATCTCATGAAAAAAGAGCAAAAACAAAAATGTTGCATTTATATTTTTGTTGAGTGTTCAAGTAATATAAAGTTTTTTTTCCAATAAATTAAAAAGATGATTGTTGTCGTGTTTGTCTTTCAGATATTAACCTTTGGGAAACGCTGGACCGAGATGCGTCGGATGCCAGGAGGGCAAGGAATGCTTGTGAATGAGTGTTCTCCAAATATGGAGAAATTGTGATCAAGAAAAATCATCTAAATCCAAATACTGTGGAAAAAAACCATGTACTATAATAAAAATCTTTGACTGCCCTCATCCCAAATAATCAGCCTTTCCATAGTTGCACAAGCACACCCAACAGATACCACATTTTCCCCACATTTGCCCATCAACAACGCTCCAAACATTTGTCAATCATTATTAGTACATTGAATGATATTTGGTCTAGTGTAAATAAAAATTTCAATTCAAAGATAGTTTCTGTCCAAGCAAGAAGAAGGTGATTGTGCATGTGTGTAAATTGAAAGCTTCTGGTCAAACTAACTTGCAATTTACAGAAAACAAATTTACAAATTAATCCCACTAATACAAAGAATTGAACAGATTCACATACAAAAATAGAGAAAAAACAAACTATATATAAATTAAACCAACCAATACCAGAACACGAGCTTCCCACTGAACACAGAACAGAAGACATCTTTAACACACCAAAGGTTTTTAAAAATAACCAGATCATTCATAACTCTGAAAAAGTCAACTGTTATTCTTGTTTTTACCATTCTTTTTACAACGAATATATGCATGTCTAATATGTATTAATTGAGTGTAAAAATAACTTTCTCATTGGGGATAATAAAGTGAGTCTCTTCTTCTTTTTCTGCTGCTGCATATCTGAACTTCCACCTTTAAAATATTTTAAAAAGCCACTCTATGCTCATACAACTGGATCACACACACAGATAAAGACGAAGGTCGTTCTTTCAAACTCTGCCTTCACTTTCACATGATGTCTTCCACTAAAACTAAAATAAAATCCCCACTCCGCCCCTGGTGCCGGTTTTGTTGCTAAAATTCATTTCTCTGTTCCCTTCTCACTTCCAATCAACTTGGACAAATTAAACATCTAACTTTTGTACCTTTATCAAACAAAAAACAAGTATTTAAAACACAAGTTTGAAAAGGCAGACATAAATTATAGATAGAAACTACTCTTTTTCCATTATCTGTTTTTTTTTATACTTATACCATTAATTTTTTCAGACATCACAGTCCTCAAACTTTCTCACAGTCTCTCCCAGCATGCAACGCTACAGAAAGAGAGAAACATATTTCTGTTAAGGGGTCAGAGTTTAAGAAGAGAAAGAAAGGATCCCATCTGATGAGGACGGTGAGCTGTAGTGTCAGCAGAAAACCACTAGATGGAGACACAGCGCCATTAAACTGATGAAACCCTCACTGGACGGCATGACTGGTCTCTGTAATCATGAATGATTGTACACCCCCAACTTTTTTGTCACTTCGCTCAGTGCTTGTAATCTTTAAAAAAAATCATAAGGAATAAAGAAATAAATACAGTTTGTCTATTTCAAGTTCAGTATTTTCCGCACCATGAGGCGCACCTAAAAGCCTATAATTTTCTCAAAAACCGACAGTACGCCTTATAATCCAGTGAGCCTTATAGAATGGAAACAACTGTACTTCAATCAAATCTTTGATTTGAATCACAACTTACTTGTCAGCTGCACACAGATGGCATCACCAACACCGATCCATGCAGCTGTCAGTCTACATTTATTCATTAAATTAATTCTTTATAACATAAAAATTGGTGACGCCTGTTTTATGAACAGATAATGAATGACTGACCGTTAAAACAGTTGTCATTTAAAATGTGTCGTCACAGAAGACATCATCAAAAATTATGCATTAATAGTCTGTAATGACTAAATGAGCAAATATACAGGCAAAAATTACAGTGTGTGTGTGTGTGTGTGTGTGTGTGTGTGTGTGTGTGTGTGTGTGTGTGTGTGTGTGTGTGTGTGTGTGTGTGTGTGTGTGTGTGTGTGTGTGTGTGTGTGTGTGTGTGTGTGTGTGTGTGTGTAGAAGGTCAGATTACCCTATTCATACAGTGAATGATGCAAGTAATGAAAATTCAGTGTCCTACACGGCCTGCGGTGTAGGATAACAGTTCATATTCAACACTGAGTTTCTGCACTTTGTTCTTTAAATAACAAAACTTCTCTCTCCCACTTCCATATTCCTTCTCTGTATTCTGTAGATTAGTTCTAAAACCATCTTAATTTCTGTATGTTTATTGAATTTTAATTGTAATGGTGTGGTTTAACCACTTCCTGCTTTGGTAAGACTGATTGAGTTGTGACCCACTAACTAAAATCTCTTTGCAACCATTAAAAAAATGTAATTCTTAAAGTTATGTGCTGAAATGAGAACCACGTTTATCTTCCCAAGAAAAGCAAAAATAGAAATATGACTGGCTCTTTGTTTTATATTTGTTCATCCTGGGCTGAGCAGCACAGAGACAGATTGATTCTGTGTTAACCATTAGCCAATGGTTCCCGTTGACCAGCAGACACGCTGTCAAGTTGCCAGGTAACCTCCTGGAAGCTGCTATATTGTCACCATATCAACGTCTTCACTCAAGATCAGGTACAAAGTCCACTGCTTCGTGCCCATTGGCTGAGTGGATGTGACTGCAGAGATAAGCTTTTCTAGTTTTTCCCTTCAGATCATCTTCTATGGCTTTTAAAAATTCAGGATTGATACAAATAGGGAGATGTGTGTCTTGTGTAAGCATATGCAGTGCTTTGTGCGTAAAATGTGGTATAAAATATATAAAAACAGATGCAATAATTGGCATATAAACCGTTTACAACACTTTTACAAAGTGTTATATACACTTAGTTATATTAGTTCCATCCATCATCCATCATGCCGTACCACTTCCTCCGCTTTCATGGATCACGGTGTTAGAGAAATTTTGTTATATTTAAGTTATATTTGTTATATAGGTTTTTTAATGAGTCCATACTATCTTTCTTTAAACATTTACTTTGGTAAATAAAGTTCAATAAAAGAACAACCTGTATTTTGTTCCACAGTAAATATCTCAAAGGCTTGTGGCAGGGAGGGCATCCACCTAAAAAACTTTTCCAAACAATTATGAGCGTTCATCTAAAACAGAAAAAGGACAAACTGGACACACACTTCTGGTCCCTTCAGATATCATTTCCTGCCCAGTCCTGCCCAGTAAAAAACTTTGTGTGTTTTTCTATATTTACATTTTCTGTGTTAATTAAAGTAGTTCAGCCATAAAAAACACCCAAGGGCCAGACCCAGGGGCCAGAACCAGGGGCCAGAACCAGGGGCCAGGCCCCATGCATCTCCACATTACGTCGACATTGCGTCAAATTTTTACATGATCAGAATATATTTTCATCCTTTTCCCTTCTAATAGATCAATGTTGTCCAATCACATCCAATGAGCACACAACCTCGGATGAGCTTGATTTTAGTGTATTTCACGACAGATGGTCAACTTGGATCACAAAGAGAGAGAGAGAGAGAGAGAGAGGGAGAGGGAGAGAGAGAGAGAGAGAGACAGAGAGACAGAGAGAGAGAGAGAGAGAGATGGAGAGAGGGAGGGAGAGAGAGAGAGAGAGAGAGAGAGAGAGAGAGAGAAGGAGAGAGAGAGAGAGAGAGAGAGCGAGAGAGAGAGAGAGAGAGAGAGAGAGGAGAGAGAGAGACAGAGAGAGAGAGAGAGAGAGAGAGATGGAGAGAGGGAGGGAGAGAGAGAGAGAGAGAGAGAGAGATGGAGAGAGAGAGAGAGAGAGAGAGAGAGAGAGAGAGAGAGAGAGGGAGTCTTTCGCTGATACAAATGGAAGATTTGTCACGTGATCCCCGGGGCCGTTTTAATGACGTAAGCACCATATGGCGCGTGCCGGGAGGGCGTGGTCTCAAATGCTAATATGTCCCAACCTCCTCTGTGTGTGTGTGTGTGTGTGTGTGTGTGTGTGTGTGTGTGTGTGTGTGTGTGTGTGTGTGTGTGTGTGTGTGTGTGTGTGTGTGTGTGTGTGTGTGTGTTGACTATAAAACCAGCATCATCTCCCACCACCTCAGAATGCTCACAACAGTCCCGCACAGTCACGCAAGGACACACATAGAGCGCGCGGGATGCGTGCAATCTGACGGATTAAATCTCATCACAGGTGAGTTTGGTTTCATTGTAGCTTCATAATAACCAGCAGTTACCTGAAGGAGGAATTCTTCCTTAGATGCCTGAATAATCATTGATTTTCCCTGTTGAATAATTAATTATTTGTTAAGAGAGAATCAATTCTTTGGGGATAATTTGTCAGTAAAATAAATCAATATAGTATACGAAAACAATCCCGTTTGCATTTCATTCATTTATTTATTTGTTCAAACTTTTTAAAATTAATTTGTTGCTCGTTTTCTGAAAATTCGTTTTACTTTTAATAAATAATTATTAAACATCATTAGGGTGTTTAGGCATAAATTTCTTCTTTATCTTTGTGATTTTACTGTGTCAGAGAAATCTTTTCTGTTATTACTTTAAAATAAAAGTCGTATTTGTGTCTCTTGTCGGTCACGTTGATGATGTCCGTCACCGGAATAACGGAATAACGGAATAACGGAATAACGGAATAACGGAACCACTCAGTGGAAACACGACTGAGAGAAAAGAAGCGATTTCTGCTGGATTTATTGATCAGGTTCAGATCAGATTTAACGATCAGGTTATTGTAGTTGTTCAATGAAGTGAGTGGGAATAATTTCATATTCTATTTTATTAGCAACATTCTCATTTTACTGTTCACTATAAAGACATGACGCGGAAACTGGCATTTTTACTAACTCAAATAAAATGACCAAATTTTGCGGAATTCTTCTCTCAAAATCCAGATATCTCCTCCGACGGACTAATGTCTATTTCACGAGAAAGGTCTCATTTTGAGAAGGATTCTGTGTTTTCGAACAGTTATTCATCGAATGGATGTTGTAGATATTTAAACTGAGATTTTTCTGTAACCATAACTAAAGTTTAATTTGACACCAACCTCCTGAATATCTCAACAGTCTTCCTCCGGAAGAGTTTAATGTTTTATATCTTACTCGCTTTTTAGTTTTAGTGTAATAAACACACTTTGACTCATTTATTTAGTTTCCTGAATCAGCGCGATATCAAAACACGACCTATGGAGTTATTAGATTTTAAAATGACTTTAACCAGAAAAAGGCCTATTATTGAAACATTTTAGAAATGTTGGAGAGAAAAAAACTTATTTGAAATCTTTACTTTACCGTCATGTCTTTTTTTTTAATTGAAATTAAATTACATCGGAAATCCACTTAATTTTGAAGGAAATAAAAATTACAGCATCCATTCAACACACATCTGAATACAATGCTGAATGATTTCAGCAGAAAAAAAATTCAATGCTCTAAATATAATCTGATTAAAATAGAGATTTTCATTATCATTTTCACACGTTTTTATCTGGTTATTGATGTTAATGCAAATTCAAGATCAGCTAAACTAACTTTAATAACGTAAAAATTTAGAGGAATTTTTTACATTATTTTTTGGCAGAAATATCTTCTTTTTTTTTACTCCAACAGAATCAGCATCATGACCAGGTCTGTCCACGAGGATCCAGCATCTGAGGACTCAGAGGAACAGCAGGAGCTCCACAGCCCCACCGATGGGGAGACAGAGAGGGGAGATGGGGGGGAGGAAGTTCACCTTCACCACCTAGACGAGGGAGAGGAGGATGACGATGAGGAGGATGAAGAGGAAGAGGAGGAGGATGGGGAGATCAAACCCAAGAGGCGAGGACCTAAGAAGAAGAAGATGACCAAAGCTCGTATGCAGAGGTGACGCCATGATATTTTTCCCTGAATTATAAAAAGTATTTTCATTGGATAAAAAGCAAATAGAAGTAGTTTCCTGCGTGCAGAAGAATTATTCAAACGTACGCTTCATCCTCTGAGGAGCATAAGGATCAGTGAAAATCAAGGAAATTGTTTTTTATTGAGTGTTTTGTGGGGAAATCAAGGAGCAACTGAATCCATGGTCAGTTACCCTCGACTGGCTGTGGATGGGCAGATGAATTTGTCGCATTTCTTGGTCTGCACAAATTTAAAAGATGTAACATTTGAATCAAAATTCTTCAAATCAAGTTACTAATTGTAATTTTGCAAAAACTCAGAACCAGAAGAATTAAACTTTCTGAGAAGATGATCTAAAAAGTTTGAATTTTTTTAGTTGATTTAACGAAATGTAAAAATAAGAGTTCCAATCTGAACAATTACAAAGTTGACCATCAGAGTTTCATCACCAGGAAGTCTCAGTAGATCACGTCCAATCAGGAAACAGCAGAGACCATCACCTTCTCTCAAAGGCAGGATCTAAAACATTCTCCCTGTCTTGTTTCTAAAGCTTTGCCAGTCGTATAATCCGTGCTTCCTACATTAAGTTTAATTATATAAATATCTGATTTGCACTAAAGTTAAAAAGAAAGTTAAATGAAGTATTTTTATATTCCGTATACATATGCTACTTTTTAATCAGGGGTCTTTGTTGTTTGGATAAAAGTGTATAGAATAGCTAATACTGATATTGATGACAGAATGACAGCAGATTCAACAAGTAATCAAATAATTCTATTTTTTATTACAGACAGTTGAATATGAGGTTAGACTTTGTTCAGTGTCTTCAGCACCATGGATAGCGTGTTCCAGTGTGCATGCGTTTTAAAAATACACAGAACGCCAAGAGCAACAAAGTGTTTGAAGAGTCTTTGTTTTTACATCGGTAGATATCTGGAAACTAATAAAAACTTCCAGTGCAGCAAGAATAATCATATCGTAGTAAGAGCAGAAGATGATGCTCAGATCATATGAGTCATTTTTAATACTCAGGCTTTTGCTCCAATTACATTTGGTAATGATGATGACTGACCTTTACGTAGGTCCTCTGAAATGTCCTCTGAATTGGAAGATGTCAAAGAATCTTTGCTAAAGATGAACCTCTATTTGGACCACAAACTGCTGAAGAGTAATTGCCACTTTTGGGATTAATAAAGTTTATATTAATTTTAAAAAAAACAACCTGTCCTCCCATGAAAGTGATTCTGATTTGTAAAGATCTGATCATTTTGATTTCACCATCCTCAAGAAATCAGATTTGTGTCACACTGAGACATCTAATGACTGTAGTCTGTGTGGATGAATGTAGATACATGTGACACTGGGCATCCTTACATTCTGATTAACTGATTAAAATCTCCTTTGAAATGTTTCCCTCCCTTGTTTTTTTCTAACAAAAGATCTATTTTTTTCTAGGTTTAAGGTTCGTCGAATGAAAGCTAATGCCCGTGAGAGAAACCGCATGCACGGGTTGAACGACGCCTTGGAGAGTCTAAGAAAAGTTGTCCCTTGTTACTCAAAAACCCAGAAATTATCAAAGATTGAGACACTCCGCCTCGCCAAGAACTACATCTGGGCTTTGGGTGAGATCCTTCGCTCCGGCAAAGCGCCAGACCTCATGAGCTTTGTCCAGGCTCTCTGCAAAGGTGAGCATCACAGTCCACAAACTGGATGGAAATGAAAAACAACAGCCACATAGCTGTGTAGGGAAAAATGAAGTGTGTTCCAAACCACTGACTTCACCTTCATCTCATTTTCAACATGAACAACATCTGAAAAAATAGGGCTGACGGGCAGAAGCCTTCTGGTTTGTGTCGTTCCTAATCGAAACACTTCTGTCATCACAATGTTTTCAACCAATTCATTCACTTTGACTTAATATTAGAAATAAACGAACAGACAGAAATGAACAGTGATTTTTTTTCTAAAAGTTATTCAAAGTTGCTACTAGGTTTGTACTTCTAACATACTCTGACATACTGACATACACAGCTTTTACCAGACATCAATATTGAAGATTATTGATCCCCTTTGCATTTAGCAGTACAGTAGATATGGATACAGGACTTTATTTAATGATTAACATGTATTAATATCGCATTTATGAGTTTGAGATGGTCGTTTTAAATGTTAATAATAACTTTAACTTTAATAATTAATACTGGTAGAGTCAGGTGATATCCTTTTAGAGTTCCCATGAAATGTTAGTAGGCAGTCACGTGATACCGTACTCGCATTCTATTGGCTGATGGCATCCTGAAGTGTGCTGCGTTCAGTGAGTCTCTGACTTCCGTGAGACACAAACGTGTTTTAAAGGTAATACAGATAGAAAGTGGTTTAATATCAGTATGGGGGGGTTCAGAAACGTTTAAACTTCCGTAAATAATAAAATAAATAGTTTGTCGCTCTATGGTTGTGAATCGCGTGTGGTTCCTGGAACGCGTTAACAACGGCGCAGTGCATTGATCTCTTGTCCGTGTCTGCAGGTCTGTCTCAGCCCACCACCAACCTGGTGGCCGGCTGCCTGCAGCTCAACCCACGAACGTTCCTTCCGGAGCAGACCCCCGAGCTGCCGGCTCATCTCCCCCCCACCGGGGCCGTGGCCTACCCGGGACACTTCTACCAGAGCCCCGGGCTGACGGCCGGTCTGCCCAGCCCGCCCTATGGCACCATGGAGCCCTCCCACATCTTCCACCAGGTCAAAGGTCAACCTTATGGCCCGCTTGAGCCGTTTTTTGATGGCGTTCTCGTAACGGACGGCCAAGCATTCGACCCGCCGCTCAGCCCCCCCCTGAGCATTAACGGAAACTTCTCATCCTTCAAGCAAGAGGCCGTCACCGCCACCGAGTACGACAAGAGCTTCTCCTTCAGCGTGCACTACGGAGGAGGAGGACCTGGGGGGCACGCTGCCATGTATGGCGGCGGGGGGTCGAACCCACGTTGCAGTGAGCTGCAGGTGGACGGGCTGTTGGGCTTTGATGGACATTCACACCACGAACGGCTGATGAACGCCCAGCTGAACGCCATCTTCCATGACTCCTGAGGGAGGGGATGAAGGACTGGGACTCTGATGCAGACAGACAGAGGGACGCGTGGAAACAGACTTCTGTTGTTTCACGGCTGTTTCTGCTGCCGTCTTTCCTTCTTTCTGTCTGCATCAGGCTCCATGAACCCTCAGTGAGGTCATGAATACAGACACGTCGATGACAATGTCATGTTGATGATGATGTAACCTTGTTCTAGCGTTTCATCCTGCAGGAGATTCTCTCTGAATGTCTCAATATTATCCATGTAATCACTTAAAAATAATCAAAAAGCAATAATTTGGAGGAAACTATGCAATTTTGTTAAACCCTGAGCTTTGCTCATCTGATAATTCCAAATGTTGAATTAATTAAGATTTCTCTATTTTTGGGTGGGCGTGTGAGATGTTGTGGAGCTGGTGTTGGGTTCGGGTGCAGCCAACACCGCGCAGAAGTGTTCATGTTGTTCACGTGGTTTTTAACTTTGCTTTTTATAACTTTCCTGTAGCTTTCTGTTGACATTTCATGTGACTCTTCTTTATATTTTATATGATAGATGTTTATAAATGCCTTTCATTAAAAGGAAATCAATGTCAATCACTTGAGACTCACACCACCTCTGTCTGGTCCCGTTTTCTGCAGTCGCTTCTGGTTTGTTCAAAATAAGTTCAGGTTGTACGAATTCCCTTTAATTCATAATATTTAACAGGACATTTATAGATAAACAGAAGAATATACACACCCATGCAATAAAAACTGAATCTGGTGGATTTGACCAGGTTTCTGTACAGTTTTGGGCAGATTAGATGATGAGTTCATCATTTGGGAAAGTCGCTATTTAACATCCAACACGCGTCTTTATAACTCATATCCTGATCCATTTATTAAATGTTTATATACTGCTTATAAATGTTTAAATAAATATTGGTGGGTTTACATAAAGAGATACTTATCAACAAATATAATCCGGTCTTCTCAGTCTTCTGAGACAGCAAAAAGAGTCTTCATAGACACGTCGTGGACTCAACACATAATCCAGATTAGCCAACGGACTGATATAATTATTAATTACAACCCGTATTCTATAAATTTTGTCACTAAAAAGTAACTTAGTGAATATAAACAGTTGGTATGTGACCACAGAATTATTTAAAGTGGATTTTATTCCTTCAAGGATAAAAACACACAGAGAAAAATGGATCTCCTTTCAGAGAAAACCCTGTTAGTGTGTTAACACAATTATCACACTGGTGAAAGACAAAACCAGGATTACTGCGTGTGTGTGTGTGTGTGTGTGTGTGTGTGTGTGTGTGTGTGTGTGTGTGTGTGTGTGTGTGTGTGTGTGTGTGTGTGTGTGTGTGTGCATGCACATGAAGGGCACAGATGTTCATTCTGCAGGCAAAATTTTAATTTATGAAAATGATCTCATTTATGCATGAGAGCCCCCCTCAATATCCACTGATGTCCCGCTGTGTGTGTGCTGTGTATGTTTTGTGTGTGTGTGTGTGTGTGTGTGTGTGTGTGTGTGTGTGTGTGTGTGTGTGTGTGTGTGTGTGTGTGTGTGTGTGTGTGTGTGTGTGTGTGTGTCAGCAGGAGCAATGTGGCAGCCATATAGCACCATTTAGCTTCCTTCTTAAACTGGAAAAACCATGACAGAAAGTCAAACCAGACCTGCGTCTTCTTCAGAGATACTTTTGGATAGTATTTCCATAATATATCATAAATAAAAGACATTAAGTTTCCAAAATATCAAGTTATATATTAATAGCATAAAATCCTGATTAAATGTAATGGCTCAACTCTACAGATACAGTCCTGTGTTTCACTCTGCTGGCTGATCATAACACTGATTAATGCAGCTTTAACTCAGCCATCTGTCGTCAGCACACACACTGAGTGTGTTTCAGGTGTACCTGGGATGTAGTGTTGATACCACAGCCCACTGGGACCATCCTGTGTCCGTGTGTTTGGTGGGTTTCTGGAACAATTGAATAGGAGGGTGATTTCAATGATGAATGCAAATACCAACACCAAATAACTTTGACACCAGTGATATGATACATTATATACTGCTCCCATCAAGTTATATATTTAACATAATGGATATATATAATGGATCCGGATCCATTGCCCTACATTATGGAACTTTTTCATTTGTTCTTGTTTTTTGATCGTCTCATGTTTGCAGCACATTGACAAATGTTAAAAAGAAAAGTCCCATGTCATAATACAGTAATGAAGAAAGTGAGAAACTGCTTAGGAAACAGAAAATGCAGCTTAGGGATGGAACTGCACAGCGTGAGCACAGAACGTAAATCATCACTTGATAAGATAATCTGATTTTTTTTAATTCTGAGAAAATAAATTCTTATTTTCGAGTAAAAAGACAGATTTTTAAATATTTTTCCGAATTTCTGTCATTATTCGGGCCTGATTCCGTAGTTAAAGGACAGTGGACTGATGGCTACCGCCGATCCGACGTCACACAACCAATCAGGATCCAATCAGGATGGTATTTATCGATCAAATCGCCCCACACAGCACTACACTGCTCAACGTGGAGCGCGCATCCTTCTTTAGAGGATAGACGGGAGCGCGCATCCTCCACAGCGAGACACGAGCCGGGCTGCCGCGCGCCCCACCGGGGTGACAGCTACAGCTGTCGCTATGGCAACGATACCCGGAAATACAAAGTCACCCGCCGCGTGATCAGCTTAGCGCGAGCCCGTCTGACGTGTAGTCAGTGAAGACAAACAAAGTCATCGGCATCGTTTGTGTTTGTTTGTTTGTTTGTTTGTTTGTTTGTTTTGTGTGTTTATTCGTAAACATGTCTGAGGAGGAGCCGAGAGGAGAAAACAGAAACACGAAGAAGAAAGAAAAACGAAGCGGAGTGAAGGAGGAGGAGGAGGAGGAGAAGCGGGAAGCAGATGGTCAACAACGGGCGGAGAGGTGAGTGGTTGTTTGTTTGTTTGTTCGTTTGTTTGTTTGTTTGTTTGTTTGTTTGTTTGTTTGTTTGTTTGTTTCAGTGACTACACTTAGAGAAGTCGTTAAGGGAAAGTGGAAATGAAAGACTGACTCATGAGTGTTGTGACTGGGGGCGCTGCTGTCACTGCTGCCTCATTTCATTCAGTTCTAATGTTTAGATGAACGTTTACAACACTCATGAAGACAAATCTCATTATTGTGCCCCCCCCCATCCTCTGCTGTTATGCAAATATGAGCATTTTGTTGTGACAAGCACATCCATTCATTGGGGCTACAGTGACGATCATTTTCAGAATCAATTATTTTCTTGAATTAAGTGGTTTGGTCTGTAGAATTGTGAAATTACGATCCAAAAGAACCCAGAAATTATTTAACTTAATCTGCAACAACAAAATAAAATAATTTGGACATTTATAATTCAAAAATGTATCCCAATTATTCATTTGTAGGTCAGAATAGTCAGTAATTTATTTAGGAGTCAGCAAGTAATCATAGTAATAATTGATGAAGTTGACTTGTTGAATGAGATTTTCTTCTGCCTGAATTAGAATAATGTGATTATTGGTTTTCTTATCAGTATCAGCCATGAGAAGAAAGTGATTATTGGTATTGACTGAAAAAAATTAATTTCATCTACTTCCAGTTTTAATTATTGAATTTGCTTGAGATTCACCGACAGCAGTCAGAATCAGTGTGACAGACGTATTGTAGCTTTACTGATCAACAAATTTGATCATATTTACTAAATATGAGAGTACCAGTGTTCTCGTAAGTATGCATCCTTACGTCTTTGATGCCCATTTTTTCAATCAATCAATCAATCAATCAATCAATCAATCAATCAATCAAGTTTTATTTATATAGCGCTTAATCATGGCAACAGACATTTCAAAGCACTTTTTGACAGGGATACACGATTATCAGACAACATGTATAGTTGGGATGCAAGCTTACAATAAAAAAATCAGTGCTACCTTTTTTGGCAATATAATATTGGGAAAACATGCACTTCCATTTACTTCCAATTTATCCATTTCTCCACTTAAATTTCGAACCCAAAAATTGCCATTATGTTTTGATCTCGTGCGAGTTTCTCGTCACGGGACTCACCTGCAGGATTCAGTCTTATTAAAATCGACCAAATGGCAACACGACGTCTGCTCGTTTCACACGATGCAGTGAGAGAGCGAGGAGTTAGTCTTATATTATCACCATGCCTTCGAAAAAGATTCAAAAGTTGGAGAAAAACATGTGATAATGGGTGCTTTCTTGAATAAAGAACAATCAAAAATCAATGAAGAAATAGAAACAGAAATTACTGTGGATAGTACAGATAAAGACACAGAAGAAGCCAAGTGAAAACCAGCAAAATCCTAACATTTGTACCGCAAAGGAGGCGATTGTTTGGCACGGCTAAATGTCATACCCAAGCCACAATAATTAGAGTACAGTTTACAAAAATCTGTGTGGAGAAGGTTCTGTCAGCTTGGTGCAGTGTCCACAGGAGAGTATATGAATCAAAGGCAAAGAAAACCATAGAGTGAAAAACAAAAGTGAAAAAAAAAACATCTTTCTTTATTCTAAAACTGTTTTTTAAAGAATGACTACCAGGCTTTAACATTTTGATGAAAATAACATGTAATTCTACTCTTTTTTTTCTTTTTACTTAATCAGTTATGATGTCATTATTAATAAAATCATTAAATTTCACAGTTTGTTTATTTTTTTATATTGTGCTATTGGCGAAACTCAATCCTTGTGTATGCTTCTACCGTATATTCTGTTATTACCGGTACTTTTGGGGTGCATAAACGTCATGTTGGGATGCACAAATTTTATTGAAGTCCACCTCAGGTATGCACTACTTTCTTGTTTTAAAATGAACTCTGTGGTACTGCTTTTAATTAAGCTTTTCAATACTCAGTTTGTCTTTTTGCCATCACTTGGGGTTGCCACAAAAATATATGTCATAAGAATGGATTTAAGCAACCCACTGATTCATTGGAATAAAGTCAAATGAAATTACAGACACATCTGTTCACGTCTTAATGATGGGGGAGTGATGTGTAGTGAAATCCATTCATTCATGTTCACATATTTACAATTTTAGCTATGGCCACATGCTGTGTTTACGGTGTAAAAAAACAACCGGACATCGATAAGGAGCTGAATCACATATTTTTGGAAGTTATTTATATACAAATAAAAGGACGTGATTCTTATGACTATGAAAAATAAAGGCAGCTAAGAAAACTTGATCAGTGATGAATTGAAAACAGGCTGCTTGATCACTTTGTGAAGTTCTGCTGAACCAGACAAAAATATGTCTTTGTTCTCTTTTTTCTGTGTGTCAGTGAGGGTGTCGTGCTACATGGGATCTTTAAATTGGGGAAGAAGAGTCATGACGTCCTGCTGACCCGAACCAGACTGACCTGGACCCCCATCAGACCAGAGACACCCACAGGTCAGTTCATGAGACGTTGTCATGGTAATCAAGGCATCAGTAGCTCAGTACACTTGGGGACCGGAGGGTTGCCGGTTCAACCAAAAAGTATGGAGTGTGAACTGGTAGTTGAAGAGGTGCCAGTTCACCTCCTGAGCACTGCTGAAGTGCCCTGGAGCAAGAACGCATAGAACCCCCATAAGTGGTTTGTGTGGCTGCCTACCGCTCTACCTTCATTGTCTCCAAATTTGCATGCCTTGTGTGTGTGTGGTGTGTGTTTGTGTGGAAAAAATGATTTATTTACGGGGATTAATATAGTATATAAATTTTTAAAAAATAAGAGTGTGCTTCCCACATCAATAGTTCTGATGATGTTTGGATTTTGAAAAGCTGTAATTGTTTTTATAATTTTTACATCCCGTGAAGCAGTGATGTATTGTAGTTGTCAGTGTTTGCGTGTTCATCCGTTACTCCACTAAATATCTTCACAACCGTTGCACATTGAAAGATGGGGGGAAAAAAGCACAAAGGGGATGAAAATGAGATCATGACCTTGAGAAAAATAGGTCAAGGTCAAATTTCAACTTTTGTACACTCAGGAACAGGATAAGATAGAAGGACGAAACAAAAGGTGTTATATTCAGGGAGGCAAGGGGATGAAAATCACAACCTTGATCTTGAAAAACTAGGTCAAGGTCACATTTTCACTTTTATACCTCTTTAGGTACACATCTCTGAAGCCTCATGACAAACAGAATTCACCAGTATATGTTGGATAATGGGTCTTTTAATAAATGACCCTGACCTATGGAAGTAGGTCAGGGTAAAATGTGTGTGTGGGTGTGTGTGTGTGTGTGTGTGTATGATTGAAGTCAATCTGTTTTGCTATATTTCATCCAAGTTTTGTGTATGTGTGTATACATGAGTGTGTGTGGGGTGTGTGTGTGTGTGCTGGTGGCGGTAGGGGTGTTGGCAGTAGTATAGAGCAGTTGGTTCGATCCATAGGGGGTTATTAAAGTCTCTCAGTGTGAAGAGATTAACACAAACACACACACGCACACACATACACACACACTCAGTGAGCCTGTCAGCTATTGTGTGTATGTGTGTGTGTGTGTGTGTGTGTGTGTGTGTGTGTTGGTGACATATTTCTTTAGATACATCAGTTTATCTATACGCATGAATTCCTCCTCTCACACCAGCAGCCTGTCTCTCTGTTTGTCCAGGAGGCGAGACGTGAACCCCAAATAGATCAGTGGATGGAGACACAGTTTGGTGTCTGCACAGAGTCTCAAACATCATACCTGCAGTCTGACGTGGAAAAGACCCTTAAGAGTAAAAAAATCTTCTTCCTGTGGAAAACTCAAAATGTAGATTAGTAGGAAAAAATCCAAACATTCAATAGCACAGGCGGCACAGTGGCGCAGCACGTTGCGCCGTTGCCTCACATGTTGCGTCCCGATCTGTGTGGAGGTGGCATGTTCTCCCAGTGTCCGCGTGGGTTCTGTCTGGGTTCTCCAGCTTCCTGCCGCCTCTAGAAACATGCGCTTCAGGTGAACTGGTCAATTCCAAACTGTCGGTAGGTGTGAGTGTGTGTGTGTGAGTGGTTGTTTGCCTTTCACGTGGTTCTGCGATGCACCGGCGTCGTACCCTAAGCCCCGCCTCTGGCCTGTCAGTCTGCTGGGATAGGCTCCAGCAACCCCTGTGACCCGTGAAAGCAGAAGTGGATAAGATGTATGAATGAATAAATAGCAAATGAAGAAAACAAAACAACCCTCATGAGGGGGAATTAAAGAGAAGCAGGACAAAGTGGCTGATGTAGCTTTGCTCTCATTTGTAACTTTTTGAAATGAATATTGAAAATATGTATTCTAAATTGACCTTTTAAACATTTCTTTAAAGAGATCTTATATTTTTACAGAAGTTATCAATTGTTTTGCTAATATAGATCCAGAATTTCCTACTTACCTACTTGTACAACCCACACGTGTACATTTTTTGTTCCTGTTTTTTTATTTTGATAGGTTTGTATATTGATGAACTATTTGAGGTTTCATCTGACTGGTTGTGTTTTTGACTTCTGAACCATTTGGCTGACTGTGTACTGCCCATGACAGTGCTCCTCTGTACAAAAACTAAATGACATGCAGTGGCTGCTGAGCTTCTACTGAGGTAAACATCACGGGTCATTGGGTGGTTTAGCCAAACACCACAGAACTGCTGTCAGCACAGATATCAGGCCAAATCAGAAACGAGAGCTCAATAACTTGGAGGTAAATATTTTTCAAACTGTGTTTCAAAACTGAAGTAATGAAAACAAAAGATACCACAAATTACAAAATGTTGCATGCAAGTTTGAAAAATATGAGAATTAATCTGTTGTTGGGGAGGTCAGAGTGTGAGCTGGATGTGTGGACATATGGACACCGACTGGGTGACGAGGGGAGGATGGATCGGATGTTCCGTATTTGTTAACAGCAGGAAACGTTTTCAACAAGTGGTTCATTTCATCACAGGAAACTTTTTCTTGGTGGGTTTTTCCTTTCTGAGCTGTTTCTTCTGTCATACGCTTTTCAAAGTCCTCGCCTTTTTTATTTTTGCTGTTATTCTTTGATTACCAAATATTGAGAACAACAGCTTAAAATGTCATTTTGTAAATGTCTCATTCATACTGTCCTCTGCCTCCTCCCTTTCTTTAACACCGGATGGATAAATAATGAAAATCTGAGTGTTATTTCTGGTAATTACAGTCCATTGATTCAGTGGGTAGCCCTGCTGCTTCACAGCAAGAAGGTCCTGAATCCAAATCCACCTGGGACTTCTGTGTGGAACTTGCACGTCTCTGCTGTTCCTCCCACCATCATTTAAATTTGCTGTAGCCGTGAATGTGATTGACTGTGTGTTTTTCATATGGCCCTGCAGTCTGGTAGTGACTTGTCGAGGTTGAAACCCCACCTCCTAAAGCTACCTCCTCCCATGAGAATTCACTGCGTTTGTCCCCTCTGAAGGTACTTTTTCCTCAAAATGTCAAACTACAACTATTATCTGCATTATCAATGAATCTGGTAATTCATTCACTGATAATTGTTTAATAATCAAGAAGTCTATAAATAAGGGAGTTGAAGTCAGACCGTGACAATCTCTGAGGTGACAATCTCTGGAGAAAAATAACAGAAAAATAGAAAAGAGAGTTTGAAATTCTCACATATCTGCCGCCGTAAATGTTTGAATTCTGTCAGGGAGAAATTTTCTGTGTCAACAGAAGGAGTGAGTCCATGACTGAGATGAGTGCTGCAACTCAGACATGATTATAAAAACAAAATTACAAAGTCAGTGGGTCAGACTTTCTTCAGAAGAGAAATTAAAATGAGGAAATTGCTCTTGAAAAGCGTTATAAATATTGTCTTGAGGTCACTCAGTATCAACATCTTAGTATTAAACGTGTCCTGGATGGAATCCTGTGAGCAGGTTATGTCAGTCATACCTTAGCTGACGTTATCCTTAGAAGATTGAATGAATCATCTCAGATGGGCCAATCAGATTCCTCTGATTGAATGTCAGGTGCCGCTGTGTGTTCTGCTGATCGGTGGATTAGTCTGTAATACAGCTGATAACATTATGTAACACGAATGCAGGTGAACCAGTAGCAATGTGCTTCTGTTGGGTTTCACCGGCTGACCACGTGTGTGAACAAAACCATGAGGATAGCTCCTCTGTTTCAGCTCCTGCATGGTTCACAATGTCAACACTGTTCATGTTGTGTACGCTTAACAAAATGCTCTCACAATATTTGCATGACTTCACACACATGCACTAACAAACTTGAACACGTCTCCCTGAGTCTGGCCCTACCTGTAGTCTGATGTCAGTTTGGAGCTGCGTTGTCCTGGAGACGTGTCTCATCTCACTGTCAATTCAAGAAGAAGTCCTGACTCAAAATTATAAGTACATACATCATCTTTAGCAATAAAAATATTTTTGTAACCTTTAACATTTACATTTTGTTGGTCTATTTGATAAGTATGACATTACCAGCTGACTGCTGAACAGCAGCACTAAAGAATATTCTTGGATTCATCTTGTCTTAAACAAAAAGCTATGTTAATTTCAGCATATATTAAATCAATAAAATAATGCCAAACTTTTGCAATCTGGAGCATTCTTTTTTAAATACGCATAGCAGGTGCCACTATAATACTGTATATAAAACAACAGTGCAAGTAAAAAGTCATTATCCAACTTTGCCTCTACATCCATCCTCAGTTGAAATTTTGAATGTGAATTTAACTTACGAACTAATCAGGTGAAACTAATGACATTTTCTCCAGTTTTGAAATATCTTAAATGGTGACCACCCCTCTGTGTCTGCGAAGCATTAGTGTTTTAGCATTTCCTTGCAGGTGTTGCTTGGATTCTAATCCTTCCTGTTTCCGTCCAGGTAACATGTGTGTGCTGCAGCCAGGTGTGATGCTGCTGCAGGACGTGTATGCAGTGAAGGTGAAGCGGCGGCGAGCGGTGGGCCAGCAGTCTGGGGGGGCCGTGCTTGGCGTGGCTCTGTTCTGCTGCAGGAGGAGAGGGAAGCGGCTGGAGGAGGACACCGTGCACCTCCACAACGCCTCTGCAGAGCACACACACACCTGGTACAACACACTGAAGGAGCTGCTCACAGGTAACATGAACTCAGATGGTCGTGTTGAATGAAGTCCTACTTATTTCTGTCTAGTTTTTCTATTTTTAACCACATTGTGTCCCACAACAGATTAACAGCTCGCTAGCCGCTCACTACTGCCTGACACTAGTACAATGAGCTGTGACCATCTGTTTTTACCTGTTCATCACATAGAAACATGAATAAAAGGAGGGTTGACTGTTTGCCACAGTGCAGATTATAAATTCATTGTTTTCTATCATCCTCTTCCTCACTTAGTTTAATGAGGTGAGTCACAGTTACATCAGACAATACAGTTTATCTGCTAATCCACTGGAACAAAGTGGCAGATTACACACACACACACACACACACACACACACACACACACACACACACACACACACACACGCACACACACATGCAAACACACATGCAAACACACCAGGAGTGGTACACACAGATAGATTTCATCAGCTGGCTAACTGTACATGAGGCAAATTTGCCTAAATTTTCCTCAAACAAAAGTTAGCTCCCGGCCCAAATTGCACGCCACTTTTTTAACACCAAGACTCTATAGGAATCCTGAGAATTAGCTGTTAACACTGCAATCCAAGATTTGTGTGGATATCACAAAAAATGACAACGGAATCGGAAACTTTACTCCCCTTCTATTCGTTGGGAGACTCTGAATCCAGATTTAATTTTGGCTCCAATGGGAGAGACGAGTGGTTTTCTGGGTACTGGGAGGCAAATTTTCCAGGTGGCAGTGGATCAGGTGGTAGAGCAGGTCTTCCACTTGGGTTGACACTTTGAATCCCACGGTTCAACTTCCATTTTTTTGTCATTAGTCTTTGGGCAAGACAATTTACCTCCCTTGCCTTGACTTTGCTGATGTGTGATTGTTCCATTGGTGGTCGGAGAGGCTGTTGCCACAGATTGGCTGGGGCAGCAGTGGCTCAGTGGTAGAGAGAGCGGTAGAGCGGGTCGTCCAATGTTCTCAGATCGGCGGTTCAATTCCCGCTCCCGCCCAAAAAAAACACCCGGAGGTGAACTGACAGTAGGAGGTGTCAGCTCACCTCCGGAGCACTACCGAGGTGCCCTTGAGCAAGGCGCAATCCCCCTTACAAGCTGCTCATGTGGGCGCTCCACAAAGAGACTGCCCGCCACTCTACCTCCCATTGCATGCTTACAGGGCCCCTTGTGTGTGGTTGTGTTTATTACAGCGACCAGTACACACTAATATGCATGTGTGTGATTGATTAACAAAAACTAGAGTGTACGTTCTTAATTTCCCTTTGGGTATTATAAGAACGTATAAAATTAAAATTAAAAAAAAATTAAATGTTTCCGTCAGCCTGCCCCAGGGCAGCTGTGGCTACACATGTAGTTTACCCTCACCAAGTATGAATGAGGAGTGAATGAATAATGGCACCACTGTGAGCACTTGAGAATGTACAAAAAAAAGATATATAAATCTAATCTAATTATTATTATTATTATTATTATTATTATTATTATTACTAATGATGTTGATACTACTACTACTACTACTACTACTACTACTACTACTACTACTAATAATAATAATAATAATAATAATAATAGTAATAAGCTTTGTTTCGGTCCATGTTTGTGTAGCATGCCTGTGTGTGCCTGTCCGCGTACAGCGGACACACACACACACACACACACACACACACACACACGGAATGTTTCTATTTTATTTGCAGTTGCTTAACAGTATGAGTAAAGTGCAACATTGATACATACTTTACATACTTTGAAAAAGGGAACCCACTTTTAGTTATAGTTGTACTGCTCCAGAACAAAAAACATTGTTAATGTCAGAATAAGAATTTAAGAATGAAGAGCTAAAAAGATAATGTAATAAATAGAGAATAGAATAGTATCCTAGCTTCCATTTGTTCTTCTCTTCACTGAGACATAAAGTTGTGTCAGTCACTGTTATGAGCACCTACATATTATTATGATTATATTTAAAGGGAGAGAAATTTGGGCTTAAATTTGAATACAAACATGATTCCGAATGAATACTTCCTTTGTTTCGTGTCAGGTGGATAGATAGGGTAGCCCTCAAGATTCAACTGTTCAACTTATGAACATTCGGAGATACGAACAAACGTGAGCAGCCATATCTGACTGCTGTAATCAGCACTGCTGCATTCACACATCTCCGTTTGTTGTTGTGTCTGTGAATGTCTCAGAGCGTCAGCCTTCATACTTTGGATACTTTACTATTTATCATGGTTGATAAAGCAAAGAGAAGACAGTGGTAGTGGTAACCATCTCTCTGATGACAACTCTGCCCCTGACCAAGAATAACTCACTAAAAGTAAGCTACATGCTACATGCTACATGCCAAAGTACCATGCAGTGGAATTTTCAACATCAACAGCTGACTCTGGCTGTTGTTGTTGGGTTCACTTAAAAGCTGGTGAGGAGTTCCTTGAAGTGTTTCTTCTTCTCCTTATGCATTAAATTGTAAGGATCAAAATCTCACCTTAAACTAATGTAAATTGCTAACAGTCACATGAATTACGAGTGACGCTTAATGGTAGATACTGGAACTATACTTATGCATTTTAAAATTATTATAAGTTTTCAATCTTATTTATTGTACAGTAACATAATATTGTAATAACCTGTGTTAATGTTACCCCAGCCTTACGCTGCTCATGTGTTAGGCTGTGGGAAGTTCACAAGACTTGGGAAAAGGACATGAGAGTTAGTGAGTTATTCACTAACAGGAGCCTGAATAAAGTCAGATAAAGCCTGTGTCTGCCCTTTACACCTTTACTGCAGTTATAGATAATACAATATTATGTATTACAATATTATGTGCTTTCAACAGTTTCTTGGTGATTTTAAGAGTCCCATGTTTGTGGCGGACAGAAGAGTTCAGCTTACGAACAACCTCTCAGACCCAACTGTGTTCGTAGGTTGAGGTCTACCTTAATTTACAAACATAGTTTTTATGAGTATTGTTTTTCCACTTGCCAGAATTTATGACACAATTTCCTGTAAATTGCCTGCATTGTAGCTACTTTTCTCACTAACACCATTGAGTCCTCACAGGACCTTTACAATGAACGTCTGGATATTTTACTGGTGACCTAATTTTCCAGTGGTTTACCAGGTGCAATGTAGTGGGCGGGGTCAGGCTGACACTTAACACACAATAGAAATGTGTGTGTGGATTTAACTCTCAACAGGAACTCTCCATTTCAGGTTTTCTGTTTGCTCCACGACGTTGAATCAAACTTAGATATTACAAGCGATGCATAAATGATGAGGTCAAAGGTGTCGCACACACACACCACCATCGTTCTGTCACCATGGCATCGGTCTGACACATTATCGCTGGTCACCTGTCTGTCCGTCCATCTGTCTGTCTATCAAACCAGATTACTCAAGAGGCCCTGCAGCAAAATCACAACTTCTTTAAGTGTTGGCCTCACACTCACACACACGTGAATAGCTCACAGGTCGCGTGTCAACTCGCGTGGTCACACTGCACATCAAACCATGATGGCTTTTGTGACTTTACGCACCGCGACAGAGGAGTTTGCGGTGTGTTTGTCGAAGGTAAACGCAGTCTGTTTCTCCACTGCTGTGTGGACATTAAGCCTATTTTCCAGCCAGAGGTCAGCGTGAAAAGCGCATTGTTTTGTGAATGGTGGTGTTGCAGGGCAGGCAGTCCCACCACCACAACTTCTTAACCTTCAGGTCCAAACATTCTGCAGCACAATGGTGAGCAGAGAGCAGACACTTTCTGTTTCCAGAGCCTCATTCTGTCCTGTTTGCTGTGTGAAGCAGCTGCAGAACGCTGTGCAGGGAATGAATGGCAGTCAGACCGACAAAAGCTGTACAGTGGTGGTGTATAGAGTCTGTTTCTATGCACTATGGAGAAATGGATTGCAGTTGTTTAACAGCACAACGGACTGACAGACAGACAGACAGACGGGCTCACTGGACGGCTGGACTGAGCTGGGACTGTTGGGACTCCTCCCCGGTCGATTGTCTTGTCAATCCAGTGTCAGTTTTCTGCTTACAGAGATGTTAGTTTGGGTTTACATGGAGACGTCATACAGCAGAAGCTCACAGCGATCAGATGGTGATACCATAAGGTCAGAATGAAAGATGCCACACATCATGTGGCCTGGAGCGATGTGGATGGATAGCATCCTGTTGAATTCAATTCCAAATATATAGATTGATGAATGAATAACTTATTCAATGATGGTGTTACTGCTCCTGATGTGTCAACGGTCTGAGGACTCTATAAGTCTGAGAAGTCGGTGAGTGTATCCATAGCGACCTGATGAGAGGTCATTTTTTACAGTGAAGGTTTTATTCATTGGTCTGTGTTGTACGACACACAGTCGTCTCTTTCCCAGTTTATAAAAGGAGGCAATTCAAAATAAAAAAATTTAAATAAAATTATTGTAAAATAAGAAAATAGTAAAAATATTCTCAGACACCTTTTATTTTTTTGTTGTTGAGAATCTATAATCTATATAACTGGATGTTTAAGATGCTTTCTATGTGCTACAGTTCACTAAACCCATTTGCAGTCTGCATTAATATGTAATTTGTTCTGAACAATATTCAGCATCAATCTGCAGTCCTCTGTCAGAAACTCAATACGTTTTCCCGACAACACTGGGATTTTTTACCATGGTAACGGTCAGCAATGTGTAGCTGCCTGATGACCTGATGGATACTTGATCTCTACATCTGCCCGCCATCCCACCCTTTTCTGAGAAAAGATAGAAATAAATTAAACAATATGGCTTCTGATGAGATCGAGTTTGTGTGTAACTGAATGCATTTCATTACTTATTATGATTATTTTTTGGTATAAACCATTAATTTGTTTCTCCAGTAGTTGTCAGATGTCCCTGAAGCAAATAATCATTTCCTGTTTTCTGGTTAAGTTCAGAGGTAAACATTGAGTTGAAGTTAGTGTAGGTGTGAGTGCATGCGTGCTTGTTTGTCTTGTATGTGGTGCTGCGGTTCACTGGCGGCACGCCCAGAGTGTACCCTGCCTCACGCTCCCAGTTGGCTGGGATGGAATCCAGCACCCTGGAACCTGCGACAGTGGATGAATCGGTTATGGAAAACGAATGAATGAATGAATGAACAGTCGAGTTTCACAGAACTGTGATCCTTAACCCAGGCTGGAGTCTTCCTTCAGCTCTCCCACCAAGTACTGGTTTTAAAACCTCCCAGTGTATTAAAATCTTTTTTCTAATATTATAGTATAATAATAATAGAGGACTTTCACCTTTGTTTTGGGTGTGATGGATGTAGGGATGAAGGGGGTCTTCTGATGGTTCTGAATCCATCACACCAGAGTTTCTGAATGACAGTTTTAATAACAGAAAAAATGTGTTGTTTTATTGTGTTTACAAATTACACTTCACAACTCTTCGTGGTTATTTCATCTGTCATCTATCCATCCATGAACAGAAATATGCACAAGGGAATTCTAGTTCTTGAATGTTGGATCAGGGTTCTATCTAGAAGCACTGGTTAGTTCCCACTTCCCACCTCGTCTTGCTCATGTGGCGGGGGCTAGCTTGCAGCATTCTTCTCTCCTCCAGCTGCACAACAGTATTTTGTAAGGCTGTCGTGGGGGTGTGAGTGTGATTGGTCCAGCCGGCGTCCGACATACCCTCAGTCATTTTGTCCTGGAGCTGGGCCCGAGATGTAGACAGGTTTAAGTTTTAGAACGGTTTAGTTAGATCACAAAGGAACGGCGTTGGTCTGAGTGAGGTTGTGCTCTACCTCATTGGGGGGCACCAAAACTGTCTGGAGCTTCTGGTGATGGTGGAGTCCAGTGGAGAGAAGCGGGGTGGGGGCTTTGGGGAGCCCCTCTCAGGAACTCCTGACAACCAGGTCATAGCTGTGAGGTGGGGAGATGGCAGGAGGTGCGCTGTGTGTGGGGTCATTAACGGGGCGAGGTCACAGCCTTTTGGGAGCAGATTATAGTAATGAGCTGGATAATGGAGCTGGAGTGTGTGTGTGTATTGATCTGTGCTGGTCTGTGGGGATTTATAATGCAGCCTCTAAATCTGCCTAATGATGGGCAGTACAGGGGGTCAGAGTGTGTGTCGCTGTGTTTGTATGGAGTCGATACAGTCTGAACACACACACATCCACTTGCTACTGATCTAACCAATAATTTGAATATTTAGAATCAGTCATCCCTCCTCCAGATGTTAGATTCAGTGATTAAGTTCTTATTTTTTGGTGATAAACAACATGACTGATCAAAACTAGCTTAACTCACTTAACCAGTACCTGACAATATAAAGATATTGCAGACACTTTGTTGTATCCTCAACAAATGGCTCAAAGAAGGGAAGCTCTAATGCCGTGACACTCAGAAGAGCCTCTGCCAAAGCCTAACGGGTGCTAATGATTAAATTAATCCAAACCCCAGCCTAATGAAGCCATCTGTGTCATCACTGGATTACAGCGTCCACTGAGTGACTGAAATAACAACCATTCATTCAGATCCTTTCTAACACGTTTAGTGAAAACCCATCAAGCAGATTTGTGTGATCCTGCTAACCGGAACACAACTGAAGTGATCAATTTACCTGATTGATAAATTGATAAACACGAACGCAAAATTCCATCGCAGGATGTCTATTGGTTGTGGAAATATTTCATTCTGGAACATTTCATTCAGTTACATATCAACTTATGTCCACTTTAGAGAACACAGTTATATTATTACATTGAAACACAAGTTTAATGTGTTGTGTGACTGAGCTAGTGAGTTAAACAATTACCAATAACTAAAATTATATTAATTTGTTCCAGCAAACAAAAATTTATGTTGTTTTTACATGATGTTTTTATGATGTTTTTTACATGATTAAGTATGAAAATAAAAACAAAAGTCACGAGAACACGCAGGCTGCATCTTTACCCAGCAGACGACACGTGGTAAAGAATGAGATGCGTTCTCAGCTGATGTTGTATCCATCCACCAAACAGCTCCTATCTCAGAATTTGTTTGTATGTTGAACAAAATATGGACAGAGCGACGGATCATATCTCAAATAACTCGCATGTTGAGCCGGTAGTGATGTCATGAAACCACACTGATCCCTTTGTGTTTTTCACTTGTGGTGAGAAGTCATCAACGCCATCAAGAAAATGGTTTTAATATTTAGAGCTGCTCACTGTGTGTGTGTGTGTGTGTGTGTGTGTGTGTGTGTGTGTGTGTGTGTGTGTGTGTGTGTGTGTGTGTGTGTGTGTGTGTGTGTGTGTGTGTGTGTAACAGGGTTCAGCACTCGTCCCAGGTACCTGAAGGTGTTCATCAACCCCAGCAGCCACAAGAAGGAGGCCGTTCACATCTACAGAGAACACGTGGCTCCGCTTTTCAAGATGGCCGACATCCGCACTGACATCACCGGTCAGTCCCTCCACCTGGTTATTGATCCATTGATTATCAGCTGATAGTTGAAGATAATATTTTATACTCCAGAAGAGCAGTGAGCAGTTTCAGTTCATTCATCTCATGTGTTGTAATAAAGTCCTGTTGCAGAGAAGAACCTGAGATCTGTGTGTGGAGAAGGTCCAAAGGTCAGAGTTAATGGCAGTCTCTGGTCGCTAAGTAACCTGATACAGGGGGAGGAGCTTAACCCATCTGTTGTGACAGAAGGAGACAACCTTCTCCTCTCCTCTCTTCTCCTCTCCTCTCCTCTCCTCTCCTCTCCTCTCCTCTCCTCTCCTCTCCTCTCCTCTCCTCTCCTCTCCTCTCCTCTCCTCTCCTCTCCTCTCCTCTCCTCTCCTCTCCTCTCCTCTCATCTTTTTCCCACTTTCTTATATTTTCTACGCTCCTCTCCTCCTCTCAACAGATGGTGTGATATCCATTGTCCCACTTTTTTTGGCATCCATCGAACACACACTTGCGTACATGTGACCACACACATGCATGAACACTATCTCTGTCCGTCTCAGTGTCGCTCCATCTGTTTCCCTCTGTTGTTCTCCCCTCTCCTCCGTCTCTGTTTCTCTCTCCAGTGACAGAGAGGAAGGGACACGCTCTGTCAGTGATGAAGGAATGCAAGCTGGATGAATATGACGGGTTAGTCATCTTTTATCTCTTCTCAGTCCCTCTCTATAGTCTCCTGCCTGGGGACATAATATTTATAGTATCTTCCATAATTCCACAAGCAGTACATATTCAGACATATTCAGACAGATTATCAATAGAATGACAGGTAATTCAGCTCACCTTCATTTGGTTGCTTGATAAACCTTCTCCTGTTGAGTTTTATGAATGTTTTCAATGCTTATATTTTAAAATGATACCAGAATTTGTCTAACATTTGTACTTTGTACATCACTTGCAATACATAACTTGCTAATGGAGCCAACAAATTCATCATTTGACAACAGAATATATTCAATACTGCTCTTTTTATATTTTAAAACAAAGCTAGTTAGCGCCAACATTGTATTTTTGAGAAGGGAAAAATACAATACTTATTGGGGCATTTTGTTTAGAACTTGGGCTATATAAAATAAAATAAACTTGAATATCAAACAACTCATTAATTCTATTGTGAACCTGCTTTGTTTACACAGACAATCACATAAATGATTGTTTCTTTACATTCATGACATACAACACTGATGATGTAGTGCCCCTATGTAGTGTTTTGTTGTGAAATGGAACGTTGACGCAACCATTAAAGCTACCGTTTTTTTCCACAGATTGCACAGATTCAAAGTTTCTGATTTCTGATACAGACACTTTTTCAAACTTTTTACAGTCTGTATCGCAGGCCATCATCTCAGCCCAACAGTTCACCTCCAGAACTCTGACCATCAAACACATAATACATGTCTCACAACACTGGGAACAGTCAGACAATTATTGTATGACGGTATTATATTTAGAGAAATTTATTTAAATTGCATTTCTGTTTTAATTTCTTAGTGATTTATAGTACTACAGTAACAAGTCTGAGTAAACAAACAAAAAAGAAAACAGATTCAGAGTTCCAGGGCAATACGAACAAATCACAGAGGTCAAATTAACAACATGTCATCTCACTCTGGGGTCGTCCTGCTTCTCATGTCTTCTGTGGCGACGCGTCATCAGAGGAACCGTTCAGAACGTCTAATCCAACCACAGACCTCCATGTTTTACAACATGCTCAATGATTGTGTTCCTGATCTCATCACAGACCACAGTTCTTCCTCTCTTTCCTCTTCTTCCTCACTTTCCTCTTCTTCTCTGACAGATAATTTTGGTAACTGTGATCATTGAACACATTTTGTGTGAAAGCAAAAGACTTCCGTTTCTTTCTGATTGTGTGAAACGTTCTGTTCATCTTCAACAGATGAATGTCAGCAATTGAAAAGGAAAAGCTGAATAAAGAGTGTTCATAAGGAGTGGAGTTAGTTTCTAATGTAATGTTAATGTGCTCTGCTGTAATGTGATGCTTCTGGAACAGATGCAGCTGAACCAGATAATTAAATAGCAGTTTACTGTTAGACACTGACACTAAAACACACTGACCCAGACTGATTACACACACACACACACACACACACACACACACACACACACACACACACACACACACACACACACACACACACACACACACACACACACACACACACACACACACTGTTAGGTGAGGTCACACTTTGACCCCTGACTGAACCTTAAACCTCACAAATGAAAACAGAAATGACAAAATGACATTTTCTCACAAGATACTGAAACAAGTATAATAAGAATGTCTGCAAAAATATTAAACACATCAATATGTGTGGTGCTTTCTGTGTGTGTGTGTGTGTGTGTGTGTGTGTGTATGTGTGTGTGTGTGTGTGTGTGTGTGTCTGTGTGTGTGTGTGTGTGTGTGTGTGTGCATGTGTGTGTGTGTGTGTGTAAGCAGCTTTTGTGCTCAACCCTCATGAAGCTTAATGTGCTTAGAGAAGATAAGCTTTGTTGCTAAGCTAGCTGCTCAGTGTGTGTGTGTGTGTGTGTGTGTGTGTGTGTGTGTGTGTGTGATGTTGTTCTCGTGAGGATTTGGTTGAAACCTACATTTGCCAATTAGTCCGACTGTCACCGTGGCGACCACAGTTTCAGGTAATCTCATCCACAGGAGGGGCGGAGCCTCAGAGTGTGTTTACCTTACATTTCCTGCAAACACAAACTCCGAAGATCAGTCTTCTCACTTTTTATTTAGGAACAGAGCTGATAAATGATGAGTTCAGATTGATCCATCAATATAAACTAATATTACTGCTAAAAGCCGCACAAAATCAAATCAGCGCATTAATCATGACGTGCAACAATGTTTAAACCAAAAACTGAAATGTGACGACAGCTTTATTTTGTTTAGTGTTTTCTCAACACTCATCTTTTAGTTTTTGTTTATCTTCTATTTTCTGCAGTTATCAAGGTTAGAGTTAGAAATTTGCAGAATCCCATCAATTTTGAGAAGTTATGAAACAAACTGCAAATCTTTGTAAAATTATGAAAACTTCAAACTTTCATATTTTATTAGACAATGCATAATTATATAGACTTACAAAGTCAGGCCTTTGATCCAAATTATATAACTAAAGATTGAGAGGCAGAGAATAGATCCTGTAGGTGTGTTTGACATGTTGTTGCTGACTCCAGGATACGTTTCAGGTGGTTTTACCGAGGATCCCAGTGACTACGACTACCAAACTGGCCCCTCTCCTCACCTGGTGCAGGTGATCTGGCTCTAACATAACCTCACCACTGTCACTTCAGGGTGACCCAAACTCCCCTTGTGACAAAAATGATGTGTGGCTCCTACACAAGATAAGATTATGATGACGATGCAACCCAGTAGTTTTGATTTTAGATCCAACACTTTGCTGCTAACTGAACGAGCCCATTTCTGTTATCACTATAAAAAAAATCCACTCGACTAAAATATTTCAATTAATTTTAGAACCAAAGCCAGAACAATATTTAGAAAACAAAGTTTTACTTTCAGAAATCTAAACATATTTTTAGACTGAATATTTTTTTTGGAAGAGGCTGAGGCTACACATTTGATGACGCATTTATGGACCAGAATTACTTGCTTGATGGTTTTCAACAGTACTGTCGGTGCTACAGACATGTTTGTGTTGCTTTCAGAAAAATAATGAAGTAACTGATTTATTAGGGGAATTTAGAACTAAGGAACTCCTCAGCTATTGTACGTGGGGAAGCCGCACCCCCTGCTGGAGGTGTACATACTGGAGGAAACCTGTCCAAGGTGCTAGAAGTGAAATTTTTTCCCTGTCTGGCCGTCCACCTGTTCCCACTCTGTTCTTTTCTACGTGTGTCTGTCAGAGTGGTGTGTGTCGGCGGGGACGGGTCAGTGACGGAGCTGTGTCACGCAGTCATCCTCAGAGCTCAGATAGACGCTGGTTCTCCAGACAAACCAGTAAAAGCAGTGCTGCCCCTTGGAATCATTCCTGCTGGTGAGAGTGGACCTACCCTCATACAGGCCGAAGCATGTTGAATCTGATTGGACAGAGAACCTGACACATCCTCACGATGAAGAAACAAACTACTGTCTCCTCACCTTCACAGGTTCTACAGATGTGGTTTCCTGTTCTGTTCATGGAGTCAGAGATCCCGTCACTGCAGCCCTGCACATCGTCTTGGGTACGTAGTACCTGCTTTACAGTATATTCTTTGATAGCTGTCAAGTCAACTTTTTTTATACAAAGAGAGGAAACCAACTGAACCTCCAAGAGTAATCATAAAGCAACAGTGACCAGGAGAAATTCCCCATTGGGGAGAAACGTTGGGCAGATCCTGACATTCTCCCATGACCGGTTGGGGTAAAAAAGGAAATTCAAAATTGTAGAGATGGAGACGGGTATCTGAGGTTATTCTGGGGGGGATTCAGGCCTACGTAGACAAAGAGCACAGCCAGTGGTGACTTCTAACATGGATAATCACATCCTGGCTTAGTCTTTAAATAAATCAGCTTGTCATCGACATACATGACTTAGTGGATCTTTGGTCACGCTATTCTAGGTCAGACCCAACTTTTGCAAATGTCTGTCGTCACGTCTACTTCACGGGTTCTATCTCTGCTCGTATAACATCCTAGGAGGGTTGTTTCTGTCTATGTCTGGATCTACAGCCACATTTAACTGGATGGGCAGTTAAATGTGTTACCTGTACAGGTGGCTTCTGATACTTCTTAAGCTATTACCGTATAGTCATTACCGGTTCTATTTGTAACTGATCTCTACTGTGGTTTGGGGTTAATATTACCTAATCTGTCTATATTAACTTTCTTGTTGTTAATTTAAATATATTTCCTTTGAGCCAATCAGGAGCCTGTGTTCAAGTGAAGCTTGATTGTGAGTGGCTGATGTTAGCTTGATCAAACACCTACATTTACGCGTGTCCTCAGTGACTGGAGTCAGGAGGGAGGATCAGGATCAGTTTCACCGTAAATCACAGGTTTCCACTGCTCAGCCTGCTGTAGCTCCGCCCCTTCACCTCACCTCACCTTTTCCCATGTAAAGCTCACAGCCAATCAGCAGGTAGCACAGGTAGCAAGGCCCGGCTCCTGTGTCTGAGCTGTGGTGAGATGGTGTTTAATTAACAGTAATTAAGACTGGAGCTGTGTGTGTGTGTGTGTGTGTGTGTGTGTGTGTGTGTGTGTGTGTGTGTGTGTGTGTGTGTGTGTGTGTGTGTGTGTGTGTGTGTGTGTGTGTGTGTGTGACAGATGGGAGCATTCAGCCACACAAATAAGACTCATTACAGAACAATAAACAGTTCCCGTGGTGGGGGCTGTTCCCACGGACCTCCAGAACCAAGGTGATCATTTCAGAACATTTCCTGAGATCGTGCACTAATCTCACCAAGTCACAGGTGATGAGAATTTCATTGATTATTAGTACCAGTAGAAGTCATTTGTTTGTCCAGTGGTGCTGACCGTACACAGATTAAATCTACATGATGTGATGGCTCCCTCCCCCTTCACTCAGGAACTGGAGGAAGACTGAAAGCTCACCTCCACATGAGGACCCGTGTTGTAGTGACGCTCACCATTCCCTTATCTCAAGTGTCTCTGTCGCACGGGGACAACCATACATGAGAAGGTTGACCAACGGGAAGGTGATCCACGGCCAAAGACCAAAAATAAGAAACAAGATGCTTCAACAGAATTAACCTGTAATAAATAAAACTAATAAATAAATAAAATGAATAAATGTAACTCAATGTAATGTAACTAAATGTAACTACTCCTTAATGTAACTAATAAATGTAACTAAGTGTAACTCAGTGTAATGTAACTAAATGTAACTACTCCTTAATGTAACTAATAAATGTAACTAAATGTAACTCAGTGTAATGTAACTAAATGTAACTACTCCTTAATGTAACTAATAAATGTAACTAAATGTAACTCAGTGTAATGTAACTAAATGTAACTACTACTTAATGTAACTAATAAATGTAACTAAATGTAACTCAGTGTAATGTAACTAAATGTAACTACTCCTTAATGTAACTAATAAATGTAACTAAATGTAACTCAGTGTAATGTAACTAAATGTAACTACTCCTTAATGTAACTAATAAATGTAACTAAATGTAACTCAGTGTAATGTAACTAAATGTAACTACTCCTTAATGTAACTAATAAATGTAACTAAATGTAACTCAGTGTAATGTAACTAAATGTAACTACTCCTTAATGTTAAATAACTGAATTTCTGACTGATTCTAGTTCCAAACATTACAGTTAGACAGAAAAAACATGTTTGTTTGTTTCTCTGTTCTAACATAAATCCTTTTCATTTGTCAGGTTATTAAACCCACAGAACTCCATCAATCAAGGATCAAACTATCAATCAATAAAGAAAAATAACATCAGACACAAGTTAGGACATGAACTTTGTTCAACATGTTTTTGTCAAAGTTGAAATGGGGTTACTTACTGCATTGTGGGAAATGTAGTTTGTGGTCAAAGCATACTTTTAACCATTTATTTTTAGACACTCTGACCTTTTATGCTCTTGCGGGCCACAGAAATTGATGTGGAGGGCCAAATTTGGCCCCCGGGCCTTGAGTTTGACACACGCGTTGTAGAGGTCATCTTATTATAAACAGTGATGAAATTCGTTTGGGCTGTCTTTATGCTCAAGGTGGTTTTGAGAAGCATAGAGGTGTACACGCAAAATAGAAGAAGCCCATGTTTTAAATTAAATCATTCAGAATACGACATGCGGTGCTTTTTTCATAAAATAAATGTATTATATTTTTGTTCATGAGCTATGTTGGCACATAGCGCTGCAGGTGTAATCAGGCACAGACTGTGACACTTCCTGTCTCAGTATTAAAGCTGAAATGGCCAGCCTAATTTAGGAACACACACACACACACACACACACACACACACACACTGAATACCTGCCATATGGTGAGGAAATCAGATTCTGTCCAGAGAGACAGACAGGCTTGCTGTCAGACAGACAGGTGGGGAGACAGCAGTTCAGTAGGTTACAGCAGGTATGCGGCCAGATGGCACACTGTGTGTGTGTGTGTGTGTGTGTGTGTGTGTGTGTGTGTGTGTGTGTGTGTGTGTGTGTGTGTGTGTGTGTGTGTGTGTGTGTGTGTGTGTTTGCGTGTGTGTGTTATTAAAAGCTTTTGATCGTGAAATGACTTTATTATTGTTGTCCCAGTTCCTTCCACTGTTTGTGCTGCGTTCACTGACTGTAGGAAAATTAACAGTCAACAGTCTCTGGTGCAGAAAATATCAAACTTTTGCGAAGCAGACAGTCTGAACAGAGTTAATCTTTGTGTTTGTCTGAGCCGTTGCACAAATCAGCTAACGTGGAGGAGCATGAAACTGAGCCTCACATGGTGGGGGCGAGGTGGGGGGGGCGCTAAATGCTGAGCTCGACTAGTTCAGGGAACATTCATTCATTCATCTTCAGTACCCGCTTCTCCCGCTGTCGCAGCTTCCTCTATCCTAGTCTATCTCTATCCTACCGTACATCTAGAGGTAACAAACATTCACTCTAAAACATTTTACTCAATGTCTGATTTGTCCTAGGAAGCAGCTATAACTGAAAATAAATCTGAATCTGATTTATTGATGTGTTTATCGATGCCAATGGAAAGCCTCTCTGGGTCATTTCAAACCCAGCTTGTAAGTGTGACAATCTGGAGGCTGTCACATTTGAAGGTCATTTTTTTGCTTTGAAAAACATGAACAGGGACAGATTGTCATTTAACCTCAACATTATCATCCGCTGTAAATGGATGCTGCTGCTTCAGAGACGCACCGCTCCAGTCCAGCAGCAGGGCCAGGGACTGGAGGAACTGGACTAAAGAACCACCTGGGACTGGCCAAACTGGGGCAGGGACATCCAGACAGAATATCATACACACATTAAACTGAAGTTTATAGATATTAACACACACACACACACACACACACACACACACACACACACACACACACACACACACACACACACACACACACACACACACACACACACTTCTGACCTCTTTCTGTAACCTCTGGAGTGCAGCTTCTCATGAATACTAATCTCAGTTTAGGATAATTTATCCTTCTTACAACCTATATGTGTGTTTCTGTTTACTTTTTTCTATTATTTTCTGTTCTATAAAATACAGTATATATATGTATATATATATGATATAATGTGTGACCGTTGACAGGTCACCTGCTGCAGGTCGACATGTGCAGCTTCTCATCTCTCGGCCAGTTGGTCCATTTTGGATTTTCCGCCATGTTTGGCTTTGGCGGACAGACGTTGGCACGAGCAGAGAAGAAGAGGTGGATGCCTTCGTCACGGCGACGGGAGTACGCTCTGGTGAAGACACTGGCTAGGCTGAGGTAGCACACACACGTATGCAGGTAGACACACACACACACATAGCTTTGTGGTATTTATTCAGTAGGTTGATCATCAGGGTCATATATACCGTATTTTCTGCACTATCAGGCACACTGGAGTATAAAGCACAACGTTTTTGAGAAAATTAAAGGCCTTCAGCTGCGCCTTATAGTGCAGAAAATACTGTAGTTCAAATTTTAAAGTATTCTATGGCCAAAGAGTGAGAAGTGACTTAAATCTAATTGGCTTGAACTATCATGAAAAAAAAGATATATTGGCATATTTGACAAAAGTAAATGTGCCGTTGTTTTGACAGCTTTACATTGTTAGCTTGTTAGCGGTAACATTTAGTTGGAGGCACGGCCTCACAGCCCCACCGTCATCTGCAGACTCCACCTCTGGGTCCTCACGTCTGTCTCCTGTGTCCCTCAGACCAGAGGACTGTCAGCTGTCTTTCCTACCAGAGAAGAAGTCACAGAGGAATTTGTCTAAACATGGGTGAGAAACAAACACACATTTACACTAAAATAGATTGGTTTATGTGTGTTAGATTATCCCCTGGTATTGTTTCAGTGTTAACTGCAACGTTAAGTACCTGTGTGTAATGTGTGATCCGTTGTGACAATTCCATGAAAGACCCTGTTCTGTTTAGTCTTTTATCACTTTACCCTACTGATTTAAGTTCTTTATACTCTTATTCCAGCCTAAAGACTTATTGGATTTTTGGATACTGTAGATCAGGCGTGCCAAACTCGATTGCACATGAGGGCACATCAGCATATCAGCTGTCCTCAAAGGGCCTGATGTAACTTATAAATGTAACTAAATGTAACTCAGTGTAATGTAACTAAATGTAACTACTCCTTAATGTTAAATAACTGAATTTCTGACTGATTCTAGTTCCAAACATTACAGTTAGACAGAAAAAACATGTTTGTTTGTTTCTCTGTTCTAACATAAATCCTTTTCATTTGTCAGGTTATTAAACCCACAGAACTCCATCAATCAAGGATCAAACTATCAATCAATAAAGAAAAAAAACATCAGACACAAGTTAGGATGTTAACTTTGTTCACAACGTTTTTGTCAGAGTTAAAATGGGCTGAACTACTGCATTGTGGGAAATGTAGTTTTGGTCAAAGCTCACTTTCGACCTATTTATTTTTAGACACTCTGACCTTTTATGCTCTCGCGGGCCACATTAAATAATGTGCGGGCCACATTTGGCCCCCAAGCCTTAAGTTTGACACGTGTGCTGTAGATAAAGATATTTGTGATTATACTGTACATCATTAGTCGTAATGAGTGTCTGAAGAATAAACACAACATTTGAAACAAAATGAATTCTCTTCTCCCTCAGAGCACCGGACCAGAAGTCAGAGTCAGAATCAGGTGAGACTGTGACTCGTGTGTCTTTAGATCCAAACCCTTCAGACTTTCTTTCCCGTCAACCAGCTACGTTCATTTTCTTTCTGATCGGTCTGTGCAGAGGATGAGGAGTCCTGGACAACCAATCAAGACCTGTATCTGAGCATCAGCATCATGTCCATCCCCTGTCTGAGTCCACATGCACCTCGAGGACTGGCCCCCAACACCAGGTACATACAGGGGGTGTGTATGATGAATATGTGATGTCATCAGTATGTTCCTTCACCTCCTGGTTGTGACAGGTTGGCAAACGGCAGCGCGGCGCTGATTGCAGTCGGTAACACCTCCAGATCAGAGTTCATCAAACATCTGAAGAGATACAGCAGCTCTAGTGGACAGGTGAGAGCAGCGCCCAACCATCACCCCACAGCGGACTCCGACACCCCTTGTCTGAATGTATTAATGCAGGCCTTTATCCGTCTGAGAACCACCTGACCCCACACTTAAGGTTTTTTCCTGATTTAAGTTGTTAATATCTCTCAGCGTTGACTTTTCCATTCAGAGGGCTAAAAAAAACCTACTAAAACTAGTTAATGCGTAGATTAACCCGGTTCAGCCCGGCCTGTGAGACATCACACTAACCCACTTTCTAAATATACTGACAGTGTGGCTTTTACTGTCCTGCAGGGCAAACAAGTTGTTTATTCTCTGACCTACATCCTGCCAGGCTTCACGCTGATGATTCTTGACCAATTTTATTTTATTTTATTAAAGTGAGAAATGCAATAAAATCCTTCCATTGATGCTTTCACACCCTATTTTTACTGAGCAACATTAAAAAAATTATAATTATTCGGTTTTCTGTGAGTCAAGACAATCAAAAGTGGAAAATTGTTGTGTTTGCCGTAAAGAAGCCTTTAGTTGATGGCATTTTTGTCATGAAAATTTCCCTTGGAGTTTAGCAGCTTGAAAAAAAGGATGAATAATCAGTGACTCATTAAAGCTTGAAAAAAAATTCTATAGTAACTTCCTGTACTTTTTTGTATTTTAAAAGCATTGTCCTGTATTTTGCAGAATCCAAATTTTAAGTAAGTCTTAATTAAAGTATCATACAGTACACACAAGTATAGATACCTCAAACATGTACATTGGAACGGTTCTTGAGTAAATAAATGTAATTATACTCAACCAGTGGATTATTGTTGAGAGATACACAAAATCAGTTTTACTTTTATAGAAAGAAGTCAGTCTGTCCTTCTGTGTTGGTCTCTGCTGCCCCCTGTTGGAGATTTATGGTGCTGCTGTAGAAACCATCAGAATCAGAAAAGCCTTACTGCCAAGCAAGTTTGCCCATACAAGGAATTTGTCTTGGTTTTTTTGGTGCTTTAACAATTAATATGGGTTGGAATACAAAATCAGAGTACAACTAAAAACAAGAATTAGGTAAATAAAAAATATATAAAATATAATACCAGAGAAATGTTCCTTCATCGTCTACCGCTTCATCTGCTGTGGCGGGGAGCTGGAGCTTATCCCAGCTGACTGAGGGCGTGAGGCGGGGGAAACTCCGGGCACGGCGCCGGTGCACCGCGGAATGAGAGCAACAAAGAGAACAGGAAGAAACAGAAGTAGAAGAAGAAATTCACTTTAATAATCCCCTTAGGGAAATTATCTTTTCACTATATATTCCTATATATTAAACATGCATATATGTGTGTGTGTGTGTGTGTGTGTGTGCGCGTGCGTGCGTGTGTGTGTGTGTACTTACACACCACAGGCCTGTAAGTATATTCAGTAGAAGGCAGACCAACAAGCAGCTGTTTCGAGGTGCACCCCAAATGAGCAGCTTGTGGGGGGATGCGATGCCTTGCTCATGGACACCTCAGCAGTTCTCAGGAGTTATTTAAATTGTATTTAAATTGCATGCTTACAGGCTCTCTTGTGTGTGGTTGTGTCTGTTTCAGGGGCCTGTACACACATAGAAATGCAAGTTTATAATCAGTATATGAGTGGAAAAAATCATTTCTCCAAAGTACATTTGTTCTTCTCTTTTTCACCTAAACAGTTCACCCTCCCCTCCCCTGCTGACCTCGGACCTGCAACAAAAAAAACCCTCCTCTGTCTCTGATTGGTTCTTCTGTCTCTCTGACGGTACTGTTTGCAGTTCAGTTTCCCGTTTGTGGAGACGCACGCCGTGTCAGCGGTGAGGATCCGTCCACGGTCTCTCGTTGGCTTTTCAGAGGAGAGTGAGGAAGATGGTGACTCCAAAAGCTCGCCGATAATCCAGTCAGATGGAGCCACCTTCCCATGGAACATTGATGGAGAGTTGATCGAGATTGGCAACGAAGTTCTCGTCAGGTATGCTTCTCTGTCACTCAACGAGATCCCAGAAACTAATTGATTAGGTGTGCTTACACTGATGGAACTCAAGTAATTGGTGTTACTGATCTCCCAATATCACCTCTTTCGTTAAATAAGGGGCATCACAAGGTTCTCTTCTTGGTCTTTGACATGCATATTAGCGCTGCAGTAGGTTAGGGTTATTTTAGCAGTTGCTTCATGTATCAAATATGTGTGTATGTCTGCGTGTCAAAATCACTTTGGAAACTTTTTCTGTGAAAAAAAATGCAAAAAAAGTTCATTTCAGTGCAAAAAAAACCCAAAACAAGATCAGGAGATAAATTTTTCTGTAACCTGGTCCTGCTGGAGCGTCAATCAGTAAATCACATCTACATCAATCAGTGAATCATATGTACATCTATCAGTAAATCACATGTACATCTATCAATAAATCACGTCTACATCAATCAGTAAATCACGTCTACATCAATCAGTAAATCACATGTACATCAATCAGTAAATCACATGTACATCAATCAGTAAATCACATGTACATCAATCAGTAAATCACATGTACATCAATCAGTAAATCACATGTACATCAATCAGTAAATCACGTCTACATCAATCAGTAAATCACGTCTACATCAATCAGTAAATCACGTCTACATCAATCAGTAAATCACATGTACATCAATCAGTAAATCACAGCTACATCTCCATTGTCAGGTTAGAGATGTGAAACTGCTCATGAGGCTGTTTAGAATAAGAATATAACAGGATTTAAATTTGCACATATAACTCAAATGTTCCAAGACTGAAATTTGGAAACGCCTCTGACTGTTTGTTTGTGTTCAAACGGTGCGTTCAGGGTCCACCCCCAGCTCATCACTCTGTACGGGGAAGACGTGGACGAGGCGGAGTCGACCGTCTCCTGCAGCTGCATCTGATTCCAGCAGAGGGCGCTGCTGTGGGAATTGCGTGAATGGAATGGAACGCATTGTCATCGTAAACCATGGTGACTCAACATTGCCTTCTACAGGTCAATGCTGTTTCCATGGAAACATGGAGGAATGAGCAACTTATAAAGGGGACGATGCTTTGCTCAAGGGCACCTCATTAGTGCTCAGGAGGTGAGCTGGCACTTCTCCACACCCCCAAATTTTTGCCCAACATGGGTTTTGAACTGACCACCCTCTGGTCCCTTGTCCAAGACTTGGACTGAGCTACTGCCGCCCCAGTTTATTAATCTGTCTATTTATTTACTTACGTATGCCATAAGGTGTTCAGTTATGTATTGTTCTTTGTAATATGGACATGTATGCACTATTTTTTTTTAAATTTAAAAACGAATGGATTTTTTTTTTTAAAAACAAGAAAAAAGGCTCTCTTCAAGTGGACCAAAAAAAACTGGGGTGTTTTCAGTCCCTTGAGAAAATTCTGTTAATTTTCTGTTAGTTCAGAGTTAATTATTGTTAGATCAGTGTAGATTGTCGATGGCCAAGCAGCTCCAGTATCTGTACACATTATACCTCAGAACTAGACTGAATGAGATAAATATTCACAAAGACAGGAAATTCTGATCGGATCTATTTTTACTTAATATTACTCTTTATTTTCAGAGGCTCCTTTAAGCTTCAGGTTTCAAATGGGAGCATTCACTTTGGTTTTAATAAAAAATGCCAGTAGAAATCACTGTTTAAATAGAAAATCCTTCATTTTAATAGAAACGTGTTGATAAAGGCAGTGAGACTCCAGTGCAGAATGGCTTCACATAAACACAAATAAGACACTCATTTATTGAAACATTAAAAATATCTCTTCCTGTGTTGTGCATACTAAGCAGAATTAAGAAAAGCAACAGTTTTAAATACCTGCATTCACATAATACAAACAGAACAATGCTTTTAAATATCTTTAAAGTTTAAATCATATTTTCAGGTAGTCTTCATTCAACACTGTGGCTCACTGAGCTGCTTCTGTTCCATGTCCTACCACTGACTCTTCTACTCACTCCTTCTCCGTCCATAGGTGAGGGCTAGCCTACAAACTGCAATGTTGACCACTAAATTATTTAATGTACTTACAATGCAACTGCTAAATTAAACTAAAAAAAATTAACATATTATTATATAACTTGGAATGACATTCAGGTGTAGATTATCCATCCCTGATGTCTGATATCGTTCAAGTCTTTCATTACGTGATATCTGTACCAAGAAGGATGAAGAGAGACAAACACTTTTCTGTCACGCCCACAGTAACACCAGAAGGCTCAGTATTTATTTAAGTTTTCTCCCCTTTCTCTGAATTTTATAATTTTTTTTGCTCCTAATAATGGTGGTCACTAAATAATTATAATTATAATTTTCTTATAATTATTTATTATATTATTATATACTATATTATTTTCTTATAATTTCTTATAATTATAATTCCCTTATAATTTTCTCCTTATAATATTTTTTTCTCCTTATAATGGTGGTTTGTCCAACTAAACAAGCAGAAGAAACTAATAGTTTGAAATCAGACTGACGGGTGAAGACATGGTCGTAACATGAAGCAGCACAACACAGTTCATGTGTGTGTCCCTCGGTTTCAGGTGTGTGTGACAGAGCGGGTTGCGTTTCCTTCATCCTGTGGTACAGATGGATATGAACACAGCTGGTTTATAATTCAGATCATATCACGCAGTCGTGTTTAGATTTTAGTGAGGCTGTTAATCACATTCACTCATCATATAGAATTATTATCCCTGATGATTCAAATCCTAAAAAAACATTATTTTCTTTTTATTGAACCAATAAAATGTTATTTCTGTTCCAACTTCACCTTTGTTTATTCAGGAAAACTTGCACATGGACAGTCCCATAATTAAAATTATTTGTCCTATGATTTTTTTTTCATATACTCAGCAGCTATAGATTTTTATCTTTATCATTATTTTTTCATGTATATTCTGCTTTTCATTAATAAATACTTTGTCTCTTGGTGTTGTTTCCTCTATAATCAAAAAATCTAGTCAAGCAGCAAAGCGCTCTCAATGCGTGAACTTACCAGAAATTATCTCTGATATTTGCTGACGAGCCTGGAGACAGCTGTGTCCTGCTGACTCCAGTCATCACAGTCAAGACCTTTTGCTTTGGTCAGACGTACATAAAGCTTAGAGACGTTGAGCAAAAAAGAAAATTCCTGCCTGTGAGTAGATCCACTGACCAAATAAACCCTGTTTTAAAATCCCTGGCTGGACTTTACAGGGAGAAAAGCTCAAGGAGAGGCTAAAGGATAAATACAGTTTGGTGATGACAGTTGGTATCCATGAAAACACCTAAAGAAATTATTCCACCCTGATTGTTTGCAGCATCAGCACCAGAACATCACAGCAGCTGACACTCGACCACTTCTGTCTGGACAGCATCTGGTTTGTTCTACAGAATCAGCAAACTATCAGTGTGTGTGTGAGTGTGTGTGCTACGTACTGGTCAACAGGTAAACACAAACGCACAGATTTTCAGACACTTAGAGGCCAGGTTTCCATCCCCTGAGAGAAGTTCATCAGAACTGAGCTCAATAACATGAGATCACATCCCAGAGAGGTCACATGATTATGTCAGGTCAACTTCCCTTTTTTATCTTCCGTTCTTTTTCAAGTCTTTAAATTATTTGCAAAGGTATACCGGGCAAGTGGTTGAATATTCACAGTCAGAACAGGTGTTGAGACATCCTGCGTCACACTCAGTCCGTGTTGAAGCCAGCTGCACTTGTTACGAGTGTGACACACAGCAGTGCCTGCAACTGTTTTGGACAAATTGGGTAGCCACACTTTCAGATATGGCGATCCATGAATTCATCCATCAGCACATGTACTTCCTTAAAACAGTTCCGCAATCAAAATGTGACCTTTGTCAGAGGTCAAGGCCAGAGGTGACTGTTGGGGTTAGGAAGTGCTCTCTCTCTTGTCGCTTTTAGGTACGTAGTCCCAGCTGTCTCGCCGAAACTCTTCCTTATTCTTCTGGAAGTCCCTTTTAAAGAAACCAGCCTGAGAGACACGGAGACAGAAACGGTTTGATTACAACTGTCATCGACATTCTGTCCTTTACCGGTAGAATATATAGTTACATGTGTATAAAGTGGTTTAACGTTGTGCGATATTTTTTTCTAAATATAATAAACTTGAATCCAATGTGTATGCAACTTTGTTAGCAGCATCCTCGTAACATCGCGTGTATGATTGTTTTTTGTTCATTTCGCTACCTTAGGAGTTTCAATTTAGCAGTAATGTATTCTATGTTACCGTCTTCAGCGGCCCCTTTAAGAAGGTAGTCATGTGACTGAGGCAAGCATCTTGACTCGAGTCAAGAGTGACTCATAGACAGATGTGGAGGAGAAATTCTGGTCATTTTAAAACAAAATATTAATGAGAATAAATCAATGATAAATAAAACAGAAATAATGCGAGTTCTGTATTTGGGGGTTGGGGACCCCTGCTGTAGACGATCAGTATCATCGTGTCTGTTGACAGCAGACCAGCAGAGGTGTGATGGTTTAATTACATTAAATGCGATACATTATTATTACTGTATTATTTTACAAACAGACTATTGAGATCTGAGGCCTCCTGATGATCTTGGTTAATTTAATCCACAGATTTTATCTGTAAAATTATCTGAGCCCACCCTTCAAGGAGCATTCACACATTTAATTATCACCCATAAATGTCATCATATAAAATATAATTTAAAGAAAATATTTACCTTCCACATACACCAGATGAGAGCAGCCAGGATAATCAACCCCAAAATTAAGCTGATGACGATAATGAACACCTTCACCGTTGTTGAAGGTTTCTGGGTAAAAACAGCTTCGATCACGGCCTGGAAATGCATCATATAGCAGATTATTAGTGACACCTAGGATATGAATCCAAGTTGTTCTGGTTTGTATTCATGTAGTGTTGTACCTGTGTCACAGGCTGTCTGTAGGTGATGATGGTGTGATGGTCTTCTCTGGGATTGGTCATCAGGGCGGTACTCTCCATCCTCATGATGCCATGACGACCCTGAGGAAGACACAGACATCAGGCTTACATGTGTGTTTCACTAAATGTTACGGGACCTGGTTTCAGCAGAACTGACAGAAAGAGAAGAAGCAACCAAGTTGCTCAACAACCAGTCACACACACACACACACACACACACACACACACACACACACACACACACACACACACACACTACTGATGAGACGTCTGTATTTGTGTTACCGGAGCTTGCAGCAGTACAGCAGGGTTCAGTCTCATCTCCATTTGGATTATGGCCTCTCTCCCCACCTCCAGGTTGCCGAGGCGACACAACAGCTGCTCACACAGCTCATCCCTCTGACCACAGAACTGCACACACAAAGTTCACGCACAATCAGACAACAGTAGTGAAGACGAGACAAACTCCTCAGGTCTTCAGTCATAAATCGTTAGCGATGCTAGCAGCGCGATTCATGAACATGTTAACATTGTTCTTGTTGGCATGTTAGCATTTCACACGGCTTTAGATATCTAGACATTTCTCAGTGTATGTGTGTCTGTGTGTGTGTGTGTGTGCGTGTATGTGTGTGTGTGTGTGTGCGTGCATGCGTGTGTGTGTGTGTGTGTGTGTGTGTGTGTGTGTGTGTGTGTACCATTCTGCGGGTGGAGGAGGAGGAGAAGAAGAAGATGAGCTGTTTGATGAAGGAAGCTTGAGGGACGTCACAGTCGTCAATGACTGAAACTGTTTTGTCGCTGATTGAACACACACCGTGAGACGACTGCAGAGAGAGACGATACAAAATGTCACACACACTTTTCAAACTACAAAATTATACCTTGACTCTGACTGTTACTCTTATTCTTATTCTGATATTGATTATGATTATTATTACTACTACTACTGTATTCACTGCAGCTACTAGTACACTTCTATCGTACAGTATTTAGCCATATAGCCATATATACTGTATATATATTTATAAATACATTATATATATATATATATATATATATATATATACATATATATATATATATATATATATATATATATATATATATATATATATATATATATATATATATATATATATATATGACTGCCGGTCATCAGATACCCCGCTGGGATCATAAGCTGGCCAAAGGAGGAGATAGAAGCCACAGACATCAAGACTAGAAAGCTCCTCACCATGCATGGAGGGTTTCACCCCAACTCCAGCACCCTGAGGCTGTACAGTAGCGGAAAGAGGGAGGCCGAGGACTAGTGAGCATCAGGGCCACTGTCCAGGATGAGACATCAAAAATCCAAGAGTACATCAGGAAGATGGCCCCAACAGATGAACTGCTCAGTGAATGTCTTAGACAGCAGAAACCTGAGGAGGAAGAGGAGGAGGAGGAGGAGGAGACGACATGGTGGGACAAGCCCCTACACGGCATGTACCACCGTCAGGTAGAGGAAGTGGCTGATATCAAGAAGACCTACCAATGGCTGGATAAAGCTGGACTGACAGACAGCACAGAGGCACTGGTCATGGCAGCACAAGAACAGGTCCTAAGTACAAGGGCAATAGAGGCCAATATCTACCACAGTAGATCTGACCCAAGGTGCAGGCTATGTAAAGAAGCCCCAGAGTCAGTCCAGCATGTGGTAGCAGGGTGTAAGATGCTCGCCAGCTCAGCATACATGGAAAGGCACAACCAAGTAGCTGTGATAGTGTACAGGAACATCTGTACCCAGTGTGGACTAGAAGCACCCAAATCCCAATGGGACATACCACCAAAGGTGGTTGAGAACAACAAGGCTAAGATCCTGTGGGACTTCAGCTTCCAGACCGACAAACAGCTACTGGCTAACAAACCGGACATTGTGGTGATGGACAAAGAGCAGAAGAGAGCAGTGGTGATAGATGTGGAGATTCCAGCTGACGCCAACATCAGGAAGAAGGAACACGAAAAGATTGAGAAATATCAAGGGTTGAAAGAACAGCTGGAACAGATGTGGAAGGTTAAGGTTAATGTGGTCCCCGTGGTAGTAGGAGCACTTGGGGCAGTGACCCCCAAACTGGAAGAGTGGCTCCAGCAGATTCCTGGAACAACATCTGAAGCCTCAGTCCAGAAGAGCGCAGTCCTAGGAACAGCTAAGATACTGACAGGACCCTCAGACTCCCAGGCCTCTGGTAGAGGACCCGAGCTTGAGGATGACACACAGATACCACCCCACAAGGGTGAGAGGGACATTTTTTTAAATTTTTTTTTATATATGTGTGTGTGTGTGTGTGTAATTTCTATAATTTCATTCATTTTCATGTACTGCCGCTGTATCCGCCGCAGCGGGTCACGGGGAGCTGGAGCCTATCCCAGCTGACATAGGGCGTGAGGCGGGGGACACTCCGGCCACGACGCCAGCGCACTGCGGAGCCACATACAAAGACATACAAACACGCACACACACACACACTCACTCTTACGGGTAATTCGGGACTGGCCAATCAACCTGAAGCGCATGCTTTTGGAGGTAGGAGGAAGCCGGAGAACCCAGAGAGAACCCACGCAGACACGGGGAGAACATGCGTATTTATTTCTCTTTATTTTGTTTTTCTGTGCATGTGGCAGTATTCCAGTTTACAGTTGTAGTTTGTGTCGTTCCTGTTCCGATGCGGTGCGACTGCTGTTAGTAGTACGGGACATACCTGCCAGTCCACCACCTGCAGCAGTCTGTGTCGGTACGGTGAGAGGATCTTAGGCAGAGAAATCTTCACCACAGTATCCACAGCCCTGCTGGGTCCAGAGTTTAACACCTTCAACACAGAGTGCGAACACACAACAGAACCAGAACATCCATGGTGAGAATAAAAGAGTTTCTGTTGCATTGATGCACTTCATGAGTTCACTTTGTTCTCACATCTGGAAGAATGTCTGAACCACACTGATGTTTACCTTATAAGTGTAGTTAAAGCGTTCGCTGTAACAGTCAACTGGGGTCAAGTCTTCATCTCCAAAGACAAACGAGGTGGGAGAGACAAAACTGTAAGGCGAGGCAGACATTCATCAACGACGGCTATGGGTTTTATGATTCGTTGTAGTCGATAGTTGGAGCTGACAATAGCTAGTACAGTATTGTGTTCATCTTGTTTAAAATTATCATTACGATATATTCATTCTTTCTTTCTTACATTCATTCATTCATTTGTCCTATTGATCGACTGTCTGACAGCCTTAGCCAAACATTAATCTGCAGCGTTTCCAGATAAAGAGGAAAACATGAGCCACAAGTTAAATGTTTGCCAAAGCTATTAAATGATATACATTTACTGTATCTGATTTTATTATTTCTTATTGAATTCCAGCATTGAAAGAAAATTTTAAAAAGGCTATTTAGGTTTCAAAAAGAAAGTTTTATTAATAATAATTTATAGAAGTAGTTAGTATTATAGTAATTTTAGTTTCTGCCCACTCACCTGTGAATGTTAACGTTGACACCATATTTGAGAGAAAGAGGGAGACTGAGGGAGTTGTCATGGAGATACTCCTCCCTCTCATAGTTGTCACTGCAGAGAAAACACATTCACACATAATTAACCAGCAAACATCTCATCTTTATCTCAGTTGGAACTCCTCACTGTGAAGCAAGAAAGACAATTTTAAGATTATTTTTTTCACTGTTCAAATGTGCTGTTAATACTTTGCCATAATATTTTTTTAAGTTAAACTGCAAAACTAATACAGACGACAATATAACTGTCTGTATGTTGAGTTTTGGTAGTTTCTGTAGTTCTTGTAGTTTAATTAGTAAAACTGATAACATTGTGTTTTCTTAATGATAACATACTAAAATGATATGCATAGCAGATATTGACACTCAGAGAACAAAACCTCTTCTCAAGTCTTCAAAGCTCTGCACACAGATTTGGCAATTCAAAATTACACTTTTTAGTTGCTCTGAACAGTTTTGGTCTGATGTGTTTGTCACCTGGCCAAACACCTCAATGGTTAATGTTACCACTTCAATCAGGAAGAACTATGACAAGATCACAGGTGAGCACCTCTTTGTACTGCAATGGAAGAAGTTGCAGAGAGAGGAAGAGGGGTGAGAAGGAGGAGGAGAGGAAAAGTGAGAGGTAGCGGTAGAGATAAAGGTAAAGGTAGAGATAAAGGCAGAGGTAGAGGTAAAGATAAAGGTAGAGGTAGAGGTAGAGGTAGAGGTAGAGGTAAAGGTAGAGGTAGAAAGAGAGGTAGGGGTGGAGGTAGAGGTAGAGTGAGAGGTAGAGGTGGAGGTAGAGATAGAGATAGAGGTAGAGTGAGAGGTACAGGTAGAGGTAGAGGTAGAGGTAGAGGTAGAGGTGGAGGTAGAGATAGAGGTAGAGTGAGAGGTAGAGGTGGAGGTAGAGATAGAGATAGAGATAGAGGTAGAGTGAGAGGTAGAGGTAGAGGTAGAGGTGGAGGTAGAGATAGAGGTAGAGGTAGAGTGAGAGGTACAGGTAGAGGTAGAGGTGGAGGTAGAGATAGAGATAGAGGTAGAGTGAGAGGTAGAGGTGGAGGTAGAGATAGAGATAGAGGTAGAGTGAGAGGTAGAGGTAGAGGTAGAGGTGGAGGTAGAGGTAGAGTGAGAGGTTGAGGTAGAGGTGGCGGTAGATGTAGAGATAGAAGTAGAGGTAGAGTGAGAGGTATAGGTGGAGGTAGAGGTAGCGATGGAGGTGAAGGTAACGTGGAGGTAGAGGTAGAGGTAGAGGTGGAGGTAAAGGTAGAGTGAAAGGTAGAGGTAGAGGTAGAGGTGGAGGTGGAGATAGAGGGAGAGGTGGAGGTAGAGGTGGAGGTAAAGCTCGGTAGACTTCATGGCCAAAGAAGAAAACAACTTTCAACTTCAATCAGAGCAACCTTAGAGGATCATATCATCAACCGTGGGCTGACAATGTGAGAGGTTGGACAGAGTGCAGCTCAAACTGAGCCGTTTTACTGTCGCCTCTGTCACCTGGACATTTAGCTTTGACTACAGTATGTAACCAATTAGTTCATTCTGCTGTGGGGAAATATCTTTAGGCTGAATTGTCTAAGCCATATTTTTTTGTTTTTTTGTTTTTCTAAAGGACTCAGAGACATAATTCCACATTGACTCTGTATTCTCAAGTGAAACCAAATCAGAATAAAACAATTTATGAGGTGCCTTTTGAGCAGAATCTGTCAAAGACACAAAAAGCTTAGAACAGCTTATATGGATATTTGCAGGGTGCCATTTATCAAATAAACTGAGGGGGATGTTTTATTTTAATCATGAAAAAATAAGCAATAAATACGTGATCAATATGCCCTAAAATCCTAAACTCTGACCAGTTTAACATTCATATTTAATACAAACTTTAACACAAACTTTAAACGGCATGAAACATTTAATTTTCTATGCCAGCCAGAATGTGGAAGATGAAGATGATCAAGATGTCCTAATCAGGCTTCAGGACGAGGATTTAGCCCCTTGTACCAACTGAAAGGTGTAAGAACCAATTTCTGCCCAGAAGCATCAACAGTTTTGCGACCATTGAACTCTGAATGTTTTGCAGTTTCATCTTCCAGTATTGACTACAGTACACTACACACAAGCTTGCTTCCCAGCTAGAGTACTTTGTTTTCAGATCGTACTAGAAATGGTTGCTCATGCAACCCCACAAGTTCATCTTTACAGATGAGGCTGGGCTCATCCTGGCAAAGACCAGAAGAAGGGGAAGAAACATCATTGGCCACAGAGCCACCATAGATGTTCCTGGCTAACATAGTGGGACCATTAGAATGTGTGCTGCCATCTCCAATAACCATGGTGTGCTCCGTCGCCAAGACGACCTTGGACCATACAACACAGCCCATATTCTCAGATGTTTGGACAGACTCCAGAACATTCTCATACCAGCAGAGCACAAAAATGATGCAGGCCATCAAGAAAAATGTTGTGTTGAAGTATGTGATTGTTTCGCTCTAGTCTGTTACCAAATGTTTGTAATATGAATGAATTGTGAGCCATGTGGTGCAAACTTTGGTGGTTTTGGTTGCAGCGCTTCATTTGCAGCATTTATGAGGTATTTTACAGTTAGGGTGTGTGATTTAGTGAATTAAGACCAGCCCAGTAAAATTGTGCTCTAGAAATTTGAAAATGTCTTGAATGACGGACTCTTACCTGCTGGTGTTGATGTGAATCATGATGTCACCAGGGGTGCTGTTCTGGCTAACATCCAGGAGGAAGCTGATGTTCAACTACGACAAACAGGAAGTGTGACCTTTTCTGCAGGGGAACTTCAGCACTTCAACATTTATTTCATAATATTTGCTCCAAATAACAACTGAGATGAAGGAAAGGCAAAAAATATCTGCTGATGAGACAAAATGTCCACAACAAAAAGACTGGATGGACTAAGGAGCAACATAAGGTGTACTTTTAGCAGTACTAACAAGATGGATGTCGATGTTGTTCATGTTGCGATTTCATTTATGCTTTTGTACACTAATAAAATTCTACAAGACACTGATTGTACTTGCTTTATAATGTGATTTAAAATTAATGCTGAAATTCACACCACTAGCATAAGCTCATTTCAATAGCCCTGTTTCACTGGCTCACCTGGGCGTGGGCTGACAGCAGGAGGCTCGTGACGCTGCAGTCAACACCTGCCATCGTACCGTTGACTTCCTGCATGACATCACAACGGACGATGTTGTCTTCCTGCACACAGACATAATTTATTCGTTCATTAGAAGTGAAAAACAAACTTTTGTTAGACAGCAGATCAGTTTAGAATTAATAATAATGTTAAATATTCATTTATTAATACATTTGTATTCCTTTATCAATATTTATTCATTATCAAGCAGATAAAGTTTTGCAGAGTCAGATTCAGATTGAGTCTCACGAGTTGATGGCAAAAGACAAATAATTAATGGTCATTTTATTAAAATGCAACTTTGATCTTCTGTTGTAATTGTGACACAACTGTCTCAGTGTCTGCTTGCTGTGTTTGTTATATTAAGCGTGATGTTCTCTTGTCAGTGACCAAAGGTGTCAGCTCAAACATGATTAAATACAGAACTTATATTATTTCAACTTTGACATAATTTTCACTTCCTTAGAGGTCCCATGTGACATAAAAAGCACTTTTTGTGGTTTTCAAGCAATAATATTTTGCCCTGACTTCTACAGACACCCCAGACCAGAGAAACAACATCCTGCAGCCATGCAGTATATAAAATGGTTATAATAATGGACATTCAAGCTGTCCTATTAACATGATGTAAACTCACATTTTGCAATACTTTAATGTAGTGGATGTTGTTGGGGAAATTCAGCGTCAGTCGTGGCAAGAAGGCGTCGTCTCCACTGTTCACTAGCAAGGTTTTCAACAAGACAGTCTGTCCTGAGCCGACGGCGAAGTACTCCTGCTGCCTGTCATCAAGGAAACCAGGTTTAAAACAGTCAGAACACTGATAATTCAGTCAGAAACAGTCCAACACAGATGCTTTTAATCAACTTATATCAGTTGATTAAATAAGAATAAGAAACAACATCTTTATTTAATAAGTACATGAACAAAAATGGTTAAAAAAAAAAGTTTTTGGTAGATGACTGAAAAATATCCTCTCCTTTCATTCTCAAAAAGAAGACTGAGTCAGCATATTTCCTGCCATATCGTCTTGAGAAAAAGACAACAGTGCAGCCCATAAAAACTACAATTAAACCACCGCAGCTGACTGAAGCGCTACATAAATCCGCTTTCATTTCTCAGCTAATTAGCATCATGTGTTCGCCTCTGTTGTAAACAGTTCACACAGTTGGCCCAGTTGGTAGGGCAGGTTGTCCAATGATCGGAGAGGCATTTGGTGCGGATTGGCTGCCCCATTTCCGTCAGGGCAAGGCACCTGTATGTGGTTTACCATCACCAGGTGTGAATATTGAGTGAATGAGTACCGGATCTATGTTGAGTGTCCAGAAAAGCACAATATAAGACAGATGGATAGATAGATATATACTTTAATAATCCCAAGGGAAATTCGTAAATGTAAGTTATTACTGTATTATTATCACATATCGTTTCTTATCTTGTACATTCAACACAATAGAATAGTATTAAAAATGAACAAATAAAAACAACTGGTGTTAATGGCGGTGCATGTGTGTGTGTGTGCTCGTGTGTGTGTTCTTACTGCGGCAGCACCAGTTGAGCTGACAGCTGCATGTTTGTTGAACAGCTCACCAGAAAGCAGGATCGAGCAAACCGCGTCTGACAGAGTGAAAGTTAGAGTCAATAGTTAGTATGAATGAAGCAGTGCACAACAAATAACCTGACCTTTGACCCTGACCCTAGCCTTACAAATGGCAAATAATCTCCTAAATCCTTCCCATATGTTAAATCAGGAGCTGAGATGACTGATCTTTGTTAATGCGCTGCAGATGGAAATACATCTGGTTCTGCAGCAAGTCGTTTTGAGTATATGCAAGGGACCACACAGATGTTCCCTCCCTTTAAATCAGTTTGGTGATGAACAGACTTTGAAGCAACAGCAAAGTGGTACTGAGCTGCATTTGATTTAGTGTATTGTTATCTATAAATATGTCTTTAAACAGTTAAATGCATGAATGATGGCTCAGAAGCATTTCCATTCATAGCCTGTTGAAGTGTTGACCTCACTTCAGCTCATGTTGGTTGCACGCAGGTGTCTATGTTGGCATGCTTTGGCAAAAATGCTAGATCAGAACCCATCAGCTATAATCTGACAACGAATTTCAGCTTGTTACAGCTTTTTAACTTTTGAATTTACATGCAGATATCTGAAAGTGGTACAAGAGGGAGTTAGTGTGGTGCAGATTATTCATTATTTGAATGTCTACAACTTGGACACAAAACATGACAAACACTGGGCACCCCAAATAACCGTCAGATAATAGCAAATGGGTTCTGAGATTGACAATTAATAACAATAAATATTGGATTTTTATTCAGCACTCAAAAAGAGTTGTAATATTCAAAAATGTTAATTTGTCTGGTTGTCAGAAATGATGAAAAATAAGTTGCACTATCAGGTGCTATTTACTTTATTCATTGGTTTATTTAACAGAACATTTCTGTAAATGTGCCAGAGTTCACCCAGGAGCTCTTTTTCGTTTGGACAGGGTTGGTCTTACCACTAGTTGGTAACTAGCTAGAGACGTTACAGGTTGCTACCTGGTTGGTGTTATCTCTAGCTTGAACATGGTTGGTGATATCTCTAGCTTCAACCTGGTTGGTGATATCTCTAGCTTGTACCTGGTTGGTGATATCTCTAACTTGAACCTGGTTGGTGATATCTCTACATTGTACCTGGTGGTGATATGTCTAGCTTGTACCTGGTTGGTGATATCTCTACATTGTACCTGGTTGGTGATAGTGTTCTGGTGCCCTCCACTCTGCTGCAGAATGGGTTTTAACGGGGTGAAGGTTTTAGATGAGCCTCTTTGGGTGTGTGTTTCTTTGTGACTGTAGGAAACTTCAAACTGGATTGGAGTAAAAATGTCCCTCACGTCTTTCTGTAGAAATAGGAAACAGGTACATACAATAAGTTAATATTGTTGACAGCACTACAGCTAATCTAACTGTTTAAATGTACTTATTCTGAGTATATTTACTTATACTTATTTATATTATACTTTACTTATACTGAGTGTCTTACCCTTTGGTAGGCAACATGTGTCGTACATGTGACCTGACCAGGACGTGCTCTAACACGCCCTCTTGTGCCATTGGATGATCCATTGCCATGGAAATAGAAACGATGAGGGAATGACGGTTTGTGGAGAAGGTCAGCTGTTAAATTATACTGGAGATCTGAAGACAAGAAGAAAAAAATGTAAATATAATAATAATATAAATTACAATTTACTAAAGCCTTCCTAACAACAGCAATTGTCCAAACATAGCAACCATTATGAGATGCAGTGGGCCTGTGAAGTTTTTAATTTCAAAACAAAATTGTTACGTCACAATTTTAACATCTTTGGAAATGTTCTGAATCCGAGGAGGAGCAGTGTGGTTTTCGTCCCGGCCGTGGAACAGTGGACCAGCTCTACACCCTCCAGAGGGTCCTTGAGGGGGCATGGGAGTTCGCCCAACCAGTCTACATGTGTTTTGTGGACTTGGAGAAGGCATTCGACCGTGTTCCTCGGGGGGTTCTGGTGGGGGGTGCTTCGGGAGTATCGGGTACCGAACCCCTTGATAAGGGCTGTTCGGTCCCTGTACGACCGATGTCAGGGTTTGGTCCGCATTGCCGGCAGTAAGTCGGATTCGTTTCCAGTGAGGGTTGGACTCCGCCAAGGCTGCCCTTTGTCACCAATTCTGTTCATAACTTTCATGGACAGAATTTCTAGGCGCAGCCAAGGGGTTGAGGGTGTCCGGTTTGGTGGCCTCAGTATTGTGTCTCTGCTTTTTGCAGATGACGTGGTGCTGTTGGCTTCATCAAGCCGTGATCTCCAACTCTCACTGGAGCGGTTCGCAGCCAAGTGTGAAGAGGTTGGGATGAGAATCAGCACCTCCAAAACTGAGACCATGGTCCTCAGTCGGAAAAGGGTGGAGTGCCCTCTCCAGGTTGGGGATGAGATCTTGCCCCAAGTGGAGGAGTTCAAGTATCTCGGGGTCTCCTTCACGATTGAGGGTACGATGGAACGGGAGATGGACAGGCGGATCGGTGCAGCGTCTGAGTGGGTCGTGACCCAAAGAACGAGATCCCAGATACAAGCGGCCAAAATGAGTTTCCTCCGCAGGGTGTCCGGGCTCTCCCTTAGAGATAGGGTGAGGAGTTCGGCCATCCGGGAGGGACTCAGAGTCGAGCCGCTGCTCCTCCGCATCGAGAGGAGCCAGATGAGGTGGCTCGGACATCTGGTCAGGATGCCTCCTGGACGCCTCCCTGGTGAGGTGTTCCGGGCACGTCCTACCGGGAGGAGGCCCCGGGGACGACACAGGACACGCTGGAGAGACTATGTCTCCCGGCTGGCCTGGGAAGGCCTTGGGATTCTCCCGGAGGAGCTGGACGAAGTGGCTAGGGGGAGGGAAGTCTGGGCTTCCTGCTAAAGCTGCTGCCCCCGCGACCCGACCCCGGATAAGAGGAAGAGAATGGATGGATGGATGGATGGATGGATGGATGGATGGATGGATGGATGGATGGATGGATGGATGGAAATGTTCTGTATTAATAAGCATGCAACTCAATGACGTACGTTACATAGGTCTACTGGATTTAAAGCAAAGATGTCATCTATGAAAACTTTAACTGCCGCCAGTGGATAAGTGTATGAAAAAGACGACTAATCAAGTCTTGCTTTCTCCCAGAAAGGGGTAATGTGATAGGAACACAAAGAGTCAGGTGCACAACCAATGAGATTCATTCAGGAAGTGAGCACATTTATGGTACCTATAGCTCCTTTGAACTGTCTGGACCTGACGCTGAAGCAGACTGTAACACTGAAGCAGACTGTTGGCATCTTGTGTTCTTGACACAGCGCCATCTGGTGGTCAATCTGATCAGGCAGAGGAAGAGACGCCTTCACCTGAACCACGGGTCTGGTCCTACAACACACAGGACACATTCAGAGAAGTCGTTAGTATATGCTGTCTGTACAGAAGAAGAACACAACAATACTTTCCACCACGTTTTGGGATGTCCTGCTCCTCATGTAGCGTTGTTCCCTCCTAAATCAGCTACAATAAGGAATCCATGCACTTCAGTGACAATGTGCAGAACTAGCGCTGAAATGTCTGTCGGTGTTTGAACAGCTGAGGGCCTCGGTCTTACCTGAGAACAACAGCTGAGTCTGAGAGAAACGCACCAATCGCCACATCTGCAGGAAAAAAGAGAACTTATTCCGGCTTAAAGCAGATCTAACATGAAGATTGATAAAAACTACGGTTATGTTTCATATTGTGGTTGTTGAGACAGAGACAGTTACCCTGGTAGCCATTATGATCAATGTCAA